>NW_024423453.1:38680003-38972489 GCF_017311325.1 Ursus maritimus
TATCGGAAGATAAACGGAAGGGGAGGGATGCGCCGTTTGGGCACCGGGAAGCGGTAGCCACTTGACGGAGAGCGGGCGGGGCTCACGGTCGGCATCCCAAAACAGCAGACTGAGACCGTGAGCGGGTGCGCGCGCCACCAGGCATCTCATGATCACGGAATCCCGGTGCGCTCACTGGATCAGACCTGAGACGAGAGATCCGGAGATCCGGAGCGCACGGGCGGCGGGCGGCGCGCGGCATTAGAAAACACAAAGGACAGAGACGCACCGGCCCTGGAAGTGAGGGGCTGGGACGCCGGTGTGGGCGCACATCCCGGGACGCTGCAGGGGTGAGCAGCACCAACAGAAACAGAGCTAAAGTGGCCAGAACATTAGTAGAGAGCCGGGCCGCAACTCCTTCTCTTCTGTGACAGAGGCTTGAAATTGGGCGCTGCTGTCTGACTCTCAGAAGAGGCACAGCAAACCACCAGGGAAAGCCAAAGAGAACAAAAGCCTGGAAATACCGGGCTCAGAGAGTGCCCATCCCCATCCCCACTGCAGGGGACACCGGAGACTCTACCCAAACATGGCTGCCTGGTATCGGCGCGGCAGGCCCTCCCCAGAACACAGAAGGCAGGCTGAAAAATCAAGAAGCCCACAACCCGGGCGCCTGGGTGAGCGTCATGTAGCGCCTGCCTCGGCTCAGCGGAATCCCGGCGTTCGAAGGAGTCTCCTCATCGGGCTCCTCCGCTGGGAGCCTGCTTCTTCCTCTCCCACTCCCCTGCTTCTGTTCCCCTCTCTCGCTGGTTGGCTGCCACATAAATAAATAAATAAAATCTTTAAAGAAGAAGCCCACATCCCTAAGATCCCTATAAAACAAGGAACGGCCTGGGACCCAGTCAATAATTTGGGCCTGGAAACCCCGCAACCTCTCTTCATCAGATGGCAAGAAGGAGAAGCCCCCCCCAGCAAAGAAAAGAGTATAGTGAGTCTGTGGCCTCTGCCACTGAAGAAATAATGATATGGATGTACCAAATTATCAGAAATGGAATTCAGAGTAACGATGGTCAAAATGATGAGTAAATTGAAAAAACTATTAACGAAAAGGTTACTGAGAATATAGAATCCCTAAGGACAGAAATGAGAGCGAATCTGACAGAAAAAAATTTATGAGCCAAATGCAGGCAAAACTAGAGGCTCTGACTGCCAGGGTGCAGAAGCAGAGGAACGGGTTAGTGAATGTGGAGGATGGGTTAATAGAGGAAAAAATGAAAAATAGAAGATGGTCTTAAAAATCCACGCCCACCGAATGTAGGTTACGGAGATTACTGACTCAATGAAAACGATCAATGTTAGAATCATCGGCATCCCGAGGGAGTGGAGAAAAACAGAGTCTGAAAAGTATTTGAACAGAATTGTAGCTGAAAACTTCCTTAATCTAGCAAGGGAAACAAACATTCGTGTCAAAGAGGCAGAGGACCCCTCCCAAGCTCAACCATGCAAACCCTCGCCCACGTCACGTCATAGTGCATTTTGCAAATATTAGATACAGGATACATTATTAAAGCGGCCAGGGCAAAGAAATTTCTCCGATAGAAAAGCAGTCAGACTGGGTACCAGACCTGTCTACACAGACCTGGAATGAGGAAAAGGGTGGGAGCATATTTAAAGCTCTGTCAAGAGAAAACATGCAGCCAAGGATCCTTTATCAGAAGGGCTGTCATTCAGAAGAGATGGAGAAATAAAGACATTTCAGAATCGCCAGTCACTAACCATTTTGTGCCACGAAACCAGCCTACAGGAGAGCTAGTCGGGGGGTTCTATAAAAGTAACTAGCCCCAAGAGTGATACAGAACAGAAAGTCACAGCCAATACAAACAAAGCTTTCTTGGCAACATGGCAACAATAAAATCATATCCTCTCAGTAATAGATCTTAATGTAAATGGTTTAAACCATCCATGTAAAGCGCCACAGGGTTGCAGATTGATAAAAGAAATGACCCATCCATTTGCTGTCTACAAGAATTTCATTTCAAGCCCAAAGATGCATTCAGACTGAGAGTAAGGGGATGGAGTACCATCTTTCACGTTAAATGGACCATAAAGAAAGCTGGAGTAGCAATTCTCATATCAGATAAACTGGATTTTAAACTACAGACTATAGTTAGAGACACAGAAGGGCACTTATATTCTCTTAAGGGAAGTATTCAACAAGTGGATATGACAATTATAAATATATATGCCCCCAACAGGGAGCAGCAAGATACACAAGCCAACTCTGTAACCAGAATAAAGAGACATATAAATAAAAATACATTAATAGTAGGGGACCTCAACACTCCACTTATCAAAATAGAGCAGAACACCCTGGCCAAAGACTAGCAAAGAATCAAAGGCTTTGAATGCCATACTCGACCAGTTGACCTCATAGATATATATAGAACACTACACCCCAGGAACCAAGAATACTCATTCTATTCTAATGCCCATGAACATTCTCAAGAATAGACCATGTTCTGGGACACAGAACAGGTCTCAACCGATACCAAAAGATTGAAATTATCCCTGCATATTCTCAGACCACAACGCTCTGAAATTGGAACTCAACCACAAGGAAAAATTTGGAAGAAACCATCAAACACTTGGAGACAAGAACCATACTGCTCAGGAATGACTCGATAAACCAGGAAATCAAAATCAAATTAAACAATTTATGGAGACCAATGAGAATGAAAATACAACAGTCCAAAACCTATGGGATACTGCAAAGGCAGTCCTAAGAGGAAATACATAGCCATCAAGCCTCACTCAAAGAGAGAAAAATCTAAAATGCAGTTTTTATATTCTCACCTCAAGAAGCTGGAACAGCAACAGAGGGACAGGCCTAATCCACGCAAGGAAGCAGTTGACCAAATTAGAGCAGAAATCAATCAAGCAGAAACCAGAAGTACAGTAGAGCAAATCAACAGGACTAGAAGCTGGTTCTTTGAGAGAATCAATAAAATTGACAGACCCCTGGCAAGACTTATCAAAAGAAAAAGAAAGGACCCAGATTATTAAAATTATGAATTATGAAGGTCACACGAGCACCACTGAAATTGGAAGGATTATTAGAAATTTTTATCAACAGCTATATGCCAATAAAACTAAGCAATCTGGAAGAGATGGAATCCTTCCTGGAAACCTATAAACTACCAAGATTGAAACCGGAAGAAATTGATTCCTTAAACAGGCCAATTAATTATGAAGAAATTGAGTCAGTGATAAACAACCTTCCAAATAACAAAACTCCAGGCCCGGACGGTTTTCCTGGGAATTCTACCAAACATTCAAAGAAGAAATAATACCTATTCTCTAAAGCTATTTCAAAAAATAGAAACAGAAGGATATCCAAACTCATTTTATGAGGCCAATATTACCTTAGATCCCCAAACCAGGACCAAGAGTACTCCCTTAAAAGGAAATTACAGACCGACTTCTCCTATGAATATGGACGCCAAAATCCCTCAACAAGTATGCTAATGAATCCAACACGTACATTAAAAGCGATTTACCCATCCCATCAAGTGGGATTCATACCTGGGATGCAAGCGTGGTTCAATATTACAAAATCAATCAGCGTGATACATCATATCAACAAGAAAGACTCAGGAACCATACCTCTCTAATCATGTCAGAAAAAGCGTTTGACAAAATAAGCATCCTTTTCCTGATTAAAACCCTTCAGAGTGTTAGGAATAGAAGGTACATTTCTCAATCTCACTTAAAAGCCATCTATAGAAAGCCCATACTGCCAAGGAAAATGGAGCTATTCACTTGAGACAGGACACTTCGACAGGATGCCACCTCGCCACTAGTTATTCAACATAGTACTAGAAGTCCCTTGCAACAGCAATCAGATGACAAAAGGGATCAAAGGTATTCAAATTGGAAAAAGAAAGAAGTCAAAATGCTCTCTTTGCAGACGACATGCAAATACTCTATATGACAAACTCCAAAAGAAGCACTCCCAAACTATTAGAAGTTATAGAGCAATTCAGATACTGTGGCAGGATACAAAATAAATGCTCAGAAATCAGTTGCATTTCTATACACGACACCGAAGAGACCGAAGAAAGAGAAATTAGAAGTCCATCCCATTTACAATAGCACAAAAACCACTACATTACCTTGGAATTAATTCAACGAGACGTAAAGGACCTATATTCTGAAACTTATATATCACTCTTGAAAGACATTGAGGAAAGCATAAAAAAGATGGAAAGATATTCCATCGGCCTCATAGATCGGAAGAATTAACATAGTTAAAATGTCCATGCTGACCCAGAGCAATCTACACTTTCAAATGCTATCCCCGATCAAAATACCAAGGACATTTTTCAAAGAACTAACAAACAGTCCTTAAATTGTATGGAAACAGAAAAGGCCCGAATCTCCAAGGAACTGTTGAAAAGGAAACAAAGCGGTGGGCATCACAATGCCGGATTTCGTAGTTACTACAACGGCTGATCACAAAGACAGCATGGTACTGGCACAAAACAGAACATAGACAATGGGAACAGAATAGAGAGCCCAGAAATGGACCCTCGGTTCTCTTTGGGCAGCTAATAGTTGATGATAAAGCAAGGAGGAAAAAACATCCGATTAGGAAAAGACAGTCTCTTCAAAATAAATGAGTCTTGGAAAATTGGACAGCTACATGCAAGAGAATGAAACTTGACCACTATCTCACACCATACACAAAAATAAACTCCAAATGGATGAAAGACCTCGATGTGAGACAGGAACCATCAAAATCTCTTGAGAGGAGAACATAGGCAACAACCCTACGTACATGGAAAGCAACCTTTTTCATAGACACATCCCCAAAGGCAAAGAAACAAAAAGATAAAATAGACTTATGGGACTTCATCAAGATTAAAAGTTTCGACACATCCAAGGAAACCAGTCAGAAAAACTAAGGAGGCAGTCTTCCTAGAATGAGGAGAATATATTTGCAAATGCATCTACAGTAAAGGACTGTGTTCCCAAGATCTACAAAGAACTTCTCAAACTCAATACACGGAAACAAATAAACAAATCAAAAAATGGCAGAAGATATAGAACAGACACTTTTCCAATGAGAACATCAAATGGCTAACAGACACATGAAAAATGTTCAAAACTACATAGCCATCAAGAAATTCAAATCAAAACCACACTGGTGAATGCCACCTTACGCTCAGTGTAGAATGGCAAAAAATAGACAAGGGCAAGAAACAGCAATTTGGAGAGGATGTGGGAAAGGGATCCTCCTACATTGTTGGTGGGAATGCAAGTTGGTACAGCCCTCCTGGAAAACAGTGTGGAGGTCCTAAAAAGTTAAAAAAATTGAGCTACCCTATGATCCAGCCATTGCACTGCACCACTGGGTATTTACCCCAAAGATACAGCGTAGGTGAAGGAAGGCCATATGCACCCCAATGTTTATAGCAGCAATGTCCACAATAGCTAAATTGTGGAAGGAGTTCAGATACCCTTCAACAGATGACTGGATTTAAGGGGTGTGTGTCCATATATACAATGGAATATTACTCAGCTATCAGAAGAACGAGTTCTCAACACATTTGCTACAACATGGACAGCACTGGAGGAGATAATGCTATGAAATAAGTCAAACTGAGAAAGACAACTATCATCCCATGATTTCTCTCATCATGGAACAGGTAAGAACTAGGATGATGGAGAGGGAAGAAGGGATAAAAAGGGGGGTAATCAGAAGGGAATGAAACATGAGAGACTATGGACATGACGAAACCAAGCGCTAGGACTTAGAGGGAGGGTGGGGAATGGGATAGACCGGTGATGGTGAAGGTAAGGAGGGCTGCGTATTGCATGTGCACTGGGTGTTATACAGCAACTAATGAATCATCGAGCCTTGCGCCGGAAGAGCCAGGGATGCTGTATAGTGAGCTAACATAATATAATAAAAATCATTAAAAATAAAAAAATAAAATTACCTATTTCCATCTCTGCTTCTCTCTTAGATTGATCTTTCCATAAAAATAGCCTCTTAACTTTTCCCTCCTGATTTCTATTTAGCCTCTCCACACAAATCCTTTCCCACACTGCTGCCAGAGTTGTAGTCTTTAGAAATATGGATTGGTGCTCTATTCTTCTCCCTAACTAAAACCTATGAAAACCTTTCAATGACTCCCAATTGTTCATGAATAACAATTCAGACCAACCTGACTATACACTGCTTTTATTATTTTACTGTCACTTTTTTTTTTTAAGATTTTATTTATTTATTTGACAGAGAGAGAGAGACAGCCAGAGAGAGAGGGAACACAAGCAGGGGGAGGGAGAGGAAGAAGCAGCTCCCACCAGAGGAGCCTGATGGGACTCGATCCCAGAGCTGGGATCACGCCCGAGCCGAAGGCAGAACCTTAATGACTGAGCCACCCAGGCGCCCTCTCACTGCACTCTTGTTTCCATGAAGCTCTTGTTGTGTGCCTCCCCTGAGAGTCCTCCTCATTTCCTTCACTATTTTCTATAGTGGTGGAATATTTTAAGGCCTAAATTCACTGCTTGAGTTTCGAAGTACAGTTTGTGTTCTACTCAAGCTTCATACCTTCCAGTGCTGATGTCTAGGCTGGTGACCACAGACTATTAACGTGCATGATCGGTACATATCTGCGGATCACACTGGCTTTTTGTGTATTTGTTTTCATGGTGATTCAATAGTGTGTGAGTCATCAAAGTGACTCCTTTGTAAGAGATAAACACAGCTGGAGGCGTTAGTGAGGAGGTAGAGTACAGACATCGTTATAGATATCAAGATATTGAGCTGTCTTAGGCATATACTTTGAACAAGGGTGACAAGATTTTCCCTCTCCTGAGCATCAGCAGACACATGCAACCACGCATAAAAGCACTCACACACTTGGGGGCTGGGGTAGTAACTGAATCAATTGAATCACTTTAGGTCCACTCGAATACTTGCTTGAAGTTGGTAATCCCAGAGAAGGTCAACTGGAGTTTTTTAAAAGAGCATTTCCCGTGGTTTTCCCTAATCCAGGGATTTAGAGTATTCCCCTAGTGTCAGCACTGAATGAGCTTTTGAATTTAGGCTGATAGGAGTCAGGCTAGTATTTCTCTTTGGTAGCTTTTTTCTCTAAGGATGCAAATATATGTTGTAAGTTTAATATAGAGATTCAAAACTAAATACCACGCATGGAAGCCAGATACTTCACTCTATTTCTCAACGATATCAGGCTCCTCCAGTGTTGCCAGGTGGCTACTAGGAATTGATTAGGACTGGCTTTCACTTCACTTTACTCAGACTCTGTATGCGTGGCAGTGATGACCAAGCTTAGTGCTATCTGTAGAAAATTTGTTCATCTACGAAGAAGAAGAAAAAAAAGAAACTTTTGTTTGCAATAGTATTTCAAAAAATCAGGTCATTCTACACTTAATCTTACTCGGGGCTTTGTTTTAGAAACAAAGAGAAAAAACACAGGAGGCTTCATAGATTTTCAGTTTTATTTCTTGTCCAACTAAGCCCACTCATCTTGACAACAGTATTCACATGTGTTTACACTCATTCTACTATGATTAGTTCCTACTACAACACTCACTGACTTCAATTTGGTGTTTTTTAACAATTGAGTTTAGAATTTAAAGGACTACTAATGTGTACACTAGAACTTGGAAAATATAGTCTTTCCTGGAGCATATATATACATATAGCTTTTTATTTTCTGTGCACAGTTTCATGGCTCCCCGCTTCGTACCTCAATACTCAGCGCTGGAGATGTTCATTTGTAGAGATCCAGATGCGTCTTCCTGCGTCTCAGGCTGGTTCCGTGGTTGTTCAGGATGGTCTGGTACCTATCCAGCTCGACTCGTGGGACCGGCTGAAAACGGTGTCTCCTACTCCTCCGCCATCTTAACTCCTCCCCTGGAAATCAGGTAATTTTAAAGAAGTATAATTTATAAAACTGAGTCTGGAAGAAATAGAAAACGTAAAGAAAAATTAAGATGGAAGAAACAGAAAACATTTACTCACTACCACCTCCTCATCACTACATCACACACACACACACACACCACCTATAAAAGTACCTTACCCAGATTGTTCTATAGGGGAAAATCCACCAAATTATTTTAAAGCTTTTATTCATTTGACAGAGAGAGCACAAGCAGGGGGAGTGGCAGGCAGACGGAGAAGCAGGCTCCCGACTGAGAAGCGAGATCGATGTGGGGCTCAATCCCAGGACCCTGGGACCATGACCTGAGCTGAAGACAGATGCTTAACTGACTGAGCCACCCAGGAGGACCAGTCCACCAAATTTTTAAAGAGAAATAATTCCAGTGTTACTTAAAACTAGTCCAGAATATAGACAGAAGGCATATATAAATACAACATTGCAAAAATTCCTAAATCTGACAGAGATAACAAAAAAATATATATATAACTATAAATGAACATTTCAAGAATGTCCAATGCAAATTGCCTAATTAAAATATCTGCAAACAGAATAAATTAATAAGTGCAATTTATTCTGGAAATAAAATGTACATATTTAATTTTATATATTTAGTTTATATATATTTAGTGTTAGGAAATTGTCAAGGATCATCTTTAAATATGCTGCAAAGTCACTTGATAAAATTCAAGATCCATCTGTTTATGTCTTTTGCCTATTTTTCAGTGGGGTTATAAGTCTTTTTTATTGATTTGCAGAGTTCACATGGGAAAAATATTAATTTGTAGGAGTGCTTTTTATATTCTACAGGCAATTCTTCTGTGGTAAATGTTTTCCTTCAGTTTGTGGTTTGTCTTCATTTTCTTTATGGTTTCTTTTGAAGAAGAGAGGTCTTTTTAATTTACCCTAATTAAATATATTAATATATTCCATTTTCTTATTATTTAATATAAGCATCATTCTCTAAAAATGCTGAAAAAGTTTTTATGCTTCAACATCTGCTCATTATAAAATTAAGCTTTTAATAAAATAGGAATGTATAGATACTTCCTTAGCATAATAAAATATATGCACCCAGTTCCAAAGCTAGTGTCACGCTTAATGGAGGAACACAAGAAGTATCTCATTAAACGCAAAAACGAGACAGGAATGTCCATCATCACCACGGCTATTCAACATTTTTGTGCATATATTAGCCAAAGCAATTTGAGAGGAGAAAGATACATAAAGTATATAAATTGGAAAGGAAAAGGTTAAATTCTTTGAATATGGTTTGATCATATATCTGGAGAACTAGGAGAATTCCCTAAAAAGCTATTATAAACAACAAGAAAATTCAGCAAAATGACTAAGTGTAATATTAATATAAAGAAATCAATAACTCATTTATTTTTTTTAAGTAATTCTATGCCCAACATGGGGCTCAAACTCACAACCCTGAGATCAAGAGTCACATGCTCTATCGACAGAGCCAGCCAGGTGTCCCATCAATAGCTCATTTATAAGACCAACAACCAATCAGAAACTTTAGCTATTTTGCAATAGAAATACACTCTTTTAAATGTGCAAGATCTACAGGTTTAAATGTTTTAAAGGCTGTAAATGCCTAAAAGAGGACTTGATCAACTGGAAAATTTTATCATATTCTTTGACAGCAAGATTCCATATCAGGAAGATGATATACCTGTAAATTTAACATAATCCCATTAAAAATATCAAAACAATTTCTTTTAACTAGACAAGATGATTCTAAAGTTCAGATAGGAATTATTATACATAAAAATAGACAGGATAATTCCAAAAATGAAGAAGGAAAAGGGAAGGCTAGACCTAAAGATATTAAGATGTACCCGTATAATAATGTAATAATAATTAAAAGTGAGACATAGCAACTGAACAGAAAATAAATGCAAAAAAAGAGGTCCAAACACATGTAAGAATCTGTTATATAATAGAGATAATATTCAAATTGGCAAGAAAAAGATGGCACCGAAAATACTGGGAGAAATGGCCAGCATGAGATAGTGTCACCAAAATGACAGGAGACCCAGTCTCCGTCCTCCAATAAGAATCAACAATTAGGCAGCTATCCATGAATAAATACAGGGAGTCCACTTAAGAAACTTCAGCAACACAGTGCTACAAAAAGAGTAGCTACACACAAAAGAAGGAAGACAACTTCATTTTGCCTGCATCATCCCATCACCAAAGCTGGCATTGCTCAGCACCAAGAAGCAACCTAGCTGGAAAGTTTCCCTTGCTAAGAAAGAAGAGCAGAATGAGTAAGCAGCCCTCTTAGCCTTTCAGGGCACTGCACAAAGATCCCACTTTGCTTTCATTCTACCCAGACCAGCAAAGCTGAGACATATAGACAGTTAGGAACAAGCAAGAAAAGCAGGGGATACCAATAGCAGCCACAGAGATGAAGTGATTATGGTTCCAGGTGATTTGCTCTGGAGACAAATTCAGCAGCTTTCACGATTAAAGTTATGCACTTGAAGGCCACCAGTCTGATACTTGTCACCAGCCTCTACTCAATGCACATACACGAGGGAAAAAATGCAGCCATGGGAGAGCACACCAAAATCCAGGGCCCCCGCAGCTGCTCGTGGGCCTAGATCAGGCCTCATGTTCTGTCACTGGACTGAGCCATTGCACTCATCTGCAGCTAGTCCTGCCAGCTGTGTACCTACTTGCCCTGGCCCAACCTTCACCACCTTCCACAGCCACATGCCCATGGTGAGACCCACCAACCACAGCAGTGCATGTCAACAACCAGGGCCCCCACAGCTGTCAGTGTGTCCACAGTTGACTTTAGCTCTTGCCGCCTGCCCTGGCCCCACCACTACACATGTGGCTGTCACCAGCTCCTGTCACTACACAGTCACCTACAGCTGACCCCCACAGCTAAATGTGTGCACACCAGTGGATCCAGCTATCACTGCTGCCGGGCCTCTAAGTGCTGGACCTCAGTGCAACACTGAGGACCCCAATAGCAATTGTCACCACTGCACACTCCCCACTGTGCTTGCCAAGGACCACACAGTTGTTGATGCTGTGGACCCCAACAGCCTGAGCTGAAGAGACATCATGCCTCGTCAGATATGGTACCACCACACAACCCTGCACTAGACATCCTGTACCACAAGGCTCAGACACCACTAGTCGCAGAGCATTCTGGTGATTTCCCACTTACAGGTGAAAGTCTTCCCTTACCAAAGTCATCCTATAAAGTCTAGAAGAGATGACTACTTCTTCAAATGGCAATCACCTATACAAAGCTACAAAAATCATAAAGAATCAGGAAACATAAGAAGCCCTCATGTACCATTGGTAGAAATGTAAATTAGTTCAGCTACTATAGAAAACAGTATGGAGTACCTCAAAAAATTAAAAATGGAATTACCATATGATCCAGTAATTCTACTACTGGGTATTTAACCAAGGAAAATGAAAATACTAATTCAAAAATATATATGCACCCCTAAGTTAATTGTGGCGTTATTTACAATAGCCAAGATATGGAAGCACCCCAAGTATCCATCAATAGATGAATGGATAAAGTAGATGTGGTGTGCACAATGGAGTATTATTCAGCCATAAAAAAGAATGAGATCTTGTCTCATTTGCAACAACATGAATTGATCTAAAGGGTATTATGCTAAGTGAAACCAGTCAGACAGAGAAAGACAAATACCATATGATTTCACTTATATGAAACAAGACAAACAAATGAATAAAACAAAAAACAGAAACAGACCCACAAATGCAAAGAACAAATTGCTGGTTGCCAGAGGAGAAGGGGGTGAGGGATGGGCAAAATGTGTGAAGAGAAATGGCAGATACAGACAGCTACGTAATGAATAAGTCATAGGGATAAAATGTACAACATAGGGAATACAGTCAGTGTTATTGTAATAGCATTGTATGGGGACAGATGGTATCTACACTTGTGGTAAGCACAGCATAATGTATAGAGTTGTCAAATCACTATGCTGTATACCTGAAACTAGTGTAACATTGTATGTCAACTATACTTCAATTTCAAAAAATAAAGAATTGATATATATAGATATATAGATAGATAGATAAATATATAGATATATATATGTATTTTTAAAAATTAGAACTTGGAAAAATGGTGGAGTAGGAGGACCCTAAACTCGCCCTGACCCACATTCATAACTAGATATCACTCTTATCCAAGTAAATCAGAGAGCAACCTAAAGACTGGCAGAACAAACTCCACAATTAAATGTAGAAAGGAAGTCACACTGGAGAGGTTACAAAGGGCAGAAACGGTGGTAGGGAACTGCCAACAGGAGGGAGAAAGCTTATAGGCACAGAGTGGGGAAAGCACCAGGAAGCCCACCCAGGGAAAACCCCATAACATCTTGCCTTGCTGGATTCTGAGAGTTTGTATAATCAGCGGGACTTAGAGGTTGGAGCTTTAAAGTCAGTGACTCAGCCCTGGGCAAGCTGGGAGAGCAAGTGATAGCTGGGCCCCCACACTTAAAGTGACAACAGCCTACAGACAGGCAATTTAGAAGCACAGTTTGCACAATACCTGGGACAAATGCAAGAGAGATTTGTTTATACAGACTTCAGAGCTTGTTGGGGAACTTTCCGGGAACAAAGAAGCTGGCAGGCACCATTTTCCATCCCCGTCCCCCAGCATAAACACAGAGCCACCTGCTGGAGGGGGTGCTGCACAGACACTGCTACCTAACCTGTTAGCAGTGCGCCTGCCTGCAAGTCCTCCTGAGGACTCACCCACTCCAAGCCAGCTGGCCTGTCCCATAGGCTCAGCACAGATTTAGTTAACACCCCACCCAGCTTCTTCCTCTGCAAGCTGTGTCCCCAGTGGCTACCACACTGTGGGGAAATCCAGCCTAGGAATAGTGGCTCAGCACAAATTTTGCTAAAACCACCACCTCACCCCTGAGCCCTCCCGTAGTCACGCTCACTCAGAGTCAGCCTACCTCGTCTCACTAACATCACAGAGAGCAAGCCACAACAAGGAGTCAGTGTAGATGTCTGGACTGAAAGGAAACGTGACTCAGATACAATAGCAGGACACAAGCAACACATACAGGAGACCTTCTCCCTCTCCCTCTGCCTGCCGCTCCCTCCTGCTTGTGCCGTCTCTTTCTCTGTGTCAAATAAATAAAATCTTAAAAAAGAGAGAGAGAAGAAAGGATCAGAGAAAAACTACAAAAACCACAAAAAAGTAAAATGGTAATAAATATACATCTATGAATAATTACTTTGAATGTAAATTAACTAAGTGCTGAAAAGGGTTCTTCAAGCTGAAGTGAAAGGACACTAATCAGTAACATGAAAACATGTGAAAATATATAACACACTGGTAAAAGTAAGTATATAGTCAGATTCAGAATACTCTTAATACTGTAGCATGATGATGTGAAAACTACTTAACTCTGGTATAAAGGTTAAAGGACCAAAATATTAAAAATAGCTATAGGTACAATAATTTGTTAATGGGTACACAATATGAAAATGTATGTAAATTGTAATATCAAAAAAAAAAGGGAGGAGTGAAAGTATAGTTTTGCATGCAATTGAAGTTAAATTGTTATCAACATAAAATAGGCATTTATATCTATCTACAAGATATTTATTTAAGCCTTATGGTAACTACAAAGAAAAATCTGTGGTAGATTCACAAAATATAAAGAGAAGGGAATCAAAGCATTCCGCTATGGAAAATTATCAATTCACAAAGGAAGGCAGCAAGAAAGGAAGAAAGGAACAAGGGAACTATAAACAGCCAGAAAAAAATAGAATGGTATTAGTAAGCTCTTACTTATAAATAATTTCTCTAAATGTGAAAGAATTGAATGCTCCAATCAAAATACATAGAATGGCTGAATGAATAAAAATGACACAACTATATGCTACCTTCAAGAGACTCACTTCAGCCTTAAGGACACAGATGAGCTCAAAGTGAAAGGATGGAAAGATATTCCATGCAAGTGAAAACAAAAAGACAAATATATACAAATAAAACAGTGACAAAATATCAGACAAAAGAGACTTTAAGCCAAAAATGGTAACAAGAGACAGAGAAGGTCATTAAATAATGGTAAGGGAGTCAATTTATCAAAAGATAAAATAATCATAAATACATATGCACCCAACATCAACATACCTAAATATATTAAGCAAATACTAATAGATCTAAAGAGAGAAACAGATAAAAAATAATAGTAGGGGACTGCAATACCCCCACATGCAAAATGGATGGACCATCTAGACAGAAAATAAATAAGCGAACATTGGACTTAAATCATACTTTAGACCAAATGGACCTAACAGACATATACAGAATGTTCCAACCACAAGCAACCAAATACACATTCCTCTTAATTGCACACAGAACATTCTCCAGGATAGATCACACAATAGGTCTCAAAACAAAGCTTAGCAAAGTTAGGAAGCTGAAATCATACTATCTTTTCTAACCACAATGGCATGAAACTAGAAATCGGTAATAAGAGGAAACTGGAAAATTCACAAATAATTTGGAAATTAACACAGTCCTGAACAATCAATGGGTCAAAGAAAAAAATCAGGGTGCCTGGGTGGCTCAGTCGTTAAGCGTCTGCCTTTGGCTCATGTCATGATCCCAGGGTCCTGGGATCGAGCCCCGCATCAGGCTCTCTGCTCAGCAGGAGGCCTGCTTCTCCTTCTCCCTCTGCCCCTGCTTGTGTTCCCTGTCTCACTGTCAGTCTCTCTGTTAAATAAATAAATAAAACCTTTAAAAAAACATGAAAAGGAAAATCAAGAAGCACCTGGGTGGCTTAGTCAGTTAAATGTCCGACTCTTGTCTTCAGCTTAGGTCATGATCTCAGGGTTCTGGAATGGAGCCCCAGCAGGGAGTCTGCTTGAGTATTCTCTCTCCCCCCTCCCTCTGCCCCTCCCTCCACATGCACTTTCTCTCTCTCAAAAAATAAATAAATAAATCTTTTTCTTTTAAGGGAAATCAAAAAATATCCTGAAATAAATGAAAAGGGAGAAAAAAGAAACCAGTAGGATGCAAAAGCAGTTCTAAGAGGGAAGTTTGTAGTGATAAATGCCTACATTAAGGGGGGAAAGAGAACAATCTCAATGAAACAACCTCTACACCTCAAGGAACTAGACAAAGAAGAATAATTAAGCCCAAAGTCTGCAAAAAGAATGCAAAAACAAATATGAGAGCATAAATAAAATAGAGATCAGAAAAATAATAGAAAAGATCAACAAAACTAAGAACTGGTTTTTTGAAAAGATAAACAAAATTGACAAATCTTTAGCTAGACTCATTAAGGAAAAAAACAAGGATTCAAATAAAATCAGAAATGAAAGAGGATCCATTATAATATATACTACAAAATATAAAGATTATACATTGAAGTTATAAGACTAGTAAAAACAATTATACACCAACAAATTGGATAACCTAGAAGAAATAGATAAATTCCTAAAAACATATGACCTAAATCATGAAGGATAAGAAAATCTGAAGAGACCCAAAAACAAGTAACGACACTGAATTAGTATTCAAAAACCTCCCAACAAAGAAAAGCCCAGAACCAGATGGTTTGACCAGTGAATTCTACCAAACATTTAAAAAAGAATTAATGCCAATCTTTCTCAAACTCCTTTAAAAAACTGAAGAAGAGGGAACACCTCCGAACTCATTTTACAAGGTAGCATTACCCTAACACCAAAACCAGATAAGGACACTGCAAGAAAATAAAACTACAGACTAATATTCTTTATGAATATATGTGTAAAAATTCTCAACAAGATATTAGCAAAACATAATCAACAATTCATTAAAAAGATCATACAAACATGATGAAGTGGTATTTATCCCTGGGATGCAAGGATGGTTCAACATATGTAAATCAAATGTGATAAACCACATTAATAGAATGAAAGATAATATCATATGGTCATCTCAGTAGATGCAGAAAAAGCATTTGACAAAATACATCATTTCATGATAAAAACACTCAATGAATTAGGTGCAGAAGAAACATACCTTCACATGATAAAGGCCATATATATCACAAGCCCACAATTAACATCATACTCAATGGTGAAAAGTGGAAAGATTTTTCTTCTAAGATTAGGAACAAAACAAGGATGCCTTAGCTGGAGCAATCAGGCAAAAAAATGAAAAGGTATCTGAATCAGAAAGGAAGAAGTAAAATTGACTTTGTTTGCAGATGTTATGATCTTATGTATCAAAAATCCTAATGACTCAGTGTGCCTGGATGGCTCAGTTGGTTAAGCAGCCAAGTCTTGGTTTCCCCTCAGGTCATAATCTCGGTGTCATGGGATAGAGCCTCAGGTGGAGCTCTGCGCTCAGCATGGAGTCTGTTTGTTCTTCTCCTTCCCCCTCTGGCCCTCTCCCCACTCTCTCTCTGTAAAATAAATAAATACAATCTTTTTAAAAAAAATTCCTAAAGACTCCACCAAAACACTCTTAGAACTCAACAAATTCAGTAAAGATGCAGGATAGAAAACCAGCATATAGAAATAAATTGCATTTCGAAACACTGTCTAGGAACTATCTGAAAAAGAAGTAAAACAATCCCGTTCACAATAGCATAAAAACAATAAAATACTTAGGAATAAATTTAACCAAGGAGGTGAAAGGTCTGTACTCTGAAAATGATAAGATTTTGATGAAAGAAATTGAAGATACAAATGAATGAAAAGATTTCCTGTGTTTAAGGATTGGAAGAATTAATATTGTTTAAATGTGTATGGAGACACAAAAGACCCCAAATAGCCAAAGCAATCCTGAGAAAGCAAACAAAGCTAGAGGCATCATACCTGATAATTTCACACTGTACTACAAAGCTATCTATGGTAATCAAAACAGTATGGTACTGGCATAAAAATAACACATATAGACTAATGCAAAAGAATTGAGAGCCCAGAATGAACCTCCACACATACAGTGAACTAATATTTGACAAAGTGCCAAGAATACTCAATGGGAAAATAGTCTCTTCAATAAATGGTGCTGGGGAAACTGGATATCTACATGTAGTAGAATGAAATTGGATCCTCTCTTACACCCATCATAAAAAATTAACTCAAAATGGATTAAAGACTTAAACATAAGACCTGAATCCATCAAGTAACATTTGACAAGGAACCATGAATACTCAATGGGGAAAAGACAGCCACTTCAGTAAGCAGTGCTAGGAAAATTGGATATTTACAAGCAAAAGAAAGAAAATAGACCCCTGTCTTACACCACTCACAAAATTTACTCTGAATGAATTGAAAACTTAAATATAAGGCCTGAAACCATAAAACTCCTAGAAGAAAACTTGAGGGAAAAATCTCCTTGACATTGGTCTTATCAATGATTTTTTGGATATGATACCTAAAGCACAAGGAACAAAAGCAAAAATAAACATGTGGGATGCATCAAACTAAAAAGATTCTGCACAAAAAAAGAAACAATCAACAAAATGAAAAGGCGACCTATGGAATGGGAGAAAATATTTGTAATAATTCAATTTTTAAATGAGCAAAAGATCTGAATAGATATTTTTCCAAAGGAGACCAACCATTTTCCAGATTACCAACAGGGACATGAAAACATGAAAAGATGCACTAATCATCAGGAATATCACCTGCAATGGGATATCACCTCACAACTGTTAGAATGGTTATCATCAAGAAGACAGAAAATAAGTGTTGGTGAGGATGTGGAGAAAAAGGAACCCTTTTATACTGTTGGTAGAAGTGTAAACTGGTTCAGCTACTATAGAATACAATATAGAGATTCCTCAAAAAATTAAAAATAGAACTACCATATGGCCCAGCAATCCCACTTCTGGCTATACATCCAAAGGAAATGGAAACAGGATCTGGTAAAGATATCTGCACTCCCATGTTCATTACTGCATAATTATTTACAATAGCCAAGACATGAAAACAATCTAAGTATCCACTGAGGGATGAATGAATAAAGAAAATGTGACTATTTTATTCAGCCATAAAGAATAGGGGAAATTCAACCATTTGTGACACCATGGATGACCTTGAAGGTCTTATGCTAAATAAAATAAGTCAGACAAAGAAAGACAAATACAGTATAATCTCACTTATATGTGGAATTTAAAGAAACCAGACTAATAGAAACAGAGATCAGACTCGTAGTTGCCAGAGGCGGGGGTAGGAGGGAAAGCATAAGTGGGTGGAGGTGGTCAAAATGTACAAACTTCCATTTATAAAATAAATAAGTTCTGAGGACTCTTTTTTTTTTTTAAGATTTATTTATTTATTAGGCAGAGAGAGACAGGCAGTGAGAGAGGGAACACAAGCAGGGGGAGTGGGAGAGGAAGAAGCAGGCTCCCAGTGGAGGAGCCTGATGTGGGGCTCGATCCCGGAACGCCAGGATCACACCCTGAGCCAAAGGCAGACGCTTAACGACTGCACCACCCAGGCGCCCCTGAGGACTCTTGTTCAGTATGTTAACTGTAGTTAATAATATTGTATTACAATCTTGAAAATTTCTGAGAGTACTTCTTAAATGTTCTCACCACAAAAAAGAAATGGTTATTATGTGATGTAACAGAAGTGTTTTACTAACCTTACGATGATAATAATTTTAAAATATATATAAGTGTATCAAATCAACATGTTTTAAACCTTAAACTTTCACAATGTTACAGGTCAATTATATCTCAATAAACCTGAGGTTGGGGGGACTGGAGAAAATGGAGAAAAATATAACTTTGGAACTGTATCTTGTATCATAAGTTCTATATGGATCAAAATGTAAATACAAAAGACTGAAACCAAAGATATTTTTTAAATTTAAAAATTATTTTTGAAATATCAGAGTGGGGAAAGCCTTGTTAAGTATGATCTATCACCTAGAAGTACTTTTCCAAGAAGACTGAAAACAATTCAAGTGCATAAAAATCAAAAACTTCTGCTTAAAAAAAAGCCACCCTAAACAATTAAAAAATAAAAAGCTCATTCGGGGCGCCTGGGTGGCACAGCGGTTAAGTGTCTGCCTTCTGCTCAGGGCATGATCCCGGCGTTCTGGGATCGAGCCCCACGTCAGGCTCCTCCACTATGAGCCTGCTTCTTCCTCTCCCACTCCCCCTGCTTGTGTTCCCTCTCTCACTGGCTGTCTCTATCTCTATCGAATAAATAAATAAAATCTTAAAAAATAAAAAATAAAAAGCTCGCAACAAATATCACAGGCAAAAGACTGATATTCTTATTTAAAACATCAGCAAATAGGGGAAAAATGGGCACAAAAAAGGAGAAAGGGTTAAAAGGAAGGAAATACAAATAGTTTTTAAATTCATTTCTTAACTGCAAAATGGAACACATTATACTATAAGAAGATATTAAAATTAAAATTACATTGGAGAGCTCCAAAATACATGAAGCAAATACTGACAGAACTAAAAGGAAAATTTGACCAATCCATAATTTATAATTAGAGCTATAAATAAACACATCTTTCCCAGTAGTTGCTGGAACAGTATGTAGAAGACTAGCAAAGATATAGAAGACTTGACCAACACTATGAACCAACTTGACCTAATTGATATTTTATAAACCACTAGACTCCAAACCAGCAGAATAGACACTCTTTTCAAATGCACGTGGATCTGCACACTCAGAGAGGAAAACCTTCCGACCTTCCCGATTGAGGAGGACCGTTCTTCGGCCAAGGGTACGAGTAGCTGTACTCCCCTGCTAGAACCTCCAGCCAAGCTTTCAAATGCATGTGGATCATTTACCAAAATACACCAAAGTTGGGCCACAAAACAAGTCTCAGTAAATGTCAATGGAAATCATAAGAGGACATTCTCTGAGCAAAACTGTATGAAATTAAGAATAAAAACCAGAACAATGTTTGGAAAAAATCCCCAAATACTTGGGAATTAAACAACACACTTGTAAATCAACAAAAGGCCAAAAAAGAAATCACAAGGGGAATTAGAAAACATTTTTAACTGAATAAAGATGGAAACATAACATATCAAAATTTGTGGGAGGTAGCTAAAGTACCACTTAGAGGAAAAGTTATAGATTTAAATATTTATATTAGAAACAGAAGGAAAATAGGAAAGCCTAAAATTAATTAGAGTCTATCTTAGGGCACTAGAAAAGGAAGAACATATTAAGCCCAAAGTAGGTAGAAGGAAGGAAAGAAAAGTAGAAATCATAGATCTAGAAAAGAGAAAAACAATGGGGAAAATCAATAAAACCAAAATTTAGTTCTTCAGGGAAAAAATCAATAAAAGTTAATAAACTTCTAGCTAAACTGGTCAAGAAAAAAGAAAGAAAACACAAATTACCAGTATCAGAAACTAAATGTTCTACAGACATTAAACAAATAATAAGGGAATATTTATAATAACTTATGCCAATAAATTCAACAACTCAGATGAGATGGACAAAGCCCTTGAAAGATACAACTACCAACACTCAGTGATGTATCAAAGCTCAGTGGCGCCAACTGCTTCACTGATTAAGTCTATCAAACAGTTAAGGAAGAAATCATATCAATCCTATACAAACTCTTCCAGAAAATAGAGGAATGCAGAGTCAGCACCAGATGTCCCTAAATAGAGTCTGCCTCCAGCTTCCCAATGTTTCAGAAAGTGGCGCTCTCAAACTCTTGCAAAAGCACAGATCTGCTGGAAGTAAACATAGATTAAGTGAAAAGAAAAAGTAGAAAATATTTGCAAATAACATCTGCCCACTTTAACTTATCCAGTTTGAAACCACCACTTGCAAGCAGCTTCCTTGGTGTGTGTTTCAGTAAATGGTTTTTAAGTATACCTTATTTGAGATCCCAGCCTTGGGTGACCAACCATCCCAGTTTGCCCAGGACTTCCCCATTGTTAGCAGTGGAACCCCTCAATCCCCCAGTTCTGGGGGAAAACCAGAACAATGGCCTTATCCAAACCTGAATTTCATTGCCCTGTAAACCAAAACCTTGTTCTAAACTCTCAAGGAAATTTGTGTTTCTTTCATTTTGCTGCTTCCCTTACACATACAGATTCCAATCAAAAGAGAATTTAATTATAAAGAAGAAAATAACAGCATGAGGGTATCATTCATACCCTCATTTTATAAACTCCAGCCCCCCACCCTGTTTTCAAGTACTAAATATGATTTTTTTAAATCCCAACTGCAAAAAAAAAAAAAGCCTATAAGGGCAATTCTTCTATTATAAAAATTAGAATTCAAACAAATGTTTTTATGTGGATTTAAGAATTTTAACAAAAGGCATCAGAAAGACAGCATTTACAAGGTGACAATTTGCATTCAGTCCTTCAGGTATGGCTGTATTTACCTTTTATTTACACCAGATGGCAGACATGAGCTCAACTTCTTTGCCTTGGTAAGATTCTGAATTGAGTTAGATTTTTTCAGTTCAAAGTCATAAATCAGAAATGTCCTTAGAGTGACCTATGGATGTAAATTACCAGAATTTATCATCTGCTGTTACATATGTGGGATCTTTCCTGATGTCCTGCCTCAGAGAGTCATTTATTAAGTGTGTTCAAAAGGAAATTTTTCCTTTGAGGCCCCACAATGTGGTCACTGCAGTGGAAAGCCTGTTTCCCATGCTAAATGACATACCACTCTCTGGGTAAAGGACAAAGATGAAGAACACTTGGAGAGATATGAGAAGGAGCAAAAGGAAGGGGCTGGATAATACATTTCATGTCTTAACGTCTGCTACAATCTCTAAAATGAATATATAAATTGAAAGATACAAAAATACAGCATCTTAAGACCTTCCAATCACTCTTGACTTTCGAAGTCATCAGCTTTGAGTAATATTGATCTTTATCTGTTCTGGGAACAAATTTATAAGGTTGTTTCTTTCCATTTGTTATAGTATGGAGCTGTAGTGACATACAGTTTATTCACACTATGCTAAGATATGCAAAGGAAATACAGCTTCTTTATTTTTCTATTGTCTTGCTAATCTAGCTTACCAACCTCCCACCCCTTCTTCTGGGTTAAAAAAAAAAAAATTAAACTTGCTGAGAAATAATACCCAGTTGCTTCACATTAAATTGTCTGCTTTCAGCTTGTAAGTGTTATTTTCAGGTAAAAGCTCAGGCTTTCGGAATCCCCAACTACCACCACTTCTCCTCTCCAAGGTGGCATCTTGGGGTAGAGTAAATAAAACTTCCTTCTTCCTGGAGACCTTGGAGTATTCCCCAAGTCCTTCAGGGCCTGGGCATCAGGCAACAGGTGGGACTTACCCTGATATCTGCAGCAGACATCCATTCTCTCTCTGGGCTTCGCAGTCCTCCCTGCTGACTTTGTAACACCAGCCTCAGCTCTTTTCTCAGATGAACATCCCTCCTGAGATGGGACTTTGATTCTGAGGCCAAACGATCCACTCTGCAGCCTTTGGTTTCAAGATCACCTCATCCCCCTTGCACCTACATTCTTTCTAAGATTACCAGTCTTCCTTGACCTCCCCAGGACAAACAAGGACTTCTCAATGCCTTCCATCCCACATTGGAGGTAAGGGAACCTCTGACAAGTCAGCCAGGCTCTTCTTCTGCCTAACCAAGTTGCACTCTGAAGTTTACCAGGGTATGGCTGCTCTTTGGGTACCGAATGGGGAAGAAGCCAGGGACCCCTCTGCATTTGGCTTCAACCTCTGTAGTATTTGCATACACACACACACACACACACACACACACACACACACACACATATTCTGGGATTTTAATGGAAGGCAAGGAAGCCCCTTACACATTCTGGATGTCTGATCACCTCCCTCCCTCCTCGTCTCTTTTTTTTTTTTTTAAAGATGTGTTTATTTCAGAGAGAGAATTTGAGCACGTGCATGGGCGAGTTGGCCAAGGAGCAAAGGAAGAGAATCTTCAAGAGGCTTCCTGCCAAGTGCAGAGCCCTACGTGGGGCTTGATCCCATCCCCCATGAGATCACGACCTTAGCCAAAAGCAAGAATCATACACTCAACCGACTGAGCCACCCAGGCGCTCTCCTCCTCGTCTCTTCTTACTGTCCAGCCACCACGTATGAAGGGACAGGCTCACACTTCCTCTTTTCCCCTACCTTGGACTTCCCAGTATCATTCAATTCTGGGGGCCATTTAGCCTCCATGCTCAGCCATTTATGTCTAATTATGACTTTAAGAACTACTTCTACGAGACCTGAATCTTGATATGTAAAAGTCTTTGGAATTTAGAAATCTCATATCTCTGTCCAAAAATCTTATTTTCAAGACCTTGGCCCCCAACCTAAAACAGTCAAGAAATTTAATATCACCTTTTTGCTTTATCTGGTATCACCTTTTCCTTTCTTAGGGCGATAAACCTCATAGTTTAGCCTTCCCTTTGGGTTGAAGTTAAAGGGGAATAAGATTTAAAGGACAAATGAATACGAATCATTTTCAAATATTATAAATATTATCAGTATTGTAGGAGCTCCATGTATAGAGAACCCCACATGTAAAGTGTTTAAATAAGACTTGGCACTGAAGCATAATGATTACCATTATCAGTATTATTACTGAATATAAAGTAAAAGCAGGCCTGGACAACAGAGATAAGAAAACAAAGTAAATTGTATGTTAGGACTATTATAAAAACTTACAATTGTGACATAAAATACCTTTTGAATTTCCATTTTTAAAAATATTAAGGACAGAGGAAGTGAGAAAACTAAGCATGAAATCAGAATATAATTTGCATTGTGTTTGTGAAAGAAAGTTGATTGTCCGATTCAACATCTGACAACAGTAGCCTCCTATTTTTCCTAGTTTGATCTTTATTGGATGGTCAATGAATGTTGAACTTAATCATACTAACACATGCCCTAGCTTTTCCCGAATCAACATAGACTAAGTCAGTTGCCTCATCGCCTCAGAAAAATAAGGGACAACATGGTTACGTAAAAGATGCTAAAGTAACAACAACCAGCAGCTACAAATAAATCGTTGTAAAAGAAAATTATTGACAGGAAATCATTGACTCCTAAGGGGAGCCCATTTTTGTGGGAAGGACAAAGAGAAGCTACACTGTTAATGACAATTAATACAAAGTTGCTTCACCTATAAGTTCTATGGTCAAACCACTCCAGTTGAAACGTGCATGTTGTTTCTGTTTTCTCTCAATGTGACAGTTGTGAGCCCTGGTCCATTAAGCTGACAGGCCTATGTGTGAATCTGCTGGGCGAAGCAGTATTAACCTCTTTGACATTGGTTTTCCTAACCCAGGGGCTCTTGTTTCTTCAGTTAATGTGGATTTGGTGTTAATATTTCCAGCCTTTCAAAGGACATGCTTATAGGTGCCGCCAAACCTTTGAGAATAATTACACTCTTTGCAACAAAGTACCTGGTATCCTAGAAAATCAATACAACAATCCGAATGTATAAGATTAAAGTAAAAAATCAATATATTAGAAGGAAAAAGCATAGTATCCAGCCATTTAAATTTTTCAAACATTATGTCACTTTTACATGACATAACCATTTGGGGACCTACTTTTTCAAGGTTTGGATTTCATGAAGGCCCTCATGACTTAATTGTTGTGACATCTTTAGTCATCACTTAACAAAACTGAAATACCTCTCAGGGCTTCTTGAAGCCACAGAGCAGGAAACAGGATAGAGGGGAACGGCAATTCATCATCTGTGGGACTCTCCCCTTGAAAGGCGAAATATATAAGGAGAGTCTGCGACTCTTCACAAAACAGAGACTCTGATGGGGTCTCAATGCTTCCTGAGTCTCTGACTATTCAAGGTGGTTTTCAAGGCATGCTCCACATGGCCCAGAGGTTCTGCAGCCGCTGTGAGGACCCAGAAGAAGCAGGCTTATAGTGGACTTTCATTTGTTCTGTCTTATTTATTTATTGGAGAGAGAAAGACAGAGATAGAGAGAGAGAGCAGGAGCAGGGAGGAGGTTCAGAAGCAGGCTCCCCCCTGAGCAGGGAGCCCTATACAGGGCTCGCTCCCAGGGCCCTGGGATCATGACCTGAGCCAAAGGCAGACACTTAACCGATGAAGCCACCCAGGTGCCTGGGCTTTTCTGTTTCTAAAAACTGTTCTAATGCCCCTACTTTAAGCTTTGTGTAATCACAATACAGAGAGGGAAAAACAAGCACCTAGTCTTCTCATGGTTATCCTCATCGCCCAAGCCAGTGCACACCAACAGCATATGTGTGAACCCCTGGAAGATAATTGGGGTATAAAAACAACTAGAACAGGTTGCATGTAAAGCAGCTTTATAAAGTTTATTTTGAGAACAAAAGTGATAACTAGACTATAAGAGGTGCACACGAGGTGTTTGGTGTAGTAACTCTTTATCCTGGTCACACATGAATTACTGGGAACTTAAAAAAATAAAATTGGGGAGGGCCCACCTGAATAGGTTCTGATTTAATAGAATAGAGTCCAGGAATTAGTATTTTTTAAGTTCCCCAGGTGATTTTGATGTGCAGTGGGGATTGATAACCACAGTATTACAAATATGCAGAGAAAGAGATTATATACACCCAGGGAGGGGAAGAGCAAAGGCACCTCCTTCAGGATCCTATAGCTTCCAGACACCCAAGGGCCTCTGGGCTCACGCTTCGCTTGATGACTGACGTGACAGCTGTTACTCCTGAGAGTTAATGAGAGCAGTTTTTATCCCATCTCTGTCTGATTACATTACCATTTGCTTTAGGACAGTATTTCCAAAACTTACAGTCTTAAGAATCACCAGTAGGCTGGTTAAAACTAGCAATTCCAGATTCTCCCCTTCCATACCCCATTCAAGAGTTCTGTATACAGCCTAGGAGTCTGCATGTTCAAGAGCACCCCAGGTGATGCTTGCAGTTTGGCAGGCTGGAAAATCCTGCTCCAGAATCTACATGGCCAAACAGCCCCTTATTGCTCGTCTTACAATTTCACCCAGCTCTGGTCTATCACAATGCTATTTCTAGAACGGTCTTCCCATTTCCTATATCCGTTGTGCCATTCTGTGCTGCCTACCATAGCCTGACGACATGTTATTCAGTTGTTCATCTTTGCTGTTCAGTGCTTTATGTATATTATCTCATGAGGTCCACATAGCATATGATGCATATACTACTGCTGTCTCGGTTTGCATAGAAGAAAACATCGCTATTTAGGCTAAGTAACTTGCCTCGTGACACACAACAGCCAAGTGGTATAGAGCCAGGAAGCTTTTGAACCATAAGCAATACGGTCTCCTGCGTACAGAGAACAGAACGAGAAAACAACTTTCGGGAAAGTACTTCAATTCCTTATCATCTCATCCTCTGCTTTCGGGGGAAGGAACAAATGACCTACAAAAACTCCAAAGCTTAGACAAGTCTCGTGTTGTGAGGAGTCTCCATTTTGAAAGGAGTCCTCTCCTGCTCCTTCCTGAGCCTACTTGTCTGGAATTTAGGTGTACTATTGTTGAATTTGTTTTTAAAAATTAGTGAACAAAAGTATGTCTTCACTGAATGCGATTTACTTAAAAGTGACTTTATTCCAAAGGTATGAGATGTTTGTTGGAGTCATCTTCTTTGCTGACATCTCAAAACCAGAGCTCTCACAACTAACCTGCGTTCTGTGTTCTGTTTCGCATTAGTTTTTCATCATGATTCTGAGAAATGGGGCCATTCCCTTAGATGTGTCTCTTGTAGTAAAAAGTCCAAGGAAAATAATAATTTAAAAAAACACAATTTTTTGTTGTTTCTGAGGAATGTGAAAGGAAACCCTTTAAGAAACAGACTATAATAAAAGGTATGGTGGAAAACAAGTGCACTGGGGAGCCAAACACACCAAGGTTTGCCTCACTGTCAGCTTCATAACCTAGATTCACCACTTCTCCCTCTGAGCTATGATGCTGATCTTTAAAGTAAGGATAGTATTACCTAATATAGGGATGGATGAGCCATCACCACAGGCCAAATCCAGCCCCCTTGGACTGTTTTTAAGGCCTTCCTTGCAGATAAGAATAGTTTCTACATTTTTTAAGGTTGGACAGAGAGTAAGAAAATTCAACAGTGATCCTATGTCGGCTGCAAATCCTGAGATAGTTCCTATCTGGCCCTTTATAGAAAAAAAATTGCTAATCTGTGACCTAAAACCGAGATGAAACCGTCTGTCTAGCTTATCATAAACAACAAAACCAAGAGTTGCTGCAGGATCCATATTTAAAACCAGGCTCTCTCACTTGCTAACTGACAGCTCCTAAGCAGCCTCTCAACGCTTGGAGTTCAAATTCGTGCTTCAGCAAAACTCCAGATGACCCCAGGGTCCCTCACAAATGAGACAGACACCCAAGACTCATTCTAGGGAAAGCAAAGATCTACTCCATTGCCACACATGGTATAGCACAGAGGTCTTGAAACAGGGAAAGAAAGAGGACTCGGATTCTAAGTTCCCCAAAATGTTACACAGAAGCATAAACAAATAAAACAAGTAAACCGTAGTGTGGTTCCGGAGGGGAGGGCTCAAGATGGGCTGAATGGTTGATCTCTTAGTTGCTCTCTTCCAGGCAGGGCAGCCCCAAGAGCTCCATGGGGGCCAGTTTAGAGACCATTGATGGAGAGGGGGCACCTGGCTGGCTCAGTCGGTGGAACACGCAACTCTTGATCGAGTAAGTTTCAGCCCCATGTTGGGTGTACAGATTACTCAAAAATAAAAAACCAAAAGGCCACTGATGGAGAGAAAAGAAATGGACTTGGACTTAGATCTTGAGGGGCTCCATGGAATCCTGGCTCAGCCACTTACAGCTTTTATGAACCTAAACAAGTCCCATTCCCTCTTTAAACCACAGTTTTCCGAGTTTTAAAAAGATGGTCTACCTATCTTTTAGAACTGTTTTTAAGACTAGTGTTAATGTAAATAAAGTAATGTATATATGGCCACAAAGAATATTCTTCATGGGGCACATGGGTGGCTCAGTCGGTTAAGGGTCCAACTCTTGGTTTTTGGCTCAGATCATGATCTCAGGGTCATGGCATTGAGCCCTGCATGGGCGCCACACTCAGTGAGGAGTGTGCTTGAAGATTCTCTCCCTCTGCCCCTCCACTTGCTCTCATGCTCTCTCTCTAAAATAAATCTTTTTTAAAAAAAGAATATTCTTCATACATATATAAATATCAATTATATATAATATAATTTCATTTTGTTCAAATCTTGACATACCCCATATGTTTCAAAATTCAAACAAAATGAAATTAGCTTATAATAACATGATAAAAAGGATGATAGAAATGCTATATAAGTAGGTAACTATGTTATGAAAGTCTGCAGTTTCTCTCATCACTATGGTTAGAGAAAATTAAGTGTCTCAGCCACAACTTGGAGAGCGTTGCATTCTCCACCACTGCCCCCGTATCGCCCCTCACTGTTTCTGGTTAAGGAATTTGTACCAGCCCCAGGGAAATGTGGCTTCCATCCAAGAGGAGGGGGAAAAAACAAAAACAACTCCACTATAAAATAGAAAGGAAAATGAATCTGACAGATTTATTCCTTTCTGCATTTCCTGTTGCTGCTTCCCAAGACTGACTTTCAAAAGCAAGATTTTGTCCCATGAGAATAACCTCTACAGTGAGGCAGCCCTCTCTGAGAAAGATCTGCCTTTCCCTTTTCATTTCTTAATTTTTTTTTTTTAATTCTGGAGCCAAAACAAGCCCCAGGTGTCCTCTGCATCCAATACCAACATGGAATATTCTCTTTCCTCTGTTTTTACAAGACTTTAGAAAAGAAAGGAGGGAAAATTGTCAAAGTCCCAAGGACAGGGAGGAAGAACCCAGAAACATTCCCAGAGGGAAGAAGAGAGCCATGTGATATTTGCAGAACAAACAGAAATAATGACAACTAACACTTTCGAGAAACTGGAACCATTCTCACCAATGTGTCTGTTTAAAAATGTATGTTTTGTAAGTACGTGGAAGCGATACCCCTAAGACAGATTCAGGAGATCGGAGATGGGCATGCATGTAAGTGCAGACTCAAACAAAGGATAGAATGATTCAATGGGGCTGGAATGGTGAATTAATGTGTATTATATGTCAAAGTGTCTGCCAATTGGGTATGTTCTTATAAAGAATTAATGTTTCACTCACATTCAATACAGTTGACTTGCTCTAGCTGAAATGAGCCTAGATAGCTATTTATTATCTGACTGGCTTTAACAGTCTTCTCCACCCTGCAGCTGAAGTTATTGAGTCTAACATGTGGTATTCATTAGTTGAAATCCTGGAGTGTAATTGTCTAGATTTGAAGCATAAAGCATTGCAATAAAATTTTGCATTAAAAAAAAAGAGATTTATTTGAAATCTCCTGAGTTCTGCCACCAACATAGTGGAAACAATACCAATTTTCTTTTCTTGTGGCCTAAAATATACATTTCATTGACTTTTTGATAGGCAGTTACATTCAGAAAAATTAGAGTTCCTTTTGCAAACAAATTTTAAGTAGTATTTAGGATATCATTTCTGGAAAATCATTTAAGAAAAAGAACTCTATCCCTCTTGGAAGTGGAGGGAATAGTGATTTCTATATCCAAAGCATTTAATACGCTCCCATTTTCATCCTTTTCCTCTTTCTAAATTCCCCATTCCACTGACTTACTTGAGAATTATAATTAAATAGGGGGAAAGTAATGTTAATAATTTATTTTTTTAAACTTGTTCGATTTTGTTAATTAGCAAAATAGTATCCGATCTCTTTTTCATGTAACTTAAGTTTTACAATCCATTTTCATTCATTTATTTTCACAGTGATGAAATTATGTCAAGGGCCTAAAGAAAATCTAGAAGCATTTTTGAGAGTGAGGTATAGGGAAAGGTTTTGGTTTTAGTTTTCTTAAGTGCCTTTCTTTTTTTTTATAATAATATTTTTTATTATATTATGTTAGTTTTTGATGTAAAGTTCAATGATTCATTAGTTGCATATAACACCCAGTGCACCATGCAATACATGCCCTCCTTACTACCCATCACCAGCCTATCCCATTCCCTCACCCCCCTCCCCTCTGAAGCCCTCAGTTTGTTTCTCAGAGTCCATAGTCTCTCATGATTCATTCCCCCTTCTGATTACCCCCACTTTCTTTATTTAAGTGCCTTTATTTCTAAAACAGAAAAGTTTTGAATGACTTGCTTGACATTGGATTTGGCAATGATTTCTTTGTTATGACATCAAAATCACAGACAACAAAAGGAAAAATGGATAAAATAAACTACATCAAAATTGAAAGCTTCTGTGCATCAAAGGACATAATCAAGGTGAAAAGGCAACCTATGGGAATGGAAGAAAATAGTTGCAAGTGGTATCTCATAAGGTGTTAATATCCAGAATATATAAAGAATTTCTACATCTCAACAATAACAAAAATAACTCAATTAAACATGGGCAAAGGACTTGAATGGGCATTGCTCCAAAGAAGAAATACAAATTGCCAACAAGCATATGAAAAGATACTCAACATTACTAATCATTAGAGAAATGCAGATCAAAACCACAATGAGTTATCGCCTCATATCCATTAGGATGGCTACTATTATAAACAAAAATAAAAACAAAATAAATGTTAGTAAGGGTGTGGAGCAACTGGAACTCTTTGCACTGCTGGCAGGAATATAAACAATATGGCAATTCCTCAAAAAATTAAAAATAGAATTACCATATGATCCAGCAATACCACTTCTGAGTATATATATCCAAAGAATTGAAAGCAGGGATTCAAAGAGATGTTTGTACATTTATAGCAGCATTATTCACAATAACAAAGACGCAGAAGCAATTCAAATGTCCAAACTATGAATGAATGGATAAACAAAATGTGGTAATATAGAATATTATTCTGCTTTAAAAAGGTAGAAAGTTCATGGGGTGCCTGGATGGCTCAGTCAGTTGGCTAAGCATCTGCCTTCGGCTCAGGTCATGATCTTGCAGTCCCAGGATCAAGCCCTGCATGGGGCTCCCTGCTCAGCAGGGAGTCTATTTCTTCCTCTGCTCCTCACCTTCCTCACTCTCATGCTCTCTCTCTCTCAAATAAATAAATAAAATATTTTAAATAAATAAATATATATATATATATATATATAAATAAGGAAAGAAATTCTGACACATGCTACAACATGGATGAACCTTGAAAACATTTTGCTAAATATAATAAGCCAGACACAAAAGGACAAATGTACATATGATTCCACTTATATGAGGTATCTAGAGTAGTAGAATGATGGTTGTCAGAGCTGGGGGTAGAGAGGTATGTGGAGTTATTGTTTAACACATACAAAATTTCAGTTTGGGAAAATGAAAAAGCTCTGGAGATGGATGGTAGTGATAATTGCACAACAATGGGAATGTACTTAATGCCCCCTGAATTGTACATTCAAAAATGGTTGAAATAGTAGATTTTATGTTATATTTACACAACTACGCATTATATACACATAAACATACACATACAGATCTATCCTCCACTTACCCCTGCCATATTCCTCAAATAGGTGGCACAATTTTTACTAAATCAGTATTTTATCATGAGTATCTGAATGTTGTTCAGAGATAAGCCTTATAGTATATAATGATTACACTTGGTTTTATATACAGCCCTTTGTTTTTGCTAGAGTTAATAATCACTTCAGGTTTTTGGGTTTTGGGTTTGGGAAGGTGGCTTCTTTTTCTATGCAATTCTTTTATCTGTGTAATTCTTTTTCTATATAATTCCTCTCTCAAAATCTCCAGCAGAACTGTAATAAAAATATTAAATAATATGTCAGGGTTTTTTGTTAGAGATATTTGTCCTAGAACCCACTGTCTTCCTACTCCAATCTGGACTTGTAGGCTCAGCCTACTGTACAGCTATGATGTTAGGACATCTATTCACTATCATCCTAGGAATTACTTTTACCTCCAGGATTCTGTGTTGTTGTTCCTCTTGCTCAGAACTCACATCTTTTTCCCCCTTGATTTACTTCCTTCTTTTATCTGGACACATTTCCAGAAGCTTCCTGAAAAGAAAGAATATGTTGGAGTTTAATTTTTTTTAAACTTGCTTGTAAAATAATGACTTTATTGTAACCCTTATTGGAAAAAAAATAAGTAGCTGACTCTTGAATTCAATATTGGAAATAACGTTTACTCAGAATGTTGAAGCCACTTTTCATTGTTCCGTAGATGTAGGGGCTGGTGTTCAGAAGTCAAACACCATTTTAAATCCTGACCCTTTATATATGACTCAGGTCTTTTCGTAGGCATTTTGAAGAGTTGCTAAGACTGTTTTAGCAAAGTAGAGTGATAGGTTATCCTTTGCTGGCTTGATAAAGTGAGTAGGCATGTTGAAGAAGCTCATGTGGCAAGGAACAGCAAGTGATCACTAGGTTGCCTATAGGATCTGAAGGCAGCCAATAGCAAGAATAAAAAAGGTGGGGCCTGGAGTCATACAACAGCAAGAAAATGAATTCCGTCCAGAACCTAACTCTGCTTCGAACTGGATCTTTCTCCAGTTGAGACTCTGATGAGACACAGCTCCATTCGAAACCTGGATTGCAACCCTGGGTGACCCCAAAAGAGGGGTCATTCCTGAACTTTTAATACACACACACACACACACACACACACACAAACTATAAAAGGAATGTGTGTATTGTGTAAGCCACCAGACTTGTGGTAATTTGTAATGCAGCAATTGAAAACAAAAATACTAGATAATTTTCTCCACTCTGTTTTCCAACTTTTTAATTAAAAGTTTAAAATTTGGGGGGAGCCTGGGTGTCTCAGTCAGCTGAGCATCCAACTCTCACTTTCAGCTCAGGTCATGATCTTATGATCGTGGGATTGAGCCCGGTTCAGTCTCCTTGCTCGGCAGAGTCTGCTTGGGATTCTCTCTCTCCCTCTGCCCCTCGCTGCTGTTCTCTCTCTCTCTCTCTCAAATAAATAAGTCTTTCTAAAACGTTTAAATTTTTTATCATATATTTAAATTCTAATAGTTATTTTTGTTCTTTGAATTCTTTTTTTTTTTAAGATTTTTATTTGTTTATTCGACAGAGATAGAGACAGCCAGCGAGAGAGGGAACACAAACAGGGGGAGTGGGAGAGGAAGGAGCAGGCTCATAGTGGAGGAGCCTGATGTGGGGCTCGATCCCATAACGCCGGGATCACGCCCTGAGCCAAAGGCAGACACTTAACCGCAGTGCCACCCAGGCACCCCTGTTCTTTGAATTCTTTAAAAATGTCAGTAGTATCCAGTTCATGATAGAGGGCAAGAGAAATAGTTTGAGGGCTTCTTTATAACAGATAACAAAAAATAGCCACAGTACTTCTCTGTTCTCTATATCCATACCCTTTTCAATATGATTTTGCAACCACTTTCATGAAGATGTAGAGTTGTTTACCCAGCTCTTGAGTCTGAGCTGGTCTTCTGACTTGCTTTGGCCATTGAAATACGGAAGAAATGATGATATAGCAGGAAGAGCCTAGGCATCACAAAGTTTTTCATGCTTCTACTCATTTACTTGGGTCCCTGCCTCTGTCTAGTGAAAGAGCCTTTTGGAAGATGAGAGAGCACACAGACCAGAGCTGAGTCAGCCTAACTACACCAGCCAAAGCCCAAAGATGTGAGAGAGCCCTGCCGCAATCAGCAAAACTACTACCTACCTGGCAAATGACAACAGATACATGAGCAAGGCTGTCCTATGTGCAGCCCCCTAGTGACCAGAGTATCTGTGAGCTTAATGCTTGTTTTAAGATACTATGTTTTAGAGTGATTTGTTATACAGCAATATCCGAATAATACACAGTTCTTTATACAGACTTTAAACCAATTCCTTCTTTTCATTTCCACCCTCATCCTCTTCAGAGGGATCTGTTGCCTCCAGTTTCTGGGGATCTGTGGTATTAGTCATTTTCTTCTTGCTGATCCCTCCCTTTGTATGCCATTAGATTTCAGCTTCCTAGGCTCTGCTGAATCAGCTACAGAATTTCATCTTCCAAATTTTCATTGTCAGTTCCCTTTTGGTACAATAGCCTCTACTATTCTTTTGACTTCATTATTCCTTTACTTCCATTTTAGTGGGATTTCAGGAAAAAGGCAAGGTAAGCATGTATATTCAAATGTTTTATTATAACTATGAGTTCAGTACCAGCCTCAGTGGCAAAACCAAGGTGTATTTTTACCTCCGAATTCAATGCCATTGTTCTAAAAACACTCTCCTTTGCTTGTCACCTTTTTCTTCATGATATTTGATCTAGATGTCAACGGCAACTCCCACTATTCCCCAGCACTCTCTATGCCCCTTCTCCTGCTATATTTTTCAGCACTTATCAGGGATTCTTAACTAGGGTTCCACAGAATCCTAGAATATCTGTGATATGTGTCTAGGGATTCTACAAGAGGAATGATGAAAAATATAAACACTAATTTTTGAATTTGGCATGCCATGCAATTCTAACATGCACAGTGATGGATAATGACCAAGCAGTCCTGTTAGAAATTCCTTTAGAGTCTTTCTGCTCCATATAACAGTGCAGAGTAGGAACATTTCATTTGGTTGGGTTCTTTCTCAATTTTTGGTGTGAGATATGGAAGACCATTGATGATTGTTGAGCACAGAATTGCACAGAGTGGAGGACAGTAGACTAATAATGTCAAGCTTTCTTTTCCAAATTACATCTCCCAATCACTCCTTATACATACCAAGTTGAACTAGGGAAAAACCAAAAACAAACAAACAACAACAACAAAACAAAAACCCTACTAATGTAACAGAAAATCTGAGAGGAATTTTTATTCTGAAGAAGGAATTTTTATACACCATGTCTCAGCTTCTCTGTCAATTTGCTGGAGTTGTAAATTTTGCATAGATTGTGCAGATTAGAAGAGAACTATACTTGATGTTTTCATAGTGTTTGTTCCTTTCTGGTTTGTTTGTTGTGACCTCTTGTTTTCTATTTTATTTTATTTTTTTTTATTTATTTTTTTTTTTTTTAGATTTTATTTATTTATTCGACAGAGATAGAGACAGCCAGCGAGAGAGGGAACACAAGCAGGGGGAGTGGGAGAGGAAGAAGCAGGCTCATAGCGGAAGAGCCTGATGTGGGCTCGATCCCATCACGCCAGGATCACGCCCTGAGCAGAAGGCAGACGCTTAACCGCTGTGCCACCCAGGCGCCCCTATTAACATTTGTTTTATAAACATGACTGATCTCCAACATGGTGATATTTGAAGGTGGATGAGAGATGGGAGAGGAGAATTCTTATCCCAGGCTTAGGGACAATTTTCATAAGGTTAGTGATAAAGAATTATAATCTTTTGAGACATTTCACTGTCCTGTTGCAACAAGTGACAGAATGGGGGGGGGGAGAGGAAAAAAGGTAGACAGACAGACAAACATCAGGAGCAAAAACAGAAATCATTTTATTTTAGTTGAAGATGAAATTTGCATGCTCATCTCACTTGACCCAAAACTGATTATTTATGCAGCAAAAAAGGGGGGGGCACAAGTATCATATTAAAAAGTACATATCATTTTTAGTTTGGCTTTCAAAAATATTGTTTTGTGCATATGTAGGCCTATAAAAGAAACCAGGAAACCAACAGGTATATAATAATTTTGTAATTCTATATGTGTCTAGTAATTTGTAACTGTATTGAAGCCTAAATTTGTCAAGCAATAAAAAATTGTTTCTTCTAAATCTTAAGTAAAACCAGGGGCACCTGGATGGCTCAGTTGGTTAAGTGTCTGACTTGGCTAGGGTCATGATTTCAGGGTCCTGGAGTTGAGCCCTCCCTGTCCAGCCCCTCCTCCAGCTCTGTGTTCAGTGGGAGTCTCCCTCCACCCCTCAACACCGTTCTCCCCACATCCCTGCTCGCACATGTGTGCTCTCTCTCCCAAATAAATACATAAAATCTTTTTTAAAAATTTTAATAAATAAATAAATCTTGAGTAAAACTGTGTCTTAGACTGTATTTTTATTCATTGCTTCGGGTTATGGTACCATCCAATATTATAAATAAATTTTCATGTTGAAAATAGCATTAGTTAAAATCAACTTACAACTTCTATTTACAAAGCCTGCCTTTAGGAAATTAAATCCCATTTTAACTTAAGACAGTTATTTAACAAATTTATTGTTTGTCACATAAGTTTTTAAATTTTATGAATGGTAAGGAAATAAATCTTGAGTAAGCTTAACTGCCCATATTTTTCAAGAAAAATACTACATGTTTGCTTGCTTATTTGCTCACTGTCTACCCCTGTACTCCAAGATCCAATGAGTGGTTGCTTCCTGCCATATCTTCAGTGCCTAGAACAACAACTGACACATAGTTGACTCCCAGTATGTGTTCAATGAATATATAACGACCATGTTTTCTGAACCAAAATCAAATACCTATTCTGATGAAGGTCTGAAATGAGGCCTCGTAGTGGCATGTCTCCAGGAACTTGAGTCTGACCCTAAAGATCAACAACAGGGAAGACTGCTCCTCCCCACTCCTGCAAAGTTTTGTGGGGTTTATTTATTTTAACACTAGCCCTGTTGGCACTTTGTTGCTGACTCTTTGACCACCGGATTCCATATTTGTTTATCTGTGTCTTTTGCGGTTTTGAATCCAGTAGTATCTTAGTCTTTGTTTGTCACTGCATCACAGTGCAGTCCATAGCTGCTGACTTGTGAAAGCCCTGCTGCCCTCCACTCTGACATGCCAGGATCTGGAGCTCCGCTTCTCCTCCCGGAGCAAGGCCTATGCCCAAGAGAACAGAGCTTTCTATTCTGAGACTGCATTCTCAAATCTCTGTGCCAGGGGTTGGCAACTGCCCTCAAGCCAAATCTAGCCCAGTGTTTCTTTTTGTAAATAAAGTTTTATTGGAACACAGATGTGTTCATTTGTTTATACATCGTCTATGGCTGCTTCCAAGTTACAACTCCAGAGCTGAATAAAAGTTGTGATAGTGACCTGTAAAATCTAAAGTATTTACTAACTGATATTTTAAAGAAAAAATTTGCTAACCTTTGCTCTATGCTTATATGTAAGAAGATTTTGATCCTCCTTCCATTTGGAATGGGCTCTTCCTGCCGGTTTGGAGGAAAAATTGAAAACAAATGTTTCCATTGGTGCAGCCCAAAAATACCTGCTCTGTAGCCGTGTCACATCTATTACCTAAGCCCACCAGAGTCTTGGGATATTATTGTTTATTCACAGAATGCGCAATAGCATACCGATTACAAAAAGTACCATACAAAGAGAGAATATTATCTCACCAGAGAAAACGGCCATTTCAAGTTGCATGGTTACCCATGAATATAAAGAAACATGGGTTTTATTTTTATGATATATGAAAGACTTCATTAATTTGCAGAGCTCTTGGTCAAATATTTTCAGAGACACTAGTGTTCAAACTGTTTTCACCACAATACCTATTCTTGACAACCTCAGTGAGAATTTTAGGCACAAGGCTGCTTTCCTGAAGCAAGTACCTGTGTATATGCTTTCATAATAATTGGGGAATTTTGTAATAATTTTCAAACCGATGGCCAATGACGTTGAATCAGTAAGACAAAAGTCCTCAATTTCTCTTTTCTCTAAGGAAGCTCTTTGTATCTCAACCACTGAAATAGGAATTTTGTTCACTCCAGTCAACACTGTTTATAGATTGCACAAAATTTGCATTTTTAAATGGGAGTTTATAGGCCCCGATTATTTTAACATTTTTAAAATATCTAATTCTACAGCATAAAGAGCTGAGCATCAAATCCAGATTCTCAGAATGCGAATGATCTGAGCATATTTCTCTCCCTGGCAGAAGGTGGCACTAGAGTTATGCTTGCAAAACCACTGCTAACTATCTGCAGTGTTTAATTAGCAGCCTTTGAACATGAATGCAAATCATAATGAACACAAATCAGTGCGTTCACTTAAAATGTATTTGCCAGCATCAAGGCCATACCAATAAAACTTCTCAGAATCCTCCAAAACCTTCAAACAAGCATCACAAAACACTCATTTTACAAATATTTATTGACACAAAATTCATAAAATTTATTTATACAAATAATATATATATTAGTGGTACTCAGTAAGCAATAAAGATATTGAAACTTGCCCTCTAATGGGAGAGACGCATATTAAATAAGCCACAGACAACTATCTACTTAATGACAATTGTCATATTATAAAGCAGATGCACAGGATTCTATGACAGAATATTAAAAGAGAGCCTGACCCAATCGTGGGGGCAGGGCAAGAGCTCTTCCTTGAGTCCTTCCTGAAAGTGCTTATCCTTCATCCCTAAAATGTAATTCTTTCTAGACCCTATTTCTATTTCTACTCTTAAAAACCACTCAATAATTAATCACATGATTAAAGTTCTGTCCTGTGTTCCATTAGCTTGTCTGGCATTATGTAATTTCCCGTGGTTTTGCAGTGCTAGTTTCTTTTGAGCATTCAGTAGAGCAGTAGTCCTCACCTGGGCCAGGACCACCATAGTGGGCCATTTAGAAACTTGTGGAGGTGTTTTTGTGGATTTTGCAATGATTTGGAGGGTGCTTCTGGAATTAATGAATGAGGGCCAAGAATCCTAGGCATCCTGCCAGGAGTGGAACCATCCTGCATAAGGAAAATTTACTTCTTATCCCTCATGACCCTCCAACATCCCACTGGTCATTCATGTACTTAAACAGGCTGCTTATAATTATCTCATGTTTTACATGTAAACACAAAATCTTTTGCATGGTTTTCATGTAAACTGAATTTTCCAGGAATGCAACATGACTGTAAATAGAAGGAAGATTGTACTATGTTTAGTTTGAAACTTCACCAAAAATGCTTAATCATTTTGGGGAAATCCTTTCACTAATGGCAGTGCCCCAGCTGGTATTTGAGTTGCCAATTTGACACACTAGTACCATTCTGCTTTTCATAGCTGACACATTCGTAAAGATTCTACAGATGGGTGTAAGCATCTGACCACATCATAATTTCTTCTAGTATAATCAAGTCAAAGCATTTACACATTGAAATACACATTGTTTCGTTAAAAATTACTTTCCTTGAATTTCCCCTGCTTATTAAAGCCAGGGAACGTTTTTATTGTTATGTGTATAGGGAAATTACATTATCTGTGAATCTCATTCCAGAGTGGTAAAGAAGACATTGATTCGGGGGGGGGGGCGCTGCAGCAGGGCCTCCTGGTTAGGAAACCAGGAGATGGCCAGACCTGGGTTAAATACCTGTCCCTCACATATTGTCTGTGTCTCCTTGGGCAAATTCTTAAAACACTTATTATTTCAGGGTCTTCATCTGTGTAACGGGACACCAATAAAACCTAGCTCATGAAAGTACTGTTGTTTCTGTGAGGATTAACAGCTAGTGTTCAGAAAGTGTGCAGCACAATACCAAGCACATTACAAAAATTCACTAAATGTTATTTTATTATTTTAACAGTCAAAGTGGCAACTGATAATGCTTTAGAGATTATTTTCCTAGTTGGTGAAGCATACTTGTATCTGTCCTCTGAATGTTTAACTCTCATATCATGATTAAGAGTATGTGCAGTATGAGCACTTTAGAAAGAAAGTTTTCAATTATTGTTTTAGGTTTTAATCCTTTAGGATTAAAGCCATCTGGCTTCCACTCCGAATCCAGCTATAGACTGCCCCGTCATCTGAATTTACATTCCTGCTGCATGACCCTATAGTCAGGGATAATATGAAAATGTATGTGGTGACCAAACCTGATAAGTAGAAGTCAAGATCTTGTATTTGATGAGGAAATATTCTTGGCCCCACTTCCGCTATAACCCCCAGAACCCATTTATGAGAACTGAGTAGATCATTGTCCAGATGAAAAGTGTCTCTTAAATTCAGGTTGCGAAAAAGATGGATATTATCCCTGAATAAACTATTAAGCTTTTTTATGACTGAATAATTCATTTATTCAACAAATATTTATTTGGCTCTTACTTTGAACAAGGAGATGTGCTGGAAGCTGGAGTGAATAATGAACTATAGAATTGTAAGTCAGTATTCACTGATTCATTCTTTCAACAAATATGCATTGGCACGACAGGCTCTGGGCCATGTGGTAGGGATACAAAGATGAATAAGATATGATCTGTGCTTCAAAAATCTGAATCCATATAAAATAAACCAGCTGAATCTGAAATGTAAACAATCTTATTTTATCTCAAAGAAAGTTTGTAAGATGAAAAATAAACTATTGAGTAACCACCATGACCAGAGTACTATAAAGTACTATATTGTCACATACACTAATGTTCAGTTCCATTTAATCTTTATACCTACCCGATGAGACAGGCATTATATTCATTTTTTTTTGTTGTTGGTCATGAGGAAATCGACTTAGTGAGAATATGTAACTTTTCCAAATTAGTAATGATAACGAGAGCTAGTCTTGACTGATATAAGTACTGTGTATTAAATTTCATTTAGTCTTCGCAAAAATCCTAGATGGTATGCACTATAGTGTTTCTATTCTATAATGTGGTGACAGAGGGTGGGAGAGTTCAAGTAAGCGTTGCAATTTTCACATAGCTAGCTGTGGAACCAGGATACAGCCCAGGCCATCTGCTCCCCGAGCTGGTACTTCTGACTACTACCTGGCAGTTTTCTGTAGTCCCAGCAGGTCAGTAGGCGACCGAGAATGAAGACTTCAGTGTGCCAGACTTCAGACTCCCTACTTTTTCTACCATGTTCTACTTCCTCTGTCTCTGGTCCATGACTGATAACCACGGAAGAGCTGTACTCCATGACTTTTTGAACCCTTAATGTGGATGAAATGTTGAAAAGGAACTGCACGGATGGAATAGAGTAGAATAGTTTAAGCTGGGACAATGCTCCTACCAAAAACAACCAGAAAATTCAGAAAAAAATGCAAAATTCATATATGTTTTTAAAGCATCCAAGACTTTAGAAGTAAGGGGAATTCAAGGATTAAAATTCCGAATTGAGGAGAGCCTCTCGGAGGTGAGCTGAGGATCCAAGACTCTTTTTTTCCCCTGGGGGCATTTACTGAGTTCTGAATGGGGCTAGACAATGAGAGTTGGAATTTGGCCCAGCAGAGTCTATATTGTGGGCGGATAAAATGGCAAACTGTTGGCTATTGCTCCAGGGTTTGAATGACAAAAATTAGAGACTTCAGGAGTCTCAAACACACTAGTTCCCATCCAAGACTTCACTAATTCTGAAATTGCATGAGGAAAGAACTTAAAAATCCAAATCCAAAATCACTTAGAAGCAGAGCTGACTTTTCTGTTATCTGTCTTGGTGCTGCGGAAACAAAAACTTGGCAAGCTCTGAATTAAAGCTCTGGGAAGGGCCTGCTCTAGAAAAGGGGACAATCAGAAGTAGGCTGAGTCTTACTGTCTTAATCAGCTTGGGCTGCCATGACAAAATACCATAGACTGGGCAGCTTCAGTAACAGACGTTTATTTATTTCTCCCAGTTCAAGATGCCGGCAGGTCCAAGATCAAAGGTGCAGGCTGCATTTGGTTTCTGGTGAGAGATCTCTCCCTGGCCTACAGATGGCAGCCTTCGCACTGTGTCCTCATAAAGTCACAGTCCTATGGAATTAGGGCTCTACTCTTATGCCCTTATTTAACCATAATTACCCCCTGAAGACCCTATCTCCAAAAATAGTCACATTGAAGGTTAAGTCTTCAACATATGAGTTTTAGGGTGACACAATTCAGCCTATAGCACTTATCAAAATGCAACCTGGCCTCAAGATATCTAAATGTGGTAAAGTAAAATAAATAGGATTTCCTAACAGTGTTAAACTAAAAGTTATAGCATGTATTTGTATGAATTTAGACCCTATGTGTGAACTATCTGCAAAAAAAAAAAAAAAAAAAAAAAAGCTGAGTGTATTGTTTCTCTTTTCTGAGGCTGCTACCTCAAGCGATAGATCTCTGAAAGTAAAACATAAATAATCAGAAATGAGCAATAAACTGTCATAACAACTGATTCTATTTTATAGCATTCTTTTAAATGTCATCCCTTAATTCAGGGTGGTTCTTTCTGCAGAACTAGTTGTTCGCTCACTGTGAGGCTTGTAGGACTGTCATCTGTGCCATCATGTAATGATTTACTGGAAATACGTATTCGGTATATGAACCTCTTTCATCAGACAACTCTTTGGGTTCCTATTCCTTCATTTGTTCTTAGAAAATGTATCAATGTCTTAATTTTGTAAGTGAAAGCTTAAATGTTATAGCTGATAAAGACCCTTAACTGATTTTAAAGTGGTGTGGAAGTCAAGGGTGTTTCTTCCTAATTTGGAGTCAGCCAAGTTCAGACTCCAGACGCAGGGAAAATGCAGAACAGGACTATCAGTCTTCTTTGTTCAAAACAGATGACTCTGTAAGTATTTGCCTAGTTAAAAATAACAGCATTCCTTCCCCAAGTCATCAGCTGGACAGTCTAGCCTGCTCATGTTTTTTTTAACCCAGTCAGGGGAATTGAGGTCAAAAGGCTATGTACTCTGAATTAAATTTTTTTTCACAGTGGATTATATGAAAAATTTATCTCCCTTTGTTATTTTTCTTTAATGATTATCCTACTTCTCATTGTGAAGAATGTAACAAATTTACCTTAAATTGTCACTGAACTACTTCTCTTTCACTGATTTTTCATGTTGTTGTTAACAGAAAACCTAATTAGTTTTCACTAAATTATAACTCAATTTCCTTTACGAAAGTTTCTAGTAATTCCAATAATAACTCTTGCCTGAATAATTCCATTTCATGACGGTTATTTGCAGTGATATAGATCAACTAAACAATGTGGGTATTCTCATTCTGTGGTTTCATTTGTATAATTTCCATCCCCAAATGAAATATCCTTTTCTTTGATTCAGATAGAAACTTGTCATGCTCGTATTTCTCTCTCACTTTTTTCATGTATCTACTCTTTATTCCATCTCAAGAATTTCATGCAAGAATAAATAAATATATTTGGCATTTTAGGATGACATACCAGTGGAATATCCCAGGCTCTTCCATCTCTTCTCTATTAATTTATGTTCTGCCCCACCCCCAGGAGTAAGAAAAGACAGAAACCATCTAGAACAACAAGAACAAAAAAAGTTATATGAACTTGTAAAGTAAATGTCAAAGCTCTCTCTTTTAAAACTCAAGTATAATTTATTACAATTATAAAAGAGTTACAATAAAAAAGTAGTTGATAGCATGATTTTGGCTACTAAAGCATTGCAAATATTGAGATCTTAATATTCCAGCTGAGAAGATTTCAGAGCCTTCAAGAAGGCTGCATGTGGTGTTTTTTATTTTAATAATTCATTAGATATTCTGATTTAATCAAATGTTGACCTTATCCAATACTGCTTTTCAGACGTGGGAAAGAAAATGTGTTGTTATACGATCCATGTCCTCTATGGAGTTCCTATCACTTCCCATCTCAATGCCCAGGAGATGTAGTACAAAAAGCAGTACCGGATGATACATGTCAGTGTGGTTCCTGATCCCACTGATAAAGATCACACGATTGGTACTGCATGTAAATAATCAGCACTGTTGATTGTGATCTCGAGAATTTTGCACAGTTTGGGTCCTGGCTACCTGAGATCATCTTTCTCCCCTGGGTGATTCACGATAACCACAAAGGGCAATGGAAGGCTATAAACTTGGTCAAAGACACATGGAGCCACGGGGTGCTTTGAGGGTCACTGAAGGGCAAGTATGCTTTGTGCACCATTTGCACCCCCTCCTCTGTGATCACTGGTGATGAACTGGGGCATACTTCCTCTAATGATTCCCCAAAGGAGGGTTTTTTTCATCAAGTTCATGCCCTTGACCTTCAGATCAGGCAATGAAATTAGAATGTTCAATAGCAGCAAGGCTAGGAAAGTTTATGCTTCTCCAGATAGCATCTGGAGCATCCTTTACATGATTTCTAAGCTAATATTGCTAATATAGAATTTTTAAAGTAACTTACTCACTCAATGAATTTTTAATTAGGACATAGAGGTGAGATGACCCTCTATCCAGGCAAGAACACAAGTCAGCCTTTTCAACTTTCAATAGAATGTTCAGCTTGCCTTGTGCCTTCTGATATCCAAATCACAGAGTCTTCTTTCAAGCAATAATGCCTGATATTTGCACTTTGGATTTTTGCCAGAATTTAACTTGAACAGACTGCTCCACAGCTTCTGTCAAAAGGCAACAGAGATAAGTGATGTTTCAGCAAGACAGTTTATCCATTCATCTCTTTAAGGTATTCTAAACTGTCTTCTTTATCAAAATAGACCTCCAGAAAGCTATTTACTTGGATTGCATAGACTTAGACCCTTGAAGAATTATCTCCACTGAATTTACATTTTGTTATGCACTTGGCAGTTATTAAAGGTGAGTTTTAAAGTGCCTACCTACAAAACATTTCCAGTAACCTGATAATGGTAGAAGAATTAGAAGACATTGAATGTTAGTGATTAGGGACCTTGATTTGAGACTCAATGGTGCCCCCATACTAGCAGGGTCATACCTCTAAAGTTCAGTTTTCTCATATTAATAAGAAAACAAAATACCTCGATTTAGGGTACCTGGGTGGCTCAGTTGGTTAAGCATCTGCCTTCCTTTGGCTCAGTTTTGATCCTGGAGTCCTGGAATAGAGCCCCGCAATGGACTCCCTGCTCAGCAGGGAGTTTGCTTTTCCCTCTGCTCCTCCTCCCTGCTCATGTTTTCTCTCTCTCTCTCTCTCTCAAATAAATAAATAAAAATCATTAAAAAATACTTTGATTTAGTCATGATTAAAGTAAATGAGATAGAGCTTGACACAGAGTAGATGCTTAAATATGAATTGAATCTACATCTTGTATGAAATTTGCTATTATGTTGTTCACAGTTTCTCAAATAACAAATCACAACCAAGAAAGTAATCTTTTTTTTTTTTTTTGAGAATCATTGTACTTCCTTTTAAAAGATAAAAAAAGATTTCTCCAGCTTGTATTTTTTGGCCTTGGTTGACAGGAAGAGTATAGCTAAATGTAAGGCTTAAAAATTATATTTTCCTAAATGTTTTCCATTGTTCCATACAGTCTTTTCTTTTCTTTTTTCTTTTTTTTTTTTTTATGATTTATTTATTTGAGAGAGAAAGAGAGGTGGGGAGGGGCAGAGGGAGAGGGAGAGAGTCTTTTTTTTTTTTTTTAAGATTTTATTTATTTATTTGACAGAGAGACAGCAAGACAGGGAACACAAGCAAGGGGAGTGGGAGAGGGAGAAGCAGGCTTCCAACCAAGAAGGGAGCCAGATGCAGGGCTCAATCCCAGGACCCTGGGATCATGACCTGAGCCGAAGGCAGATGCTTAATGGCTGAGCCACCCAGGCGCCCCAGAGGGAGAGAGTCTTAAGCAGATTCTGTGCTGATCCCAGAACCCAATGCGGGGCTTCATCCCATGATACTGAGATCATGACCTGAGTGGAAACCAAGAGTGGGACACTTAACCAACTATACCACCCAGGTACCCCAGTCTTTTTTATTTTCTATTATTTAATGACCCTATCATGGCTTTGAAGGTTCAGGAAATATTCAGCTAGCTTTTTGCTAGATTTTAATCAGCTCCTTTTGTCTTTCCTCACAATGACTTTTCTATACCTTCCTCACCGTCCTGAGGCCAACACTACCCTCCACCACTCAAAAAAATGATCATAAATCTGTACTGTATTCCTAGGGCTATAACAAGGTGCCATAAACTAGACGGCCTAAAAGGACAGAAATTTATTCTCTCACAGTTCTGGAGGCCAAACATCTAAGATAAAGGTGCCAGCAGGACCCTCGTCCTCCCTCTGGGACTCTGGATAGAATTCTTCCTTGCTGGGGCATCTGTGTGGCTCAGCTGTTAAGCTTCTGCCTTTGGCTCAAGTCATGATCCCAGAGTTGTGGGATCGAGCCCTGCACCAGGATCCCTGCTCAGCAGGAAGCCTGCTTCTCCCTCTCACACTCCCCTTGCTTGTGTTCCCTCTCTCACTGTCTCTCTCTGTCAAATAAATAACTAAAATCTTTAAATAAAAAAAAAAAAAAGAATTCTTCCTTGCTTTTTTCTAGCTTCTGGTGGTAGCCACCAATTCCTGGCATCCCACAGCTTGCAACTACGTCACTCCAGTCTCTGTAATCACATGGTATTCTTCTTCTTCTTATAAGGACACTAGTCATTTTAGATTCGGACCGACCTTAAATACCTCCTCTTAACCTAATTACATCTACAAAGACCCTATTTCCAAATTAGGTCACATTAACAGGTATCAAGGTTCACCTTCTGGTGGAGACACAACTCAAACCATAGTAACTTCCTACTTCTCAGACAAAACTATATTTCTTCTAAAATATCCACAGTTATCTTTTGTGACTCCAACACTTAGTACTTTCCAGCAGTATCAGAAGATGGTTCCTGTCTTCGTATAGCTGGACCTTCTACCTCCCCTCTAGCCTCCATCTCCTCCCCACTTCACCAGTTATTCCTCTCACAAAGTCTGTCTCAGAACTTCACTTCTCTTGTTGAACTCCTCTGATGTGATCTGCAAATACAGTTGACCCTTGAACAATGCAGGGGTCAGGGGACCAAGCCTCTCCCCCACCCCAGTCAAAAATCCGTATAGTTTTTGACTCCTCAAAAACTTAAGTACTAATAGCCCACTGTTGACTGAAAACCTTATTGATAGTATTAAGTCAATTAACATATATTTTGTATGTTGTATGTATTATATACTGTATTCTTACGATAAAGTAACCCAAAGAAAATAATTGTTATTAAGAAAATGATGAGGAAAAGAAAGACATTTGCAGTACCGTACTGTATAAAATCTACTTATAAGTGGACTCATGCAATTCAAACCTGTATCGTTCGAGGGTCAACTACCTATTCAGACCTTCCCTATTTAAAAAAACTATTTTGCATCTTTCTTTCTATTTTGAATCTGTTTTTGCCATTAGTAAGTTATTCTCCTTCCCTTTGGGATCGAAGTTTATGGAAAACTTATTGAACCCAAAACTTATGGAACCCTCAGTCTCTGCATTCCTACCACATGTGTTCATTCCACAAGGAATCACTCAGTGAAAAGGTACTTTCTGTCCCTGGCACTGGGGTCAAAGCAGTTGCTCCTGATTTCAAGAAAAGAAAACAAACACCAAACTACATGTCTCCGTAGAGAAAAAGCTCCAGAGCTAAGAGTGCATGGTAAGGAAACCCACCTAGAATGTGGAATTGGAGGTTTCCCTAAAGAAATAGCATGACCTGATAAAGCAGGAAATAGGAGGAATTAGCTCCATAAGGTGGGATGGGATTCCAGGTTAGGGGATTAATTGCTGGGGAGACACTGAGGTGGAAAGAAATGTGGTGTTTTCCAGAAACTGGAAGAAGACCAATGTGATATTTGTCATAAAGACTTTGGGAGAAATGGTACAGGATAGTGTTGGTGGGACAATTGATGGACAAATCGTGATAGTCTTGTGGAACATATTGAAGATTTGAACTTTACTTTCAGGGCAATGGCAAAAGAGCTTTAAACAGGGATGTGACCTGATCAGACTTGCTTTTAAAAGGATCACTCTGGCTGTAGGTGGAGCATACCTTGGAGAAGAAAGGACAGATGGGAAAGAACAGATAAATTGCTGTTCCAGAGTCCAGCAGAGAGACTCTAGCACCGTGTTATAGTAATGACAGAGGAAATAAGAGTTCTGGACATTCTGAAGAAATACTAAGGACATAGAATCAACATGACGTGGTGATAAATTGGCTATCCGGGGTGAAAAAGAGGGCATGTCCAGCCTGACCCTAGGTTTTTGGCTAGACAGCTGGATAGATGATGTTGTCATCACTGAAAGAGGAAATATTGATTCAGTGGTGGGATGTCAGAATGGGGAAAATGACTAGTTCCAATTAGAACATGTTGACTTTGAGGCACACATGAGACTTCCAAGTGGAAATACTAAGTAGGCAATCCTTAATTTGAGTAAGCTGCTTAGTGCTGCCAATAACAAGCCAATGGCTGAATGTAGTAAGTCCATTTCCGGATTCAGCTAGCTTGAGCTCTCTCTCTGCAGCAGTTGACGCTGTTAGTCACTCCTCCTGCAAGCAAGAGATCTTCTTCAACTTTGATTTCTGCTCAAAACACTCTCTTCTGACTCTCTTCTTTCTCTGGTTTGTCTCCCTCTGTCTAACCTTAATATATCTGAGATTTTCAGAGGGGTTGCCACCGTCCTTATCTCTTCTTATTTACATTCTTTATCTCTTTGCCAGCTCACTCACAGTTCTGCCTTTGCAAGAGTTTCAAATGGGGTCTTACATGAATAAATCCCAAATCTCTATCCCTAGCCCCAACTTCCCTCAAACAAGATTTCTCTACCTAGATTTTCCACAGGTAGTTCAGATTCAATTAGCCTAAACCAAATTATTATCTACCCCCTTTTTTCCTGAATACTCTTCCTCATTTAATAGCACCACGAGATGAAGGAGAAGGGAAGCCTTTCCCTCATCACCCAGATTTAATCCGTGTCTAAGTCCTTATGATTCAGCACAGGAAGTACCTCTCCCTACTTCTTCACCACCATACCTATTATCTCTCATGTAGACGATGGCAGTCACTGTCTTACTTAAGGGCCCACAAACATTTTCTGTTAAGGGCCAGAGAGCAAGCATTTTAGTCTTTGCGAGCTGTGCCATTCCTGTGACAAACGTTCAGCTCCACTGTTTTAGAGCAAAAGCAGTCTACTTCATGTAGACGAGTGGACATGACCGTGATGGAATAAGACTCTAGACACTAGAGTTTGAATTTCATCTAATACCATGATAACCTTCTCCGCCCCCCCTTAAAAATGTAAAAGCCGTGCTTAGCTCTCAGGCGGTACCAAAACAGGTGGCCGGCAAGGTTTGACTCATGGGTATAGTTTGGAACCCCTATTCTAATTGGTCTCTCCTCTACCTGGCAGTCAGAGATGACACTCTAAACACAAATCCGAACATATGTAACTTGCCTTCTTAAAAATCCCTGCTGTCTCCTTTGCAAACATTACTTACTAGACTGATATACAAGGCTCTTCCACCAGATGGCCCCAAACTTACTTTCTAAACATATTTCTTACTCTTCATGCCTCTATACCCTTACCTCAGGTCCAAACTGACTTAAGACAGTTTGGTCATGCTCAACTCTTAGGTGCTTTTGGTAGATAAAGGAAGTTCCAGAAAACATGGGAAGGAAGTGAGCAGCTCTCTCACAACTGGCTACTTAGTTGTAATGAAAGCAAATCTCAAACCAAATTCTTCCACACAGACATTTATGAGCAAACAGGCATAAAAGAGTGAAACAATGTATTTAACTTGAACTTCAGTGAAGTTTGAGCAATTTGCCTACCTTGCCTCACTTCTGTAGGCCCCTAAGGCACATGAGACAGCGTTCTGCTAGCAGGATTCAGCTATCTATACACTCAGATTTTGGAAATCAAAAATCAGAGAATAAGCCATTAGACCTGATTGGGGACCAAATCTGGAGTGCCATCCTCTTTTTTTTTTTTTTTTTTTAAGATCTTATTTTTCAGTAATCTCTAAACCCAGTGTGGGGCTTGAACCTACAACTCTGAGATCAAGAGTCACATACTCCACCAACGAAGCCAGCCAGGCAACAGAGTGCCATTCTTAAAAGAGACCCCGCTAAATTTCTATACCCCATTCAGGCAAGGTGGGAATGTTTCTAAAGTATATTCACCAATCCACATATCTTGAATACCACTAATTTGACAACTGAAAGCCCGTTTCCAATATCCTTTATGCAAATAAACTAGCCACTAATTTCACCAATGAAAGTCACATTACTAACATTTATTATGATTTTTAAACCCCTATAGTGATGATTAGAGATAAAAATAGTTGAAGTTCTTGCAGTAGCCACCTCTAGAGTGATCAAATGGCAGTGTACAAAGCCCTTGGATGTGCATAATCCAAATTAAATAAACTGATAACCCCTTAAAGTTTAGTTTTAACTAATAAATATTACACTGTCTATGTACAAAACAATATGTGACATTTCCTCTACCTGAAATATTCTCTTTCTTCTTTGTCTAGAGAGCCTATTCTTCCTTTAAAAGCCAGTTAAAAGATTGCCTTTTATTTTAACTAATTCCCACCAACTTATAGGCATTACCTGTGGTGATATTAATTTAGCCATTTTGTAGATGAGGAGACCAAGGCTCAGGAAGGTTAAGTGGTCAGCCCAGGTTAGGTGAAGAGCCTGAATCCAAATCCAGGACAATCATGCTGAATCCTGTGAATGAACTTGTGGGAGCGTACTGAACAAAAAAGACCAATAAGTTTAATTCAAACAAACCTTAACAATCTGTGCTTTTGTGTGACTATTTGCTTGAAGATGATTGAACTGTGATGAAATATACAGAATTATGAGAAACAAAAGTGTCTGACATACATGGCTCAGAGCCATGGTTTTATTCCATACATTTGAGATGGAACTAGCAATAGTTTATGTCTTTTTTGTTAGATATAACCAAAGCCCAATCAAGTCTTTCCCCTGCAGTAATCAAAGCCTGGTCTTTTACTACCTAAAATAAATGCATTGATGACCCATGTCAAGTACTCTGGCATATAACAGGTTCTCAGTAAATATTGAATAAGTGAGAGTCCACAGACAAACCCAAGGATATAAGATCTTGACAAGAAACTCCAGAGCTCCTTACACAGTGACTTAATTAAGAGTATGGAAGGGTCACTGTAGATGCATTTGATCAATACAACATAAAAGGCTCGACTATAGAATTGGTTGTATAAGTTCTTGACCCTGCTGATAACAGCAAGAATTTCCTTGTTGACCTTATGTTCTATGGATGAAACAGTTTTTGGTTAGTAAGCAATGGAGAACTCAGTGTCCTGTCCCATGTTGTGGCTTAGCACTGCTCTGTCTCTGCTGGGAGAGCAGCAGTAATAAGAAACAGCGTTATACACATCCTAACGTACCATCTTTCACTCAAAAAATCAGTAATAACTCGAGATTATGGATAATGCCGGTCCACCGGAAGTCCAACACGGTCGAGGGTCTTGTAGAGTGTATGATAAAACAGCACCTTTTGGGAGGGAAGAAAAAAATGTTAGAAACAAAATATAATCCTAAAAAATTTGGAAGCTTTCCTTTTTTTGAGAAAGAGCATCCTGGGTTTTACATGGTTTTCTTGAGCAGCATGTGGAAATCATTTCTACAGTTGCTAAGAAGCACCTTTCCTTTCATCACTTTATTGAAAGGAAAACTTCTCAAGAGTTCATCTTTGAGATACTCTGTAATACTGTCTGTGTTCAGTATTACAAACAAAATTAGAAATAATTCTTGGAATTCTAGAATCTATAATCTGATTTTTTTAAAAAAACCAGAATACTCCAGATACAACAGAGATTCTTAGTATCTGACTCCAAAAACTCCTTGTTGAACAATTTGTTAGCTTTGGTGGCATTGTTGACTAGCTGCTGTCGAAAATTATGAAGGTTAAGTTTTGCAAAGTCCTCCACCTCAGGGAGGAAAAAGTCAGAATTTATTGAGAGCAGCCTCAAGTCTAGGTGCTACTTAAGGGACTTATTCAAACATAGTCTTAGTTTATGTGACTTTGGTACTAGCATAAGTGATGTAGGTCCCCAGGCTCATGAAACTGGATAGGAAACATATGCCCATATGCTGAGGATCTTCCGTTGTACACAATACTGGACTTTTCTATACTTCAGTTCCTTCATCTATAAAAATGGGGATAATAATAATAATAGCACTACCTTCCCTGCAAAATGCTTAGAACAACAGTTTTAGGCACACAGTAAATGCTCAGCAAATGGTGACTATTATCATATTTTTTCCGACTTTTGGGTGAATCGAGGGACTAGTTCACCAAATGCAATCTTACTGGGTCCCTCTAGTTCTTCTGAGAAACTGCTTTAAGCTTCTCATTCCCGAGGAATATGCTGATAACTTCATGTTATTTAAGAAATTCTCAAAACTGGAACGCACAAGGTAATGTGGTTCTACAAAGTACAACAGATTCCCTTACCAGTTTGACGATTTCATTTGTGAAATTTAGATCTTTGAAGAATGACTGATGGTGCTATACAAGCTATGCCTCCAATTATCTCACCAGGTTTTTTCCACAGTTCTGTTTTACATATTTTAAGTGAAGCAGGAGTAGGGATGGACCTTATTATGTCTTGAAATTTGCACACAGAGGTTGCCAAGGGCACCGCATATTTCTGTCCTTGGTCCTTCATTTGGTTTATTTCTAGAAAAAAAGTGAAAGGCTATCAGCCACAGAAGATAAACTGATCATCAACATTAAAATCTTCAATATGCTCCCAAGACAGTACTTTTCACATAAGCAATGCATATTCAGTATGGAGATTTAGAAAAATATTTTTCGTATCAAAAAAAAATAAAATTAATTCAACCACACAGATATTCACTGTTAATATTTTGATGTGTATAGTTCCAGTCTTCCTACCCCCCAATGTATATACACATGTGCGTGCACACACACACGCATACACATAAATAAACTTTGGATTATACATGACATTCTTTTTGATGATATACTGTTTTCCCTTAATATATCATGAATCTACAGACAAATCTTCAAAGAAAAAAAATAGGTGGAGATCCTGGCAAACAGGCTACAGGTTGAGGGGATCTTCTCAAAGGACTGAAAGGAGTGGGCAGGGGAAGGCAGGACTGAGCAGAAGTACAGGCCAGGATTGCTAGGCAGACAGAGAGGGGATCGGACATCAGGAAACAAGATGGGGGCAAGGTAAAGACTTGGTAAATGGAACAAAGAACAAGAGCACAGACGAAAAAGGAGTACGGTTTTCAGATTTGAGACTCCTGACAAGGTTGTCCTGATGTGCCGGTGCTACTGCCGTGGGCAAGCCGATCAGACCGGCAGAGTCCACACTGCAGTGTCGGCTTAGCTCTGGGCTGGAGGCAGTTGTGGCAGCGGTGGCATCTTCCTGACCGTTCGATTTCACTGATGGCGGTACAAACTTGAAACTAAAAGTTCCATGGCAGCCCCTAACTTGCACTCTTTCAGCCTTTCCTTAGATCCCATAAAGTTCTAATTGCTTGTATTACGTCTCTTTCCCGGAGACTTCTGATTTCCAGTGTGGCACAGAAAGAGCTTGGAAGTTGTCACTCTGTCTTCACAACAAGGAAAAAGGCTGAACAAACTGAAAATCAACAGCTCTTCTTAGATCCAAAAACCAGAGAGACAGATGGACACAGAAAACCACAGCTTACCAGCTTAGGTAGGAACAGAAGCCCACACCTGGAGCCAGTATTGGTAGAAACTCTTCAAACTGTAATTGAGGAATTTCTGAAGGCTCAGTGTAGACGAACGTGAGAGTTAAAAATTCCAAGGGGGCCCAGTCTTTTGTGTATGTGTGTGGGGGGGTGCTCCCACATATTCATAAGTTTCCTCTCCAAAGCCCTACAAGGTTTCTCACTATGATGATCAGAGAAAAATCCTCTCATGCTTCCCACAAATGAAAAGAAAATAACCATTTTGAAATATGCATAGAGACCTTTGTTCTCCTCGATAAGGCCTGCCCTCAAGGGAAACTATTTTACAAAAGCCTGACTGGACTGGGGTTTTACCAAAGCCGAACTGATCTGAGGGAGGGGAAGTACCCACATCCATCCCCTCTCCCCTTCCTCTCTCACTGAAGGTGGAGGAGGGAGACTTGAGAAGCATGCATGAAGGTCACAGCCCAGAGACAAAGGCTCATTAAAAGACAAACCCAATCACCAGACTATAGAATGCTTCCTTCCCCCCAAACCTCACCAACATCAATAGAGCTTCTGTATAAAATCGGGATTACAGCTGAAAGAACTTGCAAGCCTCAGACCCTGTTTAAGAGGTCTGTAGGAAAACATAAAGACAATAGGACAGAAACAAAGACTAAAGGAAATTTCAGACTCTGACACTACAGCTACAGCAAGCAATAAATCTCATTTAACTCCTAGCCAAATTAACATAAAACTCACACTCAAAGCCTATGTATGTATACATATATCAAATCATCACTATGTACACTTCAAATATCTGACAATTTTATTTGTCAATTATACCTCAATGAAGCTAAATTTTTCAAAAACTCTATTTACCTTGGTTCTTTTTACTTGATACATCACGTCCGGCTTTCATTTTTTTTTTCATTGTATTTTCTTTTTTTTTAATAATAATTTTTTATTATATTATGTTAGTCACCGTACAGTACATCCCTAGTTTTTGATGTAAAGTTCGATGATTCATTACTTGCGTATAACACCCAGTGCACCATGCAATACGTGCCCTCCTTAATACCCATCACCAGCCTATCCCATTCCCCCACCCCCTCCCCTCTGAAGTCCTCAGTTTGTTTCCCAGAGTCTACAGTCTCTCATGGTTCATTCCCCCTTCTGTTTACCCCCCCTTTCTTCTTCCCTTTCTTCTCCTACCGATCTTCCTACTTTTTATGTTCCATAAATGAGTGAAACCACGTCCGGCTTTCAAAAAAAATTTTTTGAAAGGCACGTTAAAAAGCAAAAAACACAGTCAAATGAGACAAAACATGTGTGAGAACCAGACTCAGATATAGTTGGGGATTTTGGAATTATCAGACCAGGAATCTAAAATAACTATGATTAATATCCTAAGGATTCTAATGGAAAAAGTAGACAACATACAAGAATAGATGGGTAACATAGGCAAAAAGATGGAAATTGTAAGAATCTAAAAGAAATGCTAGGAATCAAAACCACTGTAACTGAAATGAAGAACGCCTTAATGGGCTCGTCAATACACTGGAAACTGCCAGGGAAAGAATCAGCAAGCTGTAAGAAATGGTCAATTGAAACTTCTAAAACTGAATCCAAAGAGAGAAAACAATGAAAAAGACAAAACAGAATATCCAGGAACTGAGAGCCAATCACAAAAATATATGCATAATGGGAATACCAGAAGGAAAAGAAAGAAAAAAAGGAACAGAAGAAACATTTGAAGTAATAATGGCTGAAAATTTTCTAAAATTAATACCAGCCACAGGTCTAGAAACCTAGGAAAACACAAAGCAGATTAAATACCTGAAAATCTACACCTAGGAGTCTCATGGTACAACTGTAGAAAATCAAATCCTTTCTATTTGAAATCACCAAAGTCATTTCTATTTCCTGTACTGAACACCAGCTATGTGATTTCTTACTTAACTTCCCAAACTTTGGCCTCTTCTTGTATAAAATGAGGGCAGTAATATCTGACTAAGAGAGGTGTTGTGAGAATTAGATACTGTATTTAAAGTGTGTGGCATAGTGATATATAGATAAATAAGCATGCCTATACTTCTAGATATGGTATAGATATATTTGCTCAGTATGTGTTTGTTATAATCACCATTATTACAGATGATGAAGCACCAGTTCACAATTCTCTCATTTTTCTGATGGCAAATTACTGGTCCATGCCAAACCTCAGGAGGAGCTACATGCCCCCGGGTGTGAAGGTGAACAGTTGTTGGGGCAGAAAGCCAGACAGAGCATTCTATTAACCTCCTTAGTTCTCAGGGACGTGCTTTTCTGCTTACCTCTCCAGGGTACTTTCACTTCGTTGCCAACTTCCTGCACCATATGGCATCCATTCTTCCTAATTCATAGTGTCAACAGTTCCTTTTACTCTATTCCCAGGACCTCTCAGACATGGTCCTTATACTCCTGCACTTTCTACAATCTTATAACTCCAGTATTTCAACATTTTTGCTAGACTTATATTTTCAGTTTACTGGAGCTAATACAATCATAATTACAGCATTTTCCTACATGTACAGCATAGTATTTGGAACAAGGGTAATTTTGTCCACCACAGAGACATTCTCACACCTGAGATTATGCTATGTAGAGTTGACGTACACTGTAAGTGCCCAGCTCTGTCCCGAGTAACTCCCGGAGCTCCATGTGACTCAGCTTGCTGGAAGTTGCATAAAAGGTACACAGTCTAATTGCCAAGTGAAATCAAAGATGATTCTGTTCTTCATCTGTGCTCTTGAAGAACATTTAGAGAGACTCATTTTCCACATCCTCTCTTCTCCCTGATTTTCTCACTTGGCACAGTTGTTCCTAAGCTTCTCATTCAACAACACCCTCCAAATGAGTTGTTCTCATTTTAGAAACAAAGAAAAGGATCCTTAGAGAAGAAGCACATCACAGATTATGTGAGAATATGTGAACCTAAACAACTGACTCCACAATATGAAATCCCTGTTCACACTTCTGCCTTTACCCCATTCTTCCACCCAGCTCCAATTCCCAACCCATTTGTCCAAGTTCACTACTTGCAAAGCCACGTGGAGATACCTCAGCAGTGCCTCAGCCTTTTGTGAGAACATCACCACCATGCCACGGGTGTTTGTCAGATGTTCCCAAACATAATAGCAGGATTCGGGGTGGGGGGGGCTCTTCCTGCACCAAAATGATAGCTCTCTGGACACACAGAGAAAGGAGCAGACCTCTCTCCTGCAGGTTTGAAATCAAATAGCTCTGAGAAACTGTCCCATGATTTTTTGGAGCCTACAGTGACAACAACAGCATTAAAAAAGAGGGGATGGGGGCATGGAGATTTCCCATGTGGGCCAAGATAGAGTATGTCTCCCTAGATAGCCTATGTCTCCACGGACTACACTTAAAACTCTGGACGAGATACAAAAAGAAGCTGCCTAAAGTCCTTGACAAGTAAACAATAGCAGGAAGATTAGGGAAGAAAGCCAAAACTTGAAAAACAAAGTGAATAGCAATGAATTTCATAATTTTTCCCCCTGTCATTTATCTCCTCACTTTGACTGAAGAGCAAGTTTAATCAGGGAATTACTTAGTGGATGCATGTAGCAAAACACCAAGAGAAAACAACTTTCTGGCCAGAAGACCAAAAAAGGGGTCCCTGAGATCTGGAGAAACAAACACAGCTCCCCTAAGCATTGATTATCTTTCCAAAATTGGCCACACCTACCGGTTGATGCCTGCCAGTAGGCAACATCAACCCATCTTCCTCTGATTATCACAACTCCACACCCATGCAGCTGTTACCACATCCCTGAACAAGAACCATAGCCCCCAGTCTCATCTAACTTCTGTGGACAACTGCAGACCTATGGGTTTCATTTTCCATACCTCTCAGAAACTAAGAGCTGGGGGTGGGAGGACAGATGGCAATCCCCTGGTGATCCGTCCATAATGCCCTCCTTCCCATTTTCTCTTTTCCCCAGTTCCAGTACTACAGGAACAGGTCAGCCAGTCTGCTTCTAAGAAATTGATCCATGGTGCAACAAGATACTAGTCTGCCCTTTTTGCACACATCCCCAAGTCTTTATGAGTGCTCTCTGGAAACTTTCCTCGGTCTCAGATGAGGGGAAGCATCTCGTCCTCTCCTCTATGTGGATGGGAGTGGCCGTCAGTGCACATTGCATCCCCTCTCATAAAAACGACTCCCTCTCTTCCATTGATTCAGGGTGTGGGCACTAGAGTGGTAGAAGGGCCAGTCCTGGAGCATCTTGGGAAAACGTGTGGAGAAGAGGCTATTCCTAATTGTAAAGATAGCCTACGGAATCCCAGATATCTTTTGTCCTCAGCTTTTGATCTGAGTTACAATTTGAGGACAAAAGGAAAATCATATCAGACATCTTCATGCAAAATTAATGATGGGATTGGAAAAGAACTAGTCTCAGTGGACAATAAAGAATAAGGACATTTTCAAATGGTCCCCCATGGATCTCAGGTTGACTCTTTCTAACCAAGTGGTAGCTTCTCATCCAGTGTTTTCGAAATGGGCTTGACCCATGGGTGAGGCATAAACTCAGTTTCATCAATCACTCAAGTAGATGTTGACTAGGGACGCTTGGGTGGCTCAGTCGGTTAAGCATCTGCCTTCAGCTCAGGTCATGATCCCAGGGTCCTGGGATCGAGTCCCACATCGGGCTCTGTGCTCAGTGCAGAGCCTACTTCTCCCTCTTCCTCTGCTGCTCCCCCTGCTTGTGCTCTCTCTCTCTGTCAAATAAATAAATAAATAATCTTTAAAAAAAAGTAGATGTTGACTAGCATAATTTAAAATGGAATAGATGAACATATTTTATGAAATTTTGGTTTGAAAAGCCCTGCTCTAACTGGTAAGGCAGAGAAAGAAATGGTAAATGACACACACATGGTAGAAAACCTGTCGCACTGAGAGGTCCACAGAAGAATCCTCCAGGAAGAAGTCAGGTTTTACTCTCACCTAATGAATGTTGGCTCCAGAGAACTGGGAAAAATATACAAAATATGCAGAAAATATAAAATATAGGAAGAGTCAGATTTTGGCATTCGAAATTTTCTTGAAGATGGAAAGTACTGCTTCTTCAAATCCATTTAGAGCCCACCCAAGTCTGAGTAACTGAGCTAACCACTGTAAAGCTTTCAGCACAGTGCTTAACATACTTTAAGTGCTAATGAAATATATCCTGTATTGTTGTTGTTGTTGTTATTCATTCATTTCCTGAGAGTTCTTACTAGTTAGATACTATCCAGTTTCCTAAGGTAATGCCATGCTGTTAAAATATCCATAGATAAAAGTGTTGGGGAGGGAGAAAAAGCCTACACTTTAAAAGTATTTTTTAATGTGGGTTTTGTCATTTTCTTTTGCTTAAACCCAGTGTTCAGGATGACCTAATTTTAGAAGTAAGTGAACTTCACATTTATTCTCATCACAATTAGAATGATTTGTTCTGCCCTTTCTGTAGGCAGAAACTTAAATCCAAATGAGATTCTGAAGTGGAAAATAACATTCACAAGTAAGTGCTGTCAAGGCTTATGCCAGATGCTACTCTGTTAGTTTTGAGCGCATTAATTTCAGCATCATTATATCCTAATATTAGCTGACACCACAAAGACTCAGGTGTATCAAGACTCTTGTTTCTTTTCACTCCTGGTCCCTTCCCCCACCCTTTCTTGAGTTCTAGAATCCACTCTTGTTATGACTGAGTTTACAAATTTATCTGCCTGTCTATCTTCATCCAACCTCAATTCTTTTCTGAGACAGAAAGCAGCTACATAGGCTTTTCTTCAGTAGCAGACCTCTGTTTCCTCACCAGCAAAGTACACATACTAATAGTATCTTCTCAACACAGAGCCTAACATAAGAAAGAGCTTACTAATTATTATTATTAGCTATCATTACTTTTATTATCACTAGTTTTAACAAGGTCCGTCCTGATATTTATGCTTTTTCTTTCTTTCTTTTTTTTTTTTTTTTTATATGCTTTTTCTAAAAGACCGTAATTAGATGCTGGCTTCTCATTTTCCCTTCTGGGGTTTCCAAAATCACCCGACTAGGCAGCTGTCCACTAAGCCTATGCCTACAGCTTGGCTCAAACTATTTTTTAAAGGACTGGGACAAAGTCTTCTTTTCTTTTTTATCTACTACAGAAGCTAGCACAAATGTTAACAAAGCTTTTGAAATAATTTTCTTTTATTTAAGTTCATCCAAAATCACAGAATAATTTTTCAGATGTTGCTTTTCCCTTTTTTGTGTATAGTTTTAAAAATTGCAATAGAATAATGTATACTTTCTGTTGGAAAAGCGAGAGAAAGCAAAAGAATATGAAAATCAGAGTCAGCTAAAGAAGAAACACAAAAATTCTTGGCCTTAGAGTAGGGATGTCTATAAAGAGAAAGAAGTCCTTAAACTGGAAGATTTCCCAAGATAATGATTTCCTTTGCTCTATGATTCTGAAAACACTATAACGGTTATTTGGAAGTGATTCAGGACTTTAAAGTTTGTTTTGAAAGTGTATGGCAAACAAAAATCAACAATTGATGTTTCCAAGTTCAAGTGAAATAAATTTGAATCCATAACAATATTTACTCAAAATGAATGGCACTGAGAAAATATTTTCCTTAATAATACAGCCGTCTATTTGTAAGGAGTGAGGGGGCCAAAATTTTTTTAAAGATCTGGGGTCTTTCTGTCAAAACCATTTAGAACCACAGACCTAGACTATTAGATTTTGAGGCAAGGTCCTGCTCTTGTATGACCACAAACACTTGGAACCCATGTCACCACAAGGGAAAAATAGTAGAACCACCACCGTGAAGTTCAGCTCTTCCATTTCCCACCATGGCTTCCTGCTGACAGCCCCTGTAGTGTTCTGCCCCGCAGGGGAATCCAGGCAGTCTGCAAAGTCAAACAAACCAATCATTTCGTTGCCAAGAATGGAGGTTAAAACATTAGGACTTAATGTATATTCTGGCTCAGTTATCTACTAGACCTGTGGCTTTAGGTAAGTTACCTCTCAGCACATTTTACATATCCACTTATTCATTCATTCAGTCCGTCAGTAAATGTTTTTGAGCACCTGCAACGTGCCAGGCACTGTGATAGTCATTGAGGATATAATCAGTGGTATGTAGAATGAACAGGGTTTGAGGCAGACACCAGGGGTTGGCTAACCATGCCTACTGTCAACCCTCTGCACTACTACTATTCCCCAAATAGCTGCACGACATGACATAGCTTCTCTGAGTCACTTTTCTCATCTGTAAAATGGCTGGGTTGGTCTGTATGTCCTTTATGATTCCATCTAGCTCTGTGATTATATCTATCTGAATTCTGGGTATTATTAGTTAAGTTTCTACGTGGTGCAAACACTAAATAAAACTGAGCTGGAGAGCGAAGATAAAACATGATGGCAGGCTAGGGTCTTCCAAAGCCACGCATAGGCCATTGTCTTCATAGCATGTGTATGGGAGAACTACAAGCTGTCTCAGCCCAAAATATCTCCCCTGCCAAAGCATCCATCAATGGAGGGCACACAGACCCTAGGAGATCACGGCATGTTCTTCCCAGCCCCCAATAATCTTATACCAGTAAATCTAAGTTAAAACAATCTAGGATAGAAAGCGCTCACAAAAGAGTGAGGATGTCATCTGTCCTGAGGAAGGAAGGAGGGTTGATTCACATAAGTTACCTTGGTAGTGGATTGCATATAATACTTACAGCATGTTTGTGGTAAAGAAATTTGCTGCTGGGGGATAGGTTTTACTATTTGACTGTGGTAGGTTTGCATTTCTTCAGTTACTCTGTTGCATTCTCTAAGCCTAGGTCACAACGGGGTGGTAGACCCTTTCCGTCTTGAAGTGTACTGAAACTCCTGATGTCAAGCAGGAAAGAAAGCAAATCCTCAAGAGGGCTTAGGGACAGGGAGGATGCTGTAAGCAGATTGGAAAGAAGACTCAAGCTTTCTCTTTTGTCTTCCTTTTCTTGATCTATATCCTGATGAATAAATGTAGCTAATAACTGTCCTCCCAGTAGAAGGGAATAAAGTCTTCGAAATGGGATTTAGGAAGGAACTTGTGCAGGAAAAATCAGAACTAGGGGAAAAGGATCCATAGTTTGCCCATGTTATCCAGATTCATATTGCTCCAGTTTTAGTTTCCTTTTCTTATAACCCAGCCTTGGGGCACATTTTTGCTTTAGCCTTTTCTCAGTTAGAGGGTATGAAGAGAAGTCTCATGTATCAGTTAGGCTTTGACCAGAGAAACAAACAACTAGGAGTTAAATAAGCATTAGAGATTTGTTATAGGGATCAGACCACAGGCAATTATGGGATCTGGTTAAACAGTTTATGTGAAGCTGTTGGCCTTGCATCTGGTGCCGGATCCTGAGGTAAGCAGAGCACAGTTAGGTAGGGAAGATGGATATGAAGCGCGGGAGAACAGAGACAAACCAGAACCCACAGAGGCTGACCAGAACCCATGTTTCTTTCACTGCCTCCAAACTTCCCATTTTGATGATGCAGTGCCCAGCAGGAGAAGGTGGTGCTCTAGCTAAATAAGGGCAGGTGCAGGGCTCAAAGAAACTGATGGAGGACCCAGAGGGAACTGAAGTTGCTATAGGCTTGGCTGCATACCCAGCCAATATAATGAGCCAGAAGAGGAATGGTAGTGTGCGTGAGTGGCAACAACACTTGGAGCCTCCAGACTGACCCTGCAGACATAAAAAAGAATATATGCTTCCTCACCTTCCAAGCCTCAAGCCTCATGCACATTGTCTTCAATAGCTTCTTAACTTGAAAATATACAAGGAAGGGATTCCTGGGAAAGGTCATTCCAGCTTAGTTAGCCTAACAAAATACAATTCGACCACAGTTCATTTTTCTACACTCATACCAAATTACTGAGTGAGGGAGCAGTCTCCAAGGGCCTCTTGATGGAAGCAGTAATTAGCTAATGATTCAAAAAGGACAGTCTAAGAGCTAGGGCAGCATGGTCTAGCTGTCTCTCCTGTCCTGGAAATTCCATTACAGTGCCAACTTATTTACTTTAAATGTGGAAGATAGTCTTTCCTTATAAGTAAATAAGTGCCAACTTATTTACTTTAAATGTGGAAGATAGTCCTGTTCATGGACCATGAGTATTCTTTAGTATGAGGAAGTAGAACCATCTCCTTACCTTTTCTTCTCTCTCTTCCACCTCCCTGCTTCATTGCCCAGATGCCTGCAAACTCCTGGAGATGGGACTGTCTTCCCAATTCATTATACTTGAAGAATGGTTCTTATTCCACCAATCTGACAATGTACACATTTAACATGTCTACCAATTGAGTTAAACCACTTTTGAAAAGATTTCCAATGCTTTATTATAAAAGATAGGTTTTCAATAATAAGAACGCTAAAATTAAGAAATAAGGGGCTTTTGCTTCTGGTTAGGATGTAGAAATTCTCAAATGACTCCAAACAACAAAAACAAGCCAGATAAGCTAAAAACATTAAATTATAGTGAAAACTATCAAAGGATGGTGTATGAGTTGATACTCTGATACAGTAGAAACAACCAGAGTTGGGAACAAACCTAAATGAACTTAAGGAAACTTAAATAAGCTAAATTCCAAAAAGGAACAACTCTTTTTAAGAAAGAAAAGAGGCATGACTGCTTTTATCCCTGGCAGAGGAAATGGAGGAGTAAACCTGCCATTGACAAGGGTGTGCGAAACCAGCGTAACTTTACACAAGTGTTCCCTGGTTATGTTTGAGCTGGCATCATAGATGAGAAGCCAAGGAAGCCACAGTAACAGAGTATCTCTGCACTCATTTGCCAATTCTTTCCTACAAAGCCTTCGCTAAGGGACAGCATGGAAGTCCAGGTGCAAAACTGGAGAGCTGTGAGAAATACTTCTGAGGCACACTGAATGTTATCCACGAGGGAGAAGACAACAAGCCAAACAGAGAGGGCAAGGTTAGAAATCTCAGAGAGATCCCCTCACATGGCTCCAAGACTTTGTGAGTCATGGCAGTGGTCCACCAAAGGCTGGAAGAAAGAGGAGCCGAGTAAAATTCCCCACAACATGTAAGCCCTTTACTAAGTTGTAAGCTAGCAGATCTGCAAAGGGTAAGGGCAGGACAGCAGGGTAAAGAGAATCTCCTGAGGCATGGAAATCCAAGGACAGGGCTGGACAGTAAGAACACCCCCCCCCACCCCCCACCCCCACCAACACCCAGGAAACCAGTGGCTGGGCCATATAGCAGAGAAAAATCACAAGATTCTCACATTTCCCAAAGTATACCAATAGGAAAATACTAAACCTTTGCTTGAAACATTTGAAACCAAAGGTAAATTAAGCCTAATGAAAGCCCCTACAAGTCTATAAATGTATCAATTACAGATTGGTTTGACTTCCCACCCACCTACCTCTCAAACCAGTAGCTCAACAGAGGAAAGAACATACCCTTTGCTAGGGATAAAATATTGCTCATTTCCACTACTACTAATTTTTTACCCATAATATTGATCATGGAGTAAAAATTTGCAAGCTATGTCAGGAGGCAGGAAAATGTGACACAAATTCAAGATTAAAGACAGATTCTAGAAACTCACCCAGAGTTGACACCATTTTGGAATTAGCACAAAGGACTTTAAAGTAACCGATAAATATGTGAAAGGACATATGGAAAAAGTTAAAAATATGTATAAACACATATGGAATTTTGGTTAAGAAATGAAAGCTACAAAAGAGAAGAAAATGCTAAATCTAGGACTAAAAATTACAATGTCAAAATGAATAACTTATTCCATGGGATTAATAGGACAGACAATGTGTAAGAAAGAAACATTGAAGCTAAATATAGAAATGATGCAACCTGAACTAAAAAGAGGGAAAAAAGAATGAGCAAAAATTTCAACAAAGCATCTGAAACCCATTAGACAATATTAAATGGTCTAATACACATGAAATTAGAGTTTCAGAAGAAAGGGAGGTGAGAAAATGGGGTAGAAGAAATACTTGAACATAAAATGTTTGATAATTTCCCAAAGTTGATGGGAGACATCAAGCCACAAATCCAAGAAGTTCAGCAAACTGCAGGCAGAATAAATACAAAGAAAGCTAAATCTAAACACATCATAGTTAACATGCTAAACACCAAAGTTGAAGGGGAAAATAAAAACAAACAACACATAAGCAAACAGATAAAAGAGATGTAATACATTCAGGAAAACAACATTAAAAATGAATCTGACATCTCATCAGAAACAGTGATGAATACAAAATGATAGCATGTATCAACCTAGAATTCTATATCCAGTAAAAATATCCTTCACATTAAAGATAAAGACATTTTTGGACAGAAAAACATAAGATAATTCACCTCTGGCAGTCCTGTGCTACAAGGAATTCCAAAAGAAATTCTTCAAGCTAGAGGGAAATGATGCTAAATGAAAGCCCAGAGATGCAGAAAGGAGTGAAGAGCACTTTCTAGTGCTCTAGGGTAAATGTGTGAGAAAATATAAAAAATCATTTTTAAAGCTTTTTATATGTAATTTTCAATTCCTTGAAAAGATGATTAATTCTTTAAAGTAAAAATACTAGCAAGGTGCCTGTGTAGCTCAGGCAGTTAAGCGTCTGACTCTTGATTTTGGCTCAGGTCATGATCTCAGGGTTGTGAGATTGAGCCCTGTGTCAGGCTCTGTGCTGGGCATGGAGCCTGCTTGGGATTCTCTCTCTCCCTTTGCCCCCCCCCCAAAAAAAATTTCATTAAAAAAAAATACTAGCAATGTGTTAAGTATGTGTGAAGAAGAATTATGACAATGAGAGCATAAGTGTGGAAAAAGGTTAAGTAGAATTATACTTCTGTAAGTTACCTAGATTTTTATGAAGTAATATGTTATTATTTGTACACTGTGATAACATATGGATGTCTATTATTTTTTTCATGAAGATAGAAGCATTCTTATTTTTTAAATTTTTTATTTAAATGCAATTTAATTAACATACACTGTATTATTAGTTGCAGGGGTAGAATTTAGTGATTCATCAATTACATATAATACCCAGTGCTCATTACATCAAGTGCCCTCCTTAATACCCTTCCCCCCCACACTGGATGTCTATTATAATCTCTGTAAAGCCACAGTTATTAAGAGAGTGGGGTATTGTCATAAAATAGACAAATAGCTTAAGGGAATAGAATAGCAGATGTCCAAAAATAGAGCTGCATATATATGGTCAATTGACCTTCAACAAAGGTATCAGTACAACTCAATGGGAAAGGAACATCTTTATAACAAATGGAAACAATCAAATTTACATATGGTAAAAATAGAACCTAGACTCCTACTTCATTCTATATTAAAAAATTAATTTGAGGTGGATTTAGAAGTTAGAACCATAACATTTCCAGAAAAAAAATAATTTCATTACTTATCAGAAGCTGACTTAGGACACTGAAAGAACTAACCATAAAAGAAAAAAATGATCCATGAACTTCATTAAAATAAAAACTTCTGTTCATCAGAAGACACTATTAAAGCAAATAAATAAGCCAGACAAAATCTAAGAGGTCATACAGTCATAATACACATATGTGACAAAGAACTTATATCCAGAATTATGAAGAGCTCCTACAAACCAATTAGAAAATTACAACCAATTTATAACAAAATATTTAAATAGATATTTCAAAAGATATGTCAGTGGTCAGCAAGCACATGAAAAGTTATTCAATTTCATTAGCCATCAGGAAAATATAAATTAAAATAACAATTTCATACCCTCTAGATTGTTGATATCAGAAACACTGGCAATGACAAGGATGTGGAAAACTGTTTTGACACTTTCTTTGTAAGAAACTATAGCTAAACCTACCTTAAAACCAAGTAATGCCACTCCCAAGCAAAATTCAAGTCCACAAAAACAAAACAAAAAACAAACTTTTGCTAGAAAGTTGATAGCAGCCTTAATTCTTAGTAGTCAGAAACTTGAAATAATTTGTGTTCATCAACAAGGGAATGGAATACTATTCAGCAATAAAAAGGAACAAACTACTGATAAATCAACAATGTGGATGTATCTCCCAAATATAATATTAAGTGAAGCCTGATACAAAAGAAGATATATTGTGATGTGTTGTGATGTGTATAACTTCACTAATAAGAACTAAAAGACCCAGGGTAACTACTATCTCTATGGTAGCATAAATCAGAAAATGGTTGCCTGGAGCAGCAAGAATTGACTGGACAGGACAAGAGATATTTTGAAGTGATGGAAATACTCTAGATCTCAATTTGGCTAATTGTTTACATGAATATATACAATTTTCAAAACTCATCAAACTACATACTTAATATCTGTGCATTTTTTGTATATAAATTATCTCAACAATTAAAATATATACAGATCTTCCTTGACTTACAATGGAGTTATGTCCCAATAAACACATTGTAAGTTGAAAATACTGTAAGTCAAAAATGCATTTAATGCACCTAACCCACCGATCATCGTAACTTAGCCTTAATGTGCTCATAGTACTTACAGTAGCCTACAATCGGGCAAAATCATCTAACACAAAGCCTACTTTTAATAAAGTAGGGAGTATCTCGTGTAATTTATTAGATACTGAACCGGAAGTGAAAATCAGAATGGTCGTGTGGGTACAGAATGGTTGTTAAGTGTATCGGTTGTGTATCCCCGTGAGTGCGTGGTTGGCACGGAGCTGCAGCTGCGGCCGCCCAGCATCACACAAGAGTGTCATACCACATGTTGCTAGCCTGGGGAAAGATCAAAAGTCAAAATCTGAAGTAGGGTTTCTACTGAATTCATATGGCTCGCACCATTATAACGTCAAAAAATCAATACATCAAACCATCGCAAGTCAAGAACCATCTGTATATTGAAACCAAATGGGATAGTTGGGATAATTTTACCACTTACCGTTTTAACCTGTGTGTGCAATGGTAAGCAAACATCCAGTTCTGGGCTTCCTGGAAACCAAGGTCAAGGGAATATCTATATTTTACCTAAGAGAAAAGGTCTTTGACATTTAAATATGGCTTGCTATCTCATGAACAAGGATAAATCCATCAGATTTGCTAGCTATCACCTTCTCACTGGCTCAGGACATCATCTGTACCACCTATCTTCAGCTATGGTAGCCTCCTAAATGTGCACTGTGCCTTTATTCTGTTTCTCTCCAATCTATTCCTCAACATACAGAGATCAAAAAAAAAAAAAAAAAAAAAAAAGTTGAAGGGGGCACCTGGGTGGCTCAGCTGGTTGAGTGTCCAACCTTTTGGTTTTGACTCAGTTCACGATCTTGGGGTCGTGAGATCGAGCCTACGTCAGGCTCCATGCTCAGCGGGGAGTCGGCTTGAGTTTCTTTCTCTCCCTGTCCCTCTGCCCCCAACCTGCTCTCTCTCTCACTCTAAAATAAAATAAATAAATCTTTTTTTTTAAAGGAAATATGGCAATGACTTTCTGTGGACTACAAATAAAATACACTCTGATGCAGTATGGCTTATAAGATAATTTCTATCCTTACACCTATATACCTCTCTGGTCTCATCTCCTACCTTTCTTTGCTTCGTATCTTAAAGTCTTATAAAACCCAAGTGTTAAAATGTCCTCACACACAGTGCGTTATTTAAAACCCCCATGTCTTGCTCATACTCTTCCCTTTGCCCAGAGTGCCTTTTCAGCCTACCCTATCCTGAACAACTGGCTCACCCTCTTCAGACTTAGCTCACCTGTGATCTTTTCAGCCATGTTCCTTGAACCATCATGTTCCTATGGTATCCAGTGTACATCTCTAACTTAGCACTTAGAATATTTCTATTTCTTTTTTTTTAAGATTTTATTTATCCATTTGACACAGAGAGAGAGGGAGAGAGACAGCACAAACAGGGGGAGCAGCAGGCAGAGGGAGAGGAAGAAGCAGGCTCCCTGCTGAGCAGACAGCCCAACATGGGGCTCGATGCCAAGACTCTGGGATCATGACCTGAGCTGAAGGCAGGTGCTTAACCGACTGAGCCACCCAGGCACCCAAATTTCTATTTCATGAAAAAATACTTACTGAGCATTTACCAAGCACTGTTTCAACTCTTCAAATACATCAGTTACCTGAACAAATCATCTTAACTTTATGTAATTAAATTTGCTAATTTGTCTTGTCCAACTAAATCACAAATTCTATGATGCTAAGCCACGTTTTTTTGTTATGTTTCATTTTCATTCATAAATTTGTATTTGCAGCATCAAGCACTGTACCTGGCACGTAAGAGCTGCTCAGCATAAATTCTTCAATTCGTGTGAGTTGAAATGAACCACATGATGGGATGGGACAGAAGATGGCTACATGTTGATCAGTCGGAATTGAAATGAGAAAGATATTGATTCAGGACTGCCTGTGAAGCACAAGTCAGAGGGGAGGACCTTCAGACGCAGGCCACAGCAGCATGGGTCTGGAAGCCATGGGAGTAGCACAGAACCAGACTTCACTGACTGCACGATTTTGCCTACAGCTGCCCCTACATGAAACAGCCAGAAATAATTTCAAGACCACATAAGTGCTGAGTTTTTAGTGGTGGCAGATCCCCGCTGACATCCCTCCTGATGATGTTTGATTGCCCCCCCTATGTTCCAAACCAGATGTCTTTGGATGGCAATCTACTTTTTCTCACCTCGGGGTGGCCAGAGGGGAAGTTGGATTAGAGGTAGGTGGGCAATAGGGTGAGCTTTTTAAAAATTATATTCCATGACTGATTGCCTAAGATTATGTATGAGGTGTGATTATAAAGTAATGAGAGCCATTTTCATGTGTGACTTGTCTTATGTTTTAATCACACCTCATATATGGAATGTGTGTCATTTTATACAATGTTTGAAAATTACCACAACCTAGGGTTTTTGGCAGGAACTGTTAAATTGTTATTGAGTGCTCTTTTGCAAGGTAACTATACTCTCATTTCTCTTCAGAGCATATATAAAATTATAAGACTATGAAGACTCTTTTCTTATGGAAATCTGTAATTCCAGGCATGTTAACTAAGAAAAGAAGAGAGAAAAACTGTATTTAAAAAGTCGTGGTCGTCTATACACTATACACACAATAGCCTTTCGACAATTGTTATAAACTACTTGGCAATAATGATGAACGTGAAACTTTTTACAAATATATAATGGACATACATCTGGAATTAAAGAGAGAAGTCAATCAAAATTATGAAAGTGGGGATAATGAAGGATTTCTGTACTGAACAATTATCATAATTCTCACAGGCATTTATCATTATTATCCAATGGTTTTCCGATAGAATCTAGGTGGTGACTGGACAAACATGAAACCACTAACATTAAAACATATGGGCTTTTTTTTTTTTTAAGAGTTCTTGCTGTTTCTAAAAGAATACTTGCAGCTGACTAAGCAAGAGAATAACCATATTTTAAGAACTCAAGATTTGAAGTTAAAAGATGTCAAATGCAAAAGAAATAACAGAAGAAAAGCAGCCAATTAAGAGGTTAGTAATAATTGGATTCTATCTTTGGCCACATAGAACTAAATCTCTGACTATCGATATTAGATCTTGTGGGACAAATATGGCCAACACAACATGACAAACAAAAATGCTAGCGGAAGCTGGAGTCGCACCCAGCAGACAATGAAAAGGGAATTTCAAAAAGCCCTTTTATCTGGAGTGTGTAATTTTCAAAATGACTTACAGCAGTAGTCTCAAACTTTACGGTTCATAGAATTCACATGGGTGGGGTACGGGGCGCCTGGGTGGCTCAGTTAGTTAAGCATCCACCTTGATCTCAGCTCAGGTCTTGATCTCAGCGTTGTGAGTTCAAGCCTGTGTTGGGCTCCATGCTGGTCATGGAGCCTACTTAAAATAACTAACCAACTAATCAAGTGGAATGCAAATTCCTCATTAGGAATGGAGCAAGAATCTGCATTTTACTCTGATGTAAGTTGTCTTCTGATCACATTTTTTAAACGGCATATAGAAAGTAGGAATTCTTATATAATTGTGATTTTTCATTACACCTTTACTACATAATCTCTTAGTGGTAACACTGAGATAAAGATTCAGCAAAACTTTTACTTGGGAAATAAGTCCATTTAAAAATATTTCCCATAAGTTTAACTACTTCAGGGGTGTATATCCTTTAGAGTATATAAGAGAATGCACTGGGAACTTAATTTTCTCTTGACTGTGATTAATGACTTAAAAATCATAAAGAAATAGAATAACAAAATTTAAGCTTAAGCTTTCAAAGGTGGAGGTTATAATAAATAATCACGATAGATAGATCAGTGTTGTCAGAAGGTGATGATTTGACATGGAAGCCAGGTTGGAGGCATTCATATTTGTACGGATCTAATTTGAGTATGCAAATATCGACTGCTTGCTGAGAAGCCATTTTGCAAATTTTGCCCAGCGTGGCAAATGCAAGCTCAGAATGTACTACTCCCACAGCTTCCAAAGGGTCCAAAGCTGAGCTGGTCCCATCTGCCAGGGGATTCTACCACTTGTAAAAGCAGCAGCTGCCACTTTTCTGATCTATGTTGATAGGAAAGTCCAGAGCAAAATAAAAGATTGGCATCTGGGCTTAATGCTACTTTGATAGAAACTTTTTCGTGCTATGTTTGTAATGATTCCAACGCTTTTGTTGTTGTTTTTTTAAATAATGAGGACACATTTTTCAAAATTCCCAGTTGAGTTTTCATACATGTTTTATTACAAATAGGCCTGTCAGAAAAACAGGATCTTATTATTTATACTACCATAAAATAGGATTGATAAATAAGATATTATATAAGCAAATATAGATAAAAGCCAAATTTTACTCCAGTTTAAGTGTAATATTTCTATATAGTCGTAGCTGTGCATGTAGGGTTTTAAAATCATTGAAAATATATTCAGGGACACCTGGGTGGCTCAGTGGGTTGAAGCATCTGCCTTCAGCTGGGGCCATGATCTGGGGTCCTGAGATGAGCCACACCCCCAGGTCCCTGCTCAGCAGGGAGTCTGCTTCTCCCTCTCCCTCTGTCCTTCCCCCCTACTTGTGCACAGTCTCTCTGTCTCTTTCTCTCTCAAATAAATAAATAGAATATTTAAATATATATATTTATTTATTTAAATATACATATTTATAAAAATTTATAAACATTTATAAAAATGACGTGAGGGAGATGGCTTCCTTTGCGATGTCATCATTAGTGAGAGGTAGGGAGGAACACATTAGAATATGCACAGATGCCATGATACAAGAACATACAGATCAAAGAAGGGGCAAAAAGGGGAGAATGGACAATTTTACCTGGAGAAGACTGAAAATTCTTCCTAGAAAAGGTGAGCTGAGACTTAAGAAATGAATAGATAAGGAGAAAAAGTACATTGCATTCAGGATATCATGCAACCATCATGGGAATTTGAGGAACCTACCAACAGTTTGGTAGGGTACAAGGTGGGGCGTGATAATGCAAAAACTAGAGAGGTAGGCAGGAACGGGGATGGCGGTTCAAGAGCTCTGTCTGGTTGGGAATTATCAGAATTGTGGGGGCAAGTCTCCTGCATCAGGACCTTTTAATTATTGTGTGTTGCCAAGATTAATAGCTGCTGCTCTAGTGTATCTTCTTCAATTTTAACATACATATTGTATACGAACATTCAAAATTTTAATGTGGGGCATATATATATCATACTAACACTCAAACATTTCTTTAACGTTACTGCTGCAAACAATCTACTATTGTCATTGTGGTTAGGATAGCCTGTGTGGAAGGGGTGCAGGAGAGGAGATGGATGTTCGGGTAGCAGACTATTCCAGTGGTGCTGGTAATAAGCCAGGCAAGATCACAGGGGATGAGTAGGAGGGGAAGGGTGTAAGAAATAGGAAGAGGTATAGATGGTAAGATTTGATCACGGATACAGGATAAGAGGAAAGCAAAGGTGGCTCCGATGTCTCTGTTTTGGATAAGTCTATGGATGATCTTAGCATGAATTGTCCCAAATAAAATACTCAGATCTTACCCATTCTGCCAAAACCAACAGAAATAACACTTTTTCCATGTGTTCCTTAATGGATAGTGGTCTCTCTTTCTTCTGACCATTCTTAGAATTTTACCTGTATTTCTCTGTGGTACTGGTCATTTCTAACCATTTGCTTACATATGCATATATGACCTGTATAGTAGGTGTTCTATTCAAAGTCCTTTCCATATCTAAACCTTATAAATCTATGCAGCTAATAAATGGAAGAGTGCCTGCTGTGCCTCCTAAAAGTTTCTACTTTGAGATTTAGCTCCAAAGCCATTTTTCTTTACCTTGTGTGTGTGTGTGTGTGTGTGTGTGTGTGTGTTGTGGACCCTGTTGGCAACCTAGTGATAGTCTGATAAAGCTATGGGTCCCTTTCAGAATAATGTTTTTAAGTGTGAAAAAATAAAATAGAATTATAAGAGAAACCAATTATATAGTTATTGAAATAGTTTTGAAAAACAAATGTGTGATATAATACTATGTGTTTTTATTAATGCATCAAATAAGAAAATAATTAAAATATAGACAAATTGAAAATAAATTTATCTTTAAAAACTTAGTAGGGGGTGCCTGACTGGCACAGCTGGTGGAGCCTGTGACTGTCGATTTTCTGGTCATGAGTTCAAGCCCCACATTGGGTGTAGAACTTACGTTAAAAAATAAATAAATAGGGGGCACCTGGGTAGCACAGTCGTTAAGCGTCTGCCTTCGGCTCAGGGCGTGGTCCCGGCGTTCTGGGATCGAGCCCCACATCGGGCTCCTAGGCTGGGAGCCTGCTTCTTCCTCTCCCACACCCCTGCTTGTGTTCCCTCTCTCGCTGGCTGTCTCTCTGTCACATAAATAAATAAAATCTTTAAAAAATAATAAAAATAAATAAATAAATAAATAAATAAATAAATAAATAAATAAATAAAAATTTAGTGAAAAGGCTGTTGTTGCTACATTGAATAAGAACATTAAGATGGACAGGGTGCCTGGGTGGTTCAGTCAGTTAAATGTCTGACTCTTGATTTTGGCTCAAGTCATGGTCTCAGGGTTGTGAGATCAAGCCCTGCATTGGGCTCCACGCTGGGCATGGAACCTGCTTGGGATTCTCTCTTTGTCTCTCTGCCCCTTCCCCCACCACTTGCACATGCACACGTGCATGTGTGTGTGTGTGTGTGTGTGTGTGTGTATACGTGCATATGCACACTCTCAAAAATAAAAAAAAATTTATTTTAAAGAACATTAAGGTGGAGAGGTCTTTGAGAAAGCTATAAGAATGTCCTGGATAAACAACTGACTTCAATTTTTCATTATATTTGTTACAGGTATTGAAAATGCTGATTTGTAAAGATAAATTCTTACAAATAGATTAAAAACTTTTTTAAAAAAGATTTTATTCATTTATTTGAGAGAGAGAGAGAGAGTGAGTGAGGAAGCATGAGTGGGAGGGAGAGAGAGAGGGAGAAGCAGACTCCCTGCTGAGCAGGGAGCCCAATGCAGGGCTGCATCCCAAGACCAGGATCATGACCTGAGCTGAAGGCAGACACTTAACAGACTGAGTCACCCAGGTGCCCCTAGATTAAAGCTTTTATAGCTACTTTATAAGTCAAGGATAGTGTCTATCAAGAAACACCTGAATTTTTCAAGGGTTTTTTAATTAAACTACAATTGTATTCTTTTGTTTTGTTTTTAACCTAAGACTAACAAATTTCTCTTTGGCTAGATCATCATTTTAACATCTTTGTATCAAAAAGAAAAAGATTCCACTTTGATGCCATCAAGATAAAATAATTTGTAAAACTTTCTGAAATGTTTCCAGATGTTTCTCTTTTCAAAGAGATTGACAAAGAACTTTGTATCTCTTCTTCATAGAGTAAAGCATTCCCTCCCGCACTGACAGTTGGCAAAGATGTTCCACATCAGCAGCTTAGGCTGGAAAGGTGGTAGATTTCCAAGAGTATCCATTAAGGTGACATTAAGACTCACGTGCTTTGTTCAAAGGCCCTGATGCCTTACAGAGAATGAAGAATTCTTATTTAAACTGTCTAGTTTTGCAAAATTTTAAGAAATAATTCTTTGTATTGACCTGCAAGCAATTGTAGTTGGGCAATCCTGCAAAACAGCATAAACGTCTGCAAGTCTATTACGGAGGGATGCTGCTGTAAGAATATGTGACTTCATGTTTGGTGAAGGTACAGAGCTGACCAATAGGTGGCTTACAACATTGCACAATATCTGTAGATACAAAGATAATGATCTCATGTGATCTAATTTAAAATTAATAATGAGTGGGGTGCCTGTCTCAATCGGTGGAGCGTGCAACTCTTGTAATCTCCAGCCCCACACTGGGTATATAGATTACTTAAAAGTAAAATCTTAAAAAAAAATAAAAGTAATAATGGAGGGAGTGCTCTTTTGCAATATCTGGACTAACTATAATGTGATATGAAAGTGTCTGTGGTTTTTCTTGGTAACAAAGTCACAGGAGTACTAATAGTGCTGTGATTTGTTACCTAAATCCATAATTGAAAGGCAATGAGAGTTAGATAGAATAAAGGCATAAATTTTTTCTCTCCCAGTTTCCCAAATTATGACTTCCATCCACAGAACTCCTGTTCTAAAGGAAAAACTGAGACTATAAGTTTTTCTTCTGAAATTCCAAAGGAAAAATATCAAATGTAATGCCCTCGGGTCAGTGTACTCATAAAATTTCATTGTCCAAACCACGTTTCATGGGGAAAGGGATTCTGCTAATAATTATAGCAGAGCAACAGTCTCCAAACAAGATCATCTTCAGCAAACTGAGATGTTTGGCCATATAACCCAAGAAAGAAAAAAAGATTAAAATAGAAAAAAAAATATTGCAGATATTAAAAGATGCCTTACTTTGACAGAGATTCAATTCTTCCCTTTTACAAAGAATTATAGAATTTGAGAAAATTAGTGACTACAAACCAAATTAAAGTTAGAGCTTTTTACTTATATCTCAGCAGACATAATAAGCCATATATAGTCCTCAATAAAGTAATTTTCCTGTGTGTGAAATGATCTAAATGAAGTTTTTTAGCACAATGCAAAATTTTTGTTGGTTAAATACCCACTCTGTATTAAAAATTCATCTTGGGGACACCTGGGTGGCTCAGCCGTAAGCGTCTGCCTTCGGCTCAGGTCATGATCCCAGCGTCCTGGGATCAAGCCCCACATCAGGATCCCTGCTCAGCAGGAAGCCTGCTTCTTCCTCTCCCACTCCCCCTGCTTGTGTTCCGTCCCTTGCTGTCTCTCTCTGTCAAATAAATAAATAAAATCTTAAAAAAAAAAAAAATTCATCCTGGTGTGGGCAAATTATCTTAACATGCAAGTCTAAATTATTATTAAAGTCTGTAAAAGAGAGGTGCCTGGGTGGCTCAGTCATTAAGCATCTGCCTTCGGCTCAGGACATGATCCCAGGGTCCTGGGATCAAGCCCCACATTGGGCTCCCTGCTCCACTGGGAAGCCTGCTTCTTCCTCTCCCACTCCCCCTGCTTGTGTTCCCTCTCTCGCTGGCTGTGTCTCTCTCTGTCAAATAAATAAATGAAATCTTTTAAAAAAATAAAATAAAATAATAAAGTATTTAAAAGATCATCTTTTTACTTGAAGACTGTGCCATCACCTGTCGTACCCATGATCTTATACTACCTTACAAGCTCCTCCTACAAGAAAAGTGGATGAGCGCCTGGGTGGTGCAGTTGGTTAAGCCTCCAACTCTTGGTTTCAGCTGAGGTTGTGATGTCAGGGTGCTGGGATTGAGCCTGCTGTCAGGCTCTACCCTAGCAGGGAGTCAACTTGAGGATTCTCTCCCTTTTCCTCTGCATCTCCAATTTAACTATGCTTAGCATGACCCCTTCTTGCCCCTGGAAAATTATGTCTACCTCTGTCTCAATCTAAGATCTAAGAGTGGTTGGGAGAGAAGCAGGAAACCCTGAGTCCCTGGGAGAAGAAATTCAAGTCCTTTGGGAGTACAGGTTAGGAAGGGGTTTCATAGAATAAAGTATGTATTATGGTTAAGTAGCTTTTGCTACAAATGTTGGACTATAACAGCAGGCAGTTAAGGTTTTTCAAACCCCAAGGAAGTTTTTTTTTTTTCTCAGTCCAATGCAATTATCACTATGACACAACACACTCATCGGGCTTTCAACCAAGTCAATTATTATTTGTATTCATCATAATACAAATACAGATTCATTGCAACATATGTAGAAAACATGGCTTGAAATATTGTTTCATCAATCTTTCCCCATATCTATAGTCCAGCCCATATTTTTAGGCTTGAGCTGTGTTACTAGAGCTGTTTCTGATTAACAAAATTAGCTCCCACTCCCTTTTGTGTTAACAGGTAGCACAAAAGCCTTAACTTGAAGATAAGACTGATTACCCTCTTTGAGTAAAGAGTTTTCAACAGAAACCACAGTTAATTGGAAAAGTTTCCCTTGAGCTATAAACCACAGGGGAAAGAAAAAACAGGAAAAATAATGAAAAATTAACAGAAATTTAATATTTTATCCTGTAAGGCAGCATAAATTTAATAGGAATGGTAAATATGCAGTTTATATTTATTACATTTTCTATCAAGATACTCCACAAAGGTAAATAAGAATATAATATTTTTTATTTTTATTTTTTTAGTTTATTTAAGTACTCTCTACACCCAACGTGGGGCTCAAATTCATAACCCTGAGATCAAGGTCACATGCTCCTCCTACTCAGCCAGCCAGGTGCCCCAAGACTATAATATTTTTTAAATGATTGAAGATGGAGGCTTCTTTCATTCTTTTATTCATTCACTCACTTCTTTAGTATCAACAATGATTCACACACCAACAATGTGCTAGACATAGAAAATACGCAAGTGAATAAGACAGACACGACACCTGCCTAAGGGAACTCACAGACTAGGAAGACATACAAAAATGTTTAAGAAGTACCCATTCGTGGGGCGCCTGGGTGGCTCAGTCGGTTAAGTGTCGGACTCTTGGTTTTGGCTCAGGTCATGATCTCAGGGTTGTGAGATCAAGCCCTGCATCTAGCTTCATGCTCATTACAGATTCTACTTGGGAATCTCTCTCCCTCTCCCTCTGCCCCTCCTGCTTGTGCTCTCTCTCTCTCTCTCAAATAAATAAAAAATTAAAAAAAATAATAATAATAAGCACCCGGCCTTTAACGCTCAGTTCTTGGGCAATAGAAATCTATGCAGACACAGCCAGGGTATGTAAAAAGAACAACAGATATTAAATCAAAAGGCCAGAGTTATCCCCTCAATTCTGCCACTCTCTCCATGAACATATTACTTAGAACTCTTTTTTTAGAAATAATAGAAACCAGTTCATATCAGTTTAGGCAAAAAAAAAAAAAAGGAAAATTATTATTAAACATACATTTCAGGGGTGATTATTTTTTTACATAATATTTAATTATCAGTTTTCTTTACACTTAAATATTATCAGGTTTTCTCAAAATTTCTCCTCTTCCGCCCACCCCCTTTCCAAGTTTCCGGGGAAGACATTATTTATTATTTTTATTTATTGTGATGGGCAATAAAGATAATGAGAAGGAAGAACAAGAGAGGAAAGACGGGACGGCGGGGGGGAAGGGTGGGAAGTGACAACAAGGGGATATAAATCCGTACATGTTGAACTGTAAGGGAGAGTTTTTAAATCTGTTATGTGAGTAGTTCCAAAATAGATATGGGAAACCAGGAGTCAGATGAAAATGACTTTTTAAAAAATGTTCTTATGGGTTGTAAATGGATCCTCAAGAGACCCGAGATGAGATTGGGATTCCCTTTAAATTATCTTTTGCATGTTATTTTATGATTCTTGCAAACACTGGATCAAGTAGGACCCCTATTTCTATCAGTTACATTTGATAAGTTCTTTGTTTCACTTTCAAGCATTATATTCCAATAAAAATTAAAAGTATCTTCTCTAGTCTATCCAACTTTGGCTCCAAGTGCTGTCACAGATGCAAGGCTGTCTCAGGGACCCAGGGCAGACAGACGGCCTGAAGTCAGGACTTCAAAACAGTTCTCTACCCCTGTCCCCCTACCCCCTCCACCATCCCTCCTTTCCCTCTCTCCCTGCCCCCTCTTCTCCTCTCTCTCTTCTCCCCTCTCACCCCTCCCCTTGCTTGCTATTGATGATAGGCAGAAGACAAACACCCCAGAACCAAACTGGGCAAACGATTTGATTTTTGGCCACATTTCCAAATGATCGTGGAGGACCTCTGATTGACCCAGTTTGAGTCAGATAGCCACTTCTAGGCCGATCCCTTGAGGGAAGGACACTCATCCCTGTGGATCTTTTAATCATCTAGAACAAGTTGTTGCTTTTGTTCCCTCTGGGTTTTTATTTGCTTAGCTGTAAAATGAAGATAATATTAATTATCTAACCTTAGCACAGGATTCTTGTGATTTTTAAAAGAGCAAATATAGATAAAAGTGACATGGAAACTGAAAAATTCTCTTTAAATGCATTATTTGTATTAACATACTTGAAAGCAAGCTGCTTGTTATATATAATACCGAATAATACCATGCTGATACAAACTCGGCACCCAAACAACCCTTTTGACTTAGAGCCCAAGCGTTAGCTTCGGTGCTAAGGTGCCAGGACCACTACTGAAGAGCAGGGTTTGTGACCCTTTTAGGGTCACAGCCCCTCTGAGTCAGTGATGAAAACTAGGGAACCTCTTCCCACAAACACACCCTCAAATTCCTAAATGCATTTTATGCATGATTTCAGGGGCTCCACGGACCCACAGAAACTCCCAGGGGTGATAAGTAAAGAACCTCTTCTCTAGCTCAAGCCACAGACAGCCCCTTCAGAAGCTTGGCAGCCTGGACCTCTTCTCTCTGTTCAGACAAGAAAAAGTCACTTTCAATAGATTTCACTGTCACAATTGAATAAGAGCCCAGAAAATCAGAGGCAGGGTTAGGGGGAGGAGCTACATCCTCTAAAAAGGTTACAAATTCCATTTTCATCTCTCCAAAGACCATTTCCTTTTCAGTTTCTCAAACAGCAAGTGTTCCCCTTTGTGTCATTATGGGATGGGAATTAACGTACTTTGGTCTTTATTTCCTTTAGTAGAAAAAAAAATTTTTTTTAATTCATGAGGGTAATACTATCCAATATGGTGATTCATATTATCAGGCTCTACTGGAAGACAAAAATCTGAACATAAAGATTATATAATATTTGTAATCAGATGTCAACATGTCTGCTCAATTTGCACTTAAATAGGACTAATTTCTAGTCAGTTCTGGCCTTCATATATTTGGACAGTATTCTAATTAAACTAGAAACTTGATTATTTATATGACTAATTGTTTGACCCACTAATAAGCTAAGTGGATAAATTTGATGAGCATAAACATGCAATCTAGATAATGTGGGTCAAACTCACTTTTCACAAATAGATCTTCAGCTTGAGGTATTTGGAAACTGTCACATCTATCAATGTAGAGCTGGAGATTTTTCAATAACTAAGGACAAACTGTCAAGTCATATTTGTTGGGTCTTGTTTGTTGTTTGTTTGTTTGTTTTTTAAAGATTTTATTTATTTATTTGACACAGAGAGAGACAGCCAGATAGAGGGAACACAAGCAGGGGGAGTGGGAGAGGAAGAAGCAGGCTCCCAGTGGAGGAGCCTGATGTGGGGCTTGATCCCAGGACCCCAGGATCATGCCCTGAGCTGAAGGCAGATGCTTAACAACTGCGCCACCCAGGCGCCCCTGTTGTTGATCATCATATTCCATCTAACATATTAATCATATGGACATTTACCTAAATCATGTAGATATCTAGCTAGCATCTAGAGTCTCCCAACTTAGTATATAAATTGGGATAGTCCTTGAAGCGAATTGACCCGGATAAGGTTTTGGAGCTCCTAAGTCCCCTACAGCACTCATTGCTAAATTGTACCCAAATTTGCCTTTATTAAAATTTTAGTTATGGCATTTACTAGCTGCATGACCTTTACCAAGTTGCTCAGCTTCTCTGAGCCTCAATTTTCTTACCCGTAGAGTAGGAATGACTTGAAGATTTGTTGTGAGGTCTAGATAAGAAAATGTATAGGGGCGCCTGGGTGGCTCAGTCGGTTTAAGCAACCAACTCTCAATTTTGGCTCACGTCATGATCTCAGGGTCATGGGACGGAGCCCTGGTCTGGCTGGTGCTGAGCGTGGAGTCTGCTTCTCTCCCTCTGCCCCTCCCTCTGCTCATACACACGCACACACACACTCTTTCACTCTCTCAAATAAATAAATAAATCTTCAAAATAAAAAAAAATGTATATACCCCATGCAATGCCAAACATACAGTAAATACTCAATAAATGGTAAATTGTTAATACAGAAAGGGTTTACAAAAATAATAGATGAATTTGCAGATTGTTCTTCCCATCAACAGACATTACCCTGCACTCAAAAGACATGTACAAGGATACTTCCGTCTTATTTTTTTAATAAAGTTTTTATTTATTTATTTGAGAGAGAGCATGAGCAGGGGGGAGGAGCAAGAGGAGAAGGAGAAGGAGGCTCCCTGCTGAGCAGGAAGCCCAATGCAGGACTCGATCCCAGACCCTGAGATCATGACCTGAGCTAAAGGCAGACACTCAACCGACTAAGCCACCCAGGTGCCCTGCTCTAGCCTTATAAAATTAAAAAGTTAATATCCAAATTAAAAAGTAGATAAGAGGACACCAGACTGGTTCAGTTGGTGGAACATGCATCTCTTGATCTCGGAGTTGTGGTTTCAAGCCCCATGTTGGGTATAGAGATTACTTAAAAATAAAATCTTTTTAAAAAAAGCAGGTAAGAGTGATGCTCTAAAAAGTTATTTTTAGGGGCGCCTGGGTGGCTCAGTTGTTAAGTGTCTGCCTTCGGCCCAGGACATGATCCCAGGGTCCTGGGATCGAGCCCCGCATTGGGCTCCCTGCTCCGCTGGGAGCCTGCTTCTTCCTCTCCCACTCTCCCTGCCTGTGTTCCCTCTCTTGCTGACTGTCTCTCTCTCTGTCAAATTAAAAAAAAAAAGTTATTTTTATTTGGCACTTACATTATCCTAGCCTATCTTAGTAATAGATCTTATGACCCAGAAGCTGATTTTACTATTCACATATATCATCTTCCATTGTTTCTACATATTTTAGTAATTTTACAGTTTTAAATACTTCATATTTTTGTACATAATCCAAATATACTGAGAAATCCACATTGGAATTACCATGGTGTGGGTCACTTACCTATCAACTTTTTAGATGAATATTAAAAGTAATAGTTGCAGAGTGCCTGGCTGCCTCAGTTGGTGGAGTCTGAGACTCTTGATCTCAGATTGTTTGAACACTTGTGAGTTCAAACCCCACATTGGGTATAGAGATGACTTAAAAGTAAAATCTTTTTTTTTTTTTTTAAGATTTTATTTATTTATTTGACAGAGATAGAGACAGCCAGCGAGAGAGGGAACACAAGCAGGGGGAGTGGGAGAGGAAGAAGCAGGCTCCTAGCGGAGGAGCCTGATGTGGGGCTCGATCCCATAACGCCGGGATCACGCCCTGAGCCGAAGGCAGACGTTTAACCGCTGTGCCACCCAGGCGCCCCAAAAGTAAAATCTTTTTAAAAAAAAGAAGTTGAATTTGAGAAACTAAACATAATAGATATATGCTAGCGTTTTTAATTATTGCTTTTGTCCACCTCACATCTGAACTCCCGTATGGGTTTTTGTGGCAGGTGCCTCTCACTCTAGAAGTCTATTGCTTCGCAGCCTCCCTTGCAGCTAGGAGATGGGCACATAGGTAGGCGAACACGCAGTTACCCCATCACAGATTTGGAATAAGGCACTTACAATACAAAGAAGGAGGGGAGGGTGGTGGAGAATCTTTTTGGCAAAAGCATTCATATCCTCCAGGGTTGGCATGGGCAGAAGAGGCACCCAGAGCTCATCGGTGATGGCAATTGTGTCCTTAACAGACTGATACTATGGCATGACTGTATCTGTGGTGCCGTGTGCTGCCTCCCTCATTCTGCCTCTGCCCAAGCCTGGCTTTCCAGCCACCCACAGTTCAGTTAGGCACTGATTGATTGCCTTCAGTCATTTCCTTTTCCACTTATATCAGCCAGAGTCAGTTTCTGTTGCTTGCAAACAAGATCCCTGACTGATACGCTAAATCTAAATATGGGGAAAAAAAGCTGAAAGGCATTTTATACTTGGAATAATGAAGGGCATTAATATCAGGGATGATGAATAACTGTAGAACTTTTCCCAAAGAATTGATCAGAGCACCTAATTCCTACAGTGAATCATTCAACTTAGGAACAAACAAAACATCTATTGACCTCATGCCTAACTCCAACCTACCACCCACTTATCTGCTTAGATTCTGCGTCATTTAGGAATAGATTTGGTTAATGTAAGAGGGAGGAAAATAATGATTGAACCATGCAGGTGTTTTTTTCTCTCTCATTAAAGAAGTAAAAAGGTAAGCAATTCATTGGTCATCAAAGACCATTCTTCACTTTTGCCCTGCATTGGATTTTGAAGCCATGCTCTGTGTTACTTCATGGTCCAGGATGGCTGCACTTGAGGTGCTAGTCATCACATCCCACATTCCAAGCAGTGGGAAAAAGGGGAGAGGGAAGGGCAAAGGTGGTGCTCCTCCCAGCTTCCTTTTACGAAGCCTGCTCCGAAATATTGTGTCAAGAACCTCATCACATGGCCACACCTCTGTCCCCAGCTGCAACGGAGACCAGCAAATGAAGTCCTTATCCCAGGCAGCAAAGCCTAGGTAAAATGTGATTCTCTGCTTCTAAAATAAAAGGGGAAAATGCATTCCAGGAAGGAAACTAGTGACTCTGCCACATGTTCACAGTAAAACTTGCCTAAAACCCTGAAAAAGTGGTTTATATTCATGTTCCTCATCCTGTCCTTCACTCAGTATTCTACCACCTCCAACTCCCCCGAAGCTGTTCTCGTCAAAGTCTTCCAAATTGCCACAGCTAATGAAATGTTTTCACCTTTATATTTTCTGACTTGTGACCAGCACATGGCACCATTTACCAACCATTCCCGCTTGAGACGCTCTGCTCTTAGCCTCCATTTCCAACATCCCCCTGGTCTCCCTGCTACCTCATTGGCTATTGCTTCTCTTCTGTCCTCTTCTCTGACAACACACTCCCTCCAAGGGGATGCATACAATCCAGTTTTATTTATTTTTATTTTTTAAAGATTTTATTTATTTGTCAGAGAGAGAGAGAGAGACAACATAGCAGGGGGAGCAGCAGGCAGAGGGAGAACCAGGGTCCCCGCTGAGCAGGGAGCCTGATGTGGGGCTCGATCCCAGGACCCTGGGATCATGACCTGAGCCGAAGGCAGATGTTTAACCAACTGAGCCACACAGGTGTCCCTATAATCCAGTTTTAAATATCACCCATATTCTAATGACTTCTGAAATTATATCCCCAGTCCTATCTAAGTTCCATAATTATGTTTACACATGTCTACTTCACATCTACACTTTGCATCTCGAATGCAGCATGTCCAACATGACACTCTTAATTTCTAAATTTAAAAGAATACTCAACTGCTACCCTGATTTTCCCAACTCTGTAAATGAACAACCACCCACACAGAGTTGCTGAACCCAAATACCAGTAGTCCTTGGTTCTGGTCCTCCTTTTATCCCTATACACTCAATTCATAAGCACAGTGTTGTTAGCACTACTTCTTAAACATATACTGAAACTGTCGACTTTTTCCCGCCTCACTGCTGCCACCACAGCGAGAGGTTCTAAGCCAGCCTCCTTTCTCACCTGGAATGCAGAACGAACAACTGACTTACCTGCTTCCATACTCCTGCACTCCACTGTTAAAAAGATCAGCAGGCAGAAAACCCTTAAAATTTTACTAAGAAATAAATCAAGGGGCGCCTGGGTGGCTCAGTTGTTAAGCGTCTGCCTTTGGCTCAGGGCGTGATCCCAGGGTTCTGGGATCGAGCCCCGCATCAGACTCCTCCGCTGGGAGCCTGCTTCTTCCTCTCCCACTCCCCCTGCTTGTATTCCCTCTCTCGCTGGGTGTCTCTCTGTCAAATAAATAAATAAAAGAAAAGAAAAGAAAAGAAAAGAAAAGAAAAGAAAAGAAAAGAAAGAAAGAAATCGAATAGCCCACATGCCCTCTGTGACATGTACCCTGCTTACTCCTCTGCCCCCAGCTCATACTTCCCTCTCCCTCCCTAGCTCCACCCAGCCCCACTGGGCTTCTTTCTCTGCCTTCTATACATCAGGTTCCGTTTTGTTTCAGATCCCTTGCATTTGCTGTTCCCTCCATCTGTAGGAGTATTTCCCTCCAGGCATCACCTGGTTGGCGCCTTCAGTCACTCATATAAGTCAGATGCCACCACCTCAGAGCTTCTTACTTTACCACCTCTTCTAATATTGTACTGTGCTCACCCACTGGGTCTCTCTTTCTCTACGTGCTTCCCCTATTTTTTTTTTTTTTATAATAACCCTTGCCCTGTCTGAAAGTCTTAAGTGTGTATATGTTATTTGTTAATTGTTTTTCTCCACATGAGAGTGTAAGCTCCACTGCAGCACAGAGCTGCTCTATCTCGTTTTCCCGACCTCCCAGCTGTGTCTGGGATGCATATTTGTGAGTTGAACGCATGCATCTGTGCGTGAAGAACTGGGAGGGAGTACTGCAAGAATGGGCAGGAGGATGGAGGGGGAGAGACTCCGAGGTGGGGAGTCTTAACACTTGGTCACATCAGAAGTGGCTTCCACGAAAGCCACTCCAGTGTAGTGTAAGTTAGGAGAAGCACAGTTGGGTCCAGTGGGCCCCACAGTCTGAACCAGTAAGGTGGTTCCAAGATTAGGAAAGATTGAAAATAGGAAAATGACCAATGAGGTCAGAAGCAAAGCAGATGTAGAATGGGATATTCAAAGGGAAAAGTTGTGGTAAGTGGTTCAGAACCAAGCCATGAGTGGCTTGAGTGTATTAAAGTTCTCCTATTATGTGAATTCTGGGGTATGGGCCAAGAGTGGGGCTAATTTCTTATAGGAACTAGAGAGGAATCAGGATCTAGAAGAAACAAGCCCAGGGAGGAAGAGACATCTATGGATTGGACAGATGGTGCCACTTAGCCAGTTTTGGTCATGTGACAATGAACACAATGAAGCTGGTAAGTGAGCCGCATTGCTGCAAGTGTGTCCACTGCCTCCTCCATGCATCCTGAAAATACGAACGCGCTCTTTCCCTAGAACAAATAAAAATACCTTAGCACTTGTTCACCAGCGTAACTAACCTTTATTGCTTAGGGTGACTTCGATGTCAGTGATCAATATAGTCCTACAATGCTACTGGCTTATAAATAAATATTGGGGCACTTGAAAACAGTTCTACATGTGGAAATGTAAATAAAATGTGGATCTTTCTGAGTCATTAAAAGAGCAAGAGTCATAAAAATATTTTTATACATAATCCCATTCCTAGAAGTGTATTCTTGGTAAATATTTCTACAGAGGAAAAAATTAAAACATATAAGTCTATTTAATAGAGATTCTGTAATAATTTAAAACTGCAAATCAACTAAATTTCTAACAAAAGATATGTTTAAATGTATTTCTGGTGTATCAAAGAGTGGCTATTAAATATAATAATGGAAAAATGAAATATAACTAAATGGAAAAAAATTGTAGAACACAAATGGTATCCTCACTAAAATTGTGAGTAGGTACACCCTGTTTCCTTAGATATGTGGACAGATACACAGTGATGTGCTGGAGCTGACCCGTATCACAGATTTATGAGAGCCAATTGTTACATTTTCAGGAATTTTGCAAGCTAGTTGTTAAACACAGTCATTATTAAAAAACAAATGAAACAAATACTTGTATAGTAGAAGTACTATGTAATGGCAGACTACTGCACGTGTCTTCCCAATTCCAACTCCACCTTATTTGGTGTCTCATTGACTGAAATTTGCCATGATGGGAGTGTTTACACCAAGGAAATTGACAAATGCTACAAATTAGAGTTGATTTTTTTGTTTTGTTGATCGTCTAGACTTAAGAAAGTAGTAGAGAATATGTTAATAATGCAGATTAAACATCAAAATGTGTCCTATCTGTGATTACATTGTGAATGCCATTTAAAACTTAAGGAATGTTTTTCCAGTATTTGAAGACTATTATCCACTTAGCAAAAAATTGCCCTCTTACTGATGAATAAGTGAAGATCTTGAAATACGTTTTCATTTTTTCTCTTTTATTTTAAACATTAATGTAAGTGAAAATATCAACCAGTGTTCATGTTAGACCAACACTTGAAGTGCCAATTGTTAAACATTTAACAGTACAATACTTTGTGTGCATGTAACACTGTAGTTGATGATTGTAAGAAAGCAACTAACTAGTAACTAAAATTATGGATATCTGGCACTTGGGTAGCTCAGTTGGTTAAGCATCTGACTTTCTAATTTCAGCTCAAGTCATGATCTCAGGGTCATGAGATCGAGCCCTGTGACAGGCTCCATGCTGGGTGTGGAGCCTACTTAGGACTCTCTCTCTCCATCCTCCTCTACCTCTCCTGCTCCCCTGACTCCTGCACGCTCTTTCTATCTCAAAATAAAAAAATTGGGGCACCTGGGTGGCTCAGTTGGTTAAGCGTCTGTCTTTGCCCAGGCCATGATCTTGGGGTTCTGGGATCGAGTCCTGAGTCAGGCTCCCTACTCAGCAGGGAGTCTGCTTGTCCCTCTCCCTCTGCTCTCCCCCCACTTGTTCTCTCTCTATATCAAATAAGAGATAAATAAAATCTTAAAAATAAATAAATAAATAAAATCTTTTAAAAATAAAATAAATAAAATCTTAAAAAAATAAAATGAAATTATGGATAAATAATTCGGGTGTGCCTGGGTGTCTCAGTCAGTTAAGTGTCTGACTCTTCATCTCAGCTCAGGTCTTAATCTCAGGGTTGAGTTCAAGCCCCATGTTGGGCTCCACACTGGGTGTGGAGGCTACTTAAAAAAAAAATTGGGGCTCAATCCCAGGACTCTCAGATCATGGCATGAGCCAAAGACAGGCACTTAACCAACTGAGCCACCTGGACATCCCTAGAAGCAATTTTTAAAATAACTTATGGGAGCACCTGGTGGTTAAGCATCTGACTCTTGGTTTCCACTCAGGTCCTGATCTCAGGGTCCTGGGATAACCACATTGGGCTCAGTGCTCACTGTGGACTCCACTTGAGATTGTCTCTCCCTTTCCCTCTCTCCTTCCCGCTCTTGCTGTCTCTCTCTCAAATAAATAAATAAATCTTTAAAAAAAAATAACTTACAACTTTCACTGCATATTTTTTGAAAACCTAGCCAATGAGATTATGGAATTAATTCCAATTAGATGGAAACAGCATAGTGTGAATGTATTTGACTCCCATGAGTCTTTTCTCCACCCTCCACCCGCTCACACCCCAGAGAAATAGGCTAAGCAGTGAGGGTAAAAATTAGCCCAGATGGGTGGAGAGTTTCTTTGCTTGAGAGTCACAGGGTTAATTAAGACTCTATCATTTGAAATCTTGCATGAAAAATATTATCTAATTTCAGGTTGCAATTATACTGCGCTGTCAGTTTGCACACTCAAGTCACCTACGTGTGTCTGCTAGAAAAAGTATCGATGGCAGGTTCAGGTAGCACTAGGCAGGTTCAGGCTTAAGACTATAAATAGACTAACTGAAAATAGAAGCACAGTTGGGTTTTTTGTTCTGTTTTGTTTTTTGTTGTGGTTGCTGTTGTTTTCCTTGAGCAAGAATATCTAGGTAAGAAGCAGATTGTAATTAGAATGTACACAATAATTACAGATGCATGAAAAGAGCATGGGTGTTACATTCCTCAAAATCTATTATTGCTTGGTCTTTGAAGCATCCATTATGATATCCTGATAGGGAAGCTGTAATTAGGAGATATGTCTTATCAACACATTTTTGCAAAACAAAGTGAAAAATCTTACCCTTTTCTTCTCTGAGCAAAGGAGGAAGAGCACTTTACCCATAGTGTTAAAAATTAAGAGGTATTAGGAATAAACAAGAAAGGCAACCCTCGGGGTCCCTGGGTGGCTCAGTCAGTTAACCATCTGCCTTTGGCTCAGGTCATGTTCTCAGGGTCTTGGGATCACCTGCATAGGGCTTCTTGCTCAGCAGAGCGTCTGCTTCTCCCTCTTGTTCTTCCCCTCACCCCCACCCCTACTCTCTCTCTCAAATAAATGAATAAAATTTTTAAGAAAGAAAAGAAAGAAAACTCTCTTATTTTGTGGGCCCCTGGAGTGTGGTTCTGTGGACTTTCCCTTCCTGAGACTGACTGCCTGATGGCACCAGGAAAAAGATGCAAAGAAGTATGAGGTAAGCAGGAGGAGTTAATGAGCTGCCACTTAGTACTATTTGGAAAGAAAGCCACTGTCCTTGAGGCCTTATTTGAAAAAGGGATTTTTAAGCGGACTCACGGGGAATAAAGCTTTTGTCCAAAAAAAAAAAAAAAAAAAAAAAAAAAAAAAAAAAAAAAAAGAAAGAAAAAAACAGAATCCTGGGTCTGCTGGGTGGGATGTGATGAGGTAGATGGAATATTGTCTCCAAGGTCAGTCTCAGGGCAAGGACATGGAGACATGGGTTAGAGCCCAGAGTCTCAGGCCCTCACTTGTTCCATCCCAGACTGGGACAAGGCATACCTGGTGATCTCAACCCCCGTTTCTCAGGGCAACTGGCAAGTGATGGGTGTTTCTATCTCATCCTCCCAGCCAGGGCTGGCAGGTGAAGAGCTCTCTGAAGCTAGCCTAGTTTATGCTGCCCAAATTGGCTTTAAAGTAGCTCCTGCCAAAAAGAGGAAATAATCTGAATGTCCATTGATACAGCAATGGATAAGCAAAGTGTGATCAACACATACAATGGAATGTTATTGAGCCTTAAAAAGGAAGGCCATTCTGACACATGCTACAACATGGATGAAATTTAAAGTCATACTAAATATAATAATAGACACAAAATGACACATGTTGTATAATTCCACTTCTATGAGGTGCCTACGGTAGTCAATTTCATTGAGATGGAAAGTGGAATGGTGGTTGCCAAGGGCTGAGGAGAGGGGAGAATGAGGAGTTACTATTTCATTGGGACAATATTTCAGTTTGAAATGATGAAAACATTTCTGGAGATGAATTGTGGTAATAGTTGCATAACAATGTGAATATATTGGGGCCTCTTGATTTTGGCTCAGGTCATGATCTCAGGGTTGTGAGATCAAGCCCCACATCAGGCTCTGAGCTGGGTGTGGAGCCTACTTAAGATTCATTCTTTCTCCCTCTGCCCCTCCCCCCTGCTCTCTTTCTCTCTCTAAAAACAAAGTTAAAAAAAAACAATATGAATATATTTAATGCCACTGAAATATACACTTAAAAATGACTGAAGTGAGGGGCACCTGGGTGGCTCCGTCAGTTAAGTGTCAGACTCTTGATTTCGGCTCAGGTCATGATCTCAGAGTCCTGAGATCAAGCCCCGCATAGGGTTCCATGCTCAGCAAGGAGTTTGCTTGGGATTCTCTCTCTCCCTCTCCCCTCCATGCTTTCTCTCTCTCTCTCTCTCTCTCAAATAAATAAATCTTAAAACAAAATTGAAATGGTAAATTTTTTAATGTATATTTTACCATGAAAAAGTAGCTGTGTAATTTATAGGCCTTAATTGTTAAAGTTGAAGTGAGTTCCATCACTCTATCTTCTCATTATTAAATTTTTATTCAAAGTAAGATGCAAATGAATAATAAGACATACTCATTCTCTGGGGCCCTCACCACTCTCACCACAGACATGCATGTCTCACTCCTCCTTGTAGGAAAATTGGCTCTGTCTCCTTAACCCAATTGAAATGCCTGTAGCCTTTCCAGAATAAACCCACTGCGTTCACTTGCTGGCAGCCACTCTTCTAAACCAATGAGCAGTGGACTAAGTCACTGGTTCTACCTTATAAGACTGAAATGTCCCCTTTCTGATAATTTTAGGCCCCAGTAAACCCCATCTAGTCCACAAATGTTTCTTATAACTTCCCCATCAGTAGTCTTTCTGTCTCTTTTATCCACATAACACTTTGTGGGTGATTCTGTTTTAGCCCTCCGTAAGGGACTTACATGGGTATCAATGGATTGTGAGCCCTTCAAGAGCAGATAAGTTCTGCCATAAGATATTGGAACAATTTGACCATTTTTGATTTACAAAAACAAAAATTTCATATGATTCAACTCAATACTATTATATTGTATTATAAATATTTATGTATTATTCATCTTCGTGTGCCCTGTCGCTTCTACTGCGATACTTTGCAATATTGAGTGCTCAATGAATAATGCACAGAAATCTCATATGAATGACAAACGGCACAAAGCAGTGACAGGAGGTTCAGAGAGTGATTAAAGATTCTCAGAGAGGAGATGGAAGAGAGCACAAATTACTGGGCTTTTTTGTAAGGTGGAAAAGTCAGGGGAGAACCTATGTTTTGCATTCATAAATTTAATCTTCACAACTGCCTGGTGACCATTACCTTCCCCCTTTGGCACATAGGGAACTGAAGCTTAGAGAAATGTGATAACTTGCTCAAGTCACATGGCTAATATGGGACCCATTTACTTGTCATACTCCAAATCTTTACATTATGCTGGGAAGCTATTTTACCTGATGAAAAAATACTTTGGAATAAATAAAAAACTCTTTGGCATAATATTTGTGGTGGGCCAATGGCAATCAGGTGATCACCAGCAGATACATAACCACAGCTCTCACCAAAGAATGAGAACATTGTATTTTTCTTGGGCTAGGCTGGCAAAAGAACTGTATACCTGCCTGTTCATGACCCACAGGTGAATACAAATGTGTGTGCCAGGTGCTCTCCTAGCACCTGAGGAATCCATGGTGAACCAAAGTCCCAGCTTTCAAGATGCTCGTATTCTCTTGGGGAACCTCAGGCTATCTGACTTGGGACCTGTGTTCTTAACCTCAACAGCATATTACCAATAGTGACTTCCTAAAATATGTATATTTTAATTTTCTTTTTTTTTTTTTTTTAAGATTTTAATATTTATTTAGGGAGAGAACGCAAGCAGGGGGAGTGGTAGGCAGAGGGAGAAGGAGAAGCAGGCTCCCTGCTGAGCAAGGAGCCCAACACGGGGCTTGATACCAGGACCCTGGGATCATGACCTGAGCTGAAGGCAGATGCTTAACCGACTAAGCCACCCAGGTCCCCCTGTATATAATTTTCATTGCAATATTTGTTAAGAAAAGAGAAATATAAGGAATCAGTTATACACGACTCTAAGAGCTGCATCTCCAAGAGTTCTAATATTATCCCTAAATAGCACTGGAGGGTGTGTTGGACATGATTCAGTGCAAGAAACAGAATCCACTCTTCATATTTTAAACAGAGTGGGATTTAACACATGGAATCAGGTGCTAATAAAATGCTTGGCAGAGCCTGGTCTCTAGAAATGAATCCTAGAACCACTCCTTAGAACCAATTCACTGGAATGGTATTCCTCTGAGGCTATCATTTTAATGATTGGGTTCAAGAACATTGGTCATAGCTGTAGTGGAGAAACTAGGAAGTGGGAGCGAAGAAGCTAAATATGGCTTCCTCTCCCCGCAGCTCCTCTCAATACACAGAAAGCTAAGTAATGGACTTGGATACATCACTACCAAAAGACTTCACATTTCATGACCTAGTTTGCCAATGGAATAAAGCAAAAGGCAGGAAAATGGCTTTCACTCCACTTCTGCCCTCACAAATCTCATGCAGGTGTGCCAAACTGGAGGAGCCTATCATGAAAAATGACATTTTCAGCATTCCAAACTCTGCAGTAGAAAAAGACCTACTGCAAGAATGATCAAATAAAAGTTCAATTAGCCAGTCCACAAGGCCAACCGCACAGAAGGAAAGACTGAATTTACCATGTCCAATGATCGTTATGGCATTACTAGTTAAGTTACACCCCTAGTTTAGAGCCTGCTATGATGTTTGACACAGATGTTCAACAAATATTTAATGAATAAAAGAATGAATCGATGAATGAATGCAGTGTGGATGTCATGAAAATGAACCATATTGGCTTTTTTCTTTTTTTTTTCCTTTTTTTTTTAAGATTTTATTTTTTAAGTAATCTCTACACCCAACATGGGGCTCCAACTCACAATCCCAAGATCAAGAGTCCCCTGCTTTGTTGACTGAACCAGCCAGGCACCCCAATGGCTTTTTGCTTTTACTCTAAAAAAAATTAATCTCAAATGACACACTGTTGGTGAGTTGTTCTTTTAATTACAATACAAACTGAAATACTCTTGACTGTTTCATTTCCCTTTTGTTTCTACCTAAGTAGCTTTTGGAAAACTCAGCAAGAAAGATAAATTTAAAAAAATAGAAGCAAGCTAGATTTTTGTCCTTCCTTTTATTGAACGATGAGTTTCCTTCTCAAACTTTTGTGGTTGTTGTTGCTAAATGTTTCCTCCAAGGAGCAGTCTTCCGATTTTGTTTATTTTTAGAAACTGAAGCTTTCATACAGTGAAAGCTTTTGAAAACTGGAATCTCAAAAAGGAACTTCTAGGCAATGGCTCTTTATTTAGCCCAAGAGAGCAGCAACTTTGAGAATAAATTTAAAGGTCTCACCTGACCGTACTGGCACCCTGATCTCAGACTTGCAGCCTCTACAACTGTAAGCAATCAATTTCTGTTGTTTATAAGCTACCCAGTCTGTGGGATTTTGTTATAGCTAACTAAATGGACTAAGACAGTTACTCAATCAAGACTTTCTCAAACCCTGCAATCACAATTAATTACTATCTTTTATGAATTTCCATAGGATTTCCTTCACTTCCTCATTACGTCATCTATTAGGCTGTCTTCTGGTGTGGTAGATATTATTTAGTTGGATACATATCTATTTTTATTGTGGTTCTAGCCATTTGGTTGACTCAATAACATGGAAACCTTCTAGCTATAAGCCCTTAGGAACACTGGATTAAAAAATAACCAAAAAAAAAAAAAAAAAAAGCAGCTAATTTGTAGCTGACAGAAAGGAATCCTTGAGTGCCAAAACACAGAGGGAATCAACAGCCAGAGTGATAAATATGAGAATTGAGGCTGCAGTAACCTTGGTAGGCTGATGGAAACCCTGTATTGATTTGGTAACAACCAGGGTTTTAATGCCCATCAGGAACAGAAGCCCTCTTATGCCCACCTGAGGGCAAATAGGACCAGAGATGCCTATATAAGGCCAGGACGATCCAAAGCTACAATCTCAGCCAAAGAGGACTAAAAGCTTCAGCCAACAAGATCAAGAAATGACAAAACTGTGCAGGGAAAAAAATTGAGTCTTCTCAGAGAAATAAAAATTCCAAGCCTATTGCTTTAGTTGGTGTATAATCTAAGTTTGCTTTGCCTGGTCCTGCAGGAACCTCCAGCCTAGAAGTTATCGTGGTCTTGGGCCTGGATTGCCTCTGAGGTACCTGGAGGATGTTAATATTAAATTCTGCTATCCATGCAGCATGGGATAACCACAGGCAAAAATGAGCCTCAGTGAATAAAATAAAAATTCACAAGGAGTGCATGAGAATCAGACATAATGCAGTATTTTTACATCTCAATATTCGAATATAAGAAAACAATCTGAAAGAGACCATGTATGTTTTAAAATTTGAAAATCTAAAAAGCTCCAAAAAAATAAAGAAATGTCAATTCACTGTGAAAAAAAAAACAACCCAAATTTTAAAAGAATGAATTAGAACTTTTAGAAATGAATAGTTATTTAGATTTACTACTGGATAAATGAGTTAAACAGCAGATTAGAATCTTTTCATAGATCCATTAATAAACTTGAAAATAGATATGAACAAATTTTCCTGAATGTAGAACAAAAATAAAGAAATAGAAAATATGAAAAGGCAAGGAGAATAAATTTAAAGTTCCAACTTCCATCTAACAGGAATTCCAGAAGGAGAGAATAGGCCGGATATGGGAGATAAAATATTTGGAAAGATAATGTCTGGTTAATAAAGCCAATTGATAAAAGATATATTTTCCTCTTTTACTAGATAATTAGTTGCTTTGGGACACAAACTAATTATTCATATTTATATTCTTAGCGCATTATAAGAACTAATTAAATATTGTTTTAATTAACATTATGTAAGTGTGCACATATCAGTAAAGGATGAATATTAATAAACAAGATGTGACAGGTGTTATTAGAGAAACACAAAGACAATGCTCACTGCTGAAGAATTTAGAGTGAGAAATTACTTCCAGTTGGGATTATTGGAGAACTATTTATGGAAGAGGTTCGTAAGTACCCTTGGACAAGTAGAAGGAAGAGGCTGCGCCTTCCAAACAAACAGGATGATCTAACAAAGGCGCAGGATGGGAGAATGCAAAAGGTGTCCCAGAAAGGGCAAGTAGTCCATTTTGGCTAAAGTGTATATCTACCAAGAAAACAGGCTCTTAACCACAGAGAACACACTGATGGTTACCAGAGAGGAGGTGGCGGGGAGGGGAATGGGTTAAATAGGTGATGGGGATTAAGGAGGGCACTTGTGATGAGCACCAGATGTTGTATGGAAGTGTTGAATCACTATACTGTACACCTGAAACAAATATTACACTCTATGTTAACTAACTGGAATTTAAATAGAAATTTTAAAATTTTTTTAAAAAATAGATGTTACTTGAAAAAAATACAGTGTATATCTAAAGATTAGTTGTGAGAGATCAAGAAAATTAGAGCCAGGTGATGTAGACCCTGAAAGTCAGACTAAATAATTCGGACTAGTAGGTAAAGAAAAGACACCTCAAGTAACTTATTGACGGAGGATTTTCAACAATAGAATGACAAGATCAGAACTGTTGTTAGGAAGATTGATCCAACAGACAATTACTTACGATATAAACTAGTGGGAAGACATAGGAGTCAGGAAAACCAATTGATTTGTGTGTCCCTAAGGACTCTTAATAGTGACAGAAAACGCAACTCAATCTGGCTTGAACAAATAAGAGTTTTATCAGATCATGTAACCAAAACGCCCAGGGTAGATTGGGCCAGGTATGTCTTTACCCAGTGTTGTATAAGAAAGAATTTGGCTGGCCTTTGTCCCTGGCTCCTAGGAGGTAACCTCTAAATCCTTGGAATTTCCTGAGTAATAAGAATATTTTTATTATTCACAGTGGACCCTGATAGTTTCTGCTAATGAGGTGACTCCTGCTGGGGCCCTCGATAGTTTATGCTAAGGAAATGACTCAGGATGGGGGTTGGCCATGCCAAAAAGACCAACCGTGTGATTAGAGGATTATGAATTTCAGCCACGTGATATCAGCTTGATCACCACAGAGGGGAGGGAGTCCGGAGATTGAGTTTAATCATATGGCTAATGAGTCAATCAATCATATCTACATAATGAAATCCTAGTAAAAACCCAAGACAAGGAAGCTTGAGTGAATATCCCTAGTTAGCGACATTCTGTGTGTATTGTTTCCCGTGGTGTGCTGGGCAATTAATACATCGGGACTATGTAGGGAGAGGACACAGAAGTTTTGCATTGGAGACCTTCCCAGACCCTGCCCTCTCTTCTTCTGGTTGGACTCGATTTGTTTGTTTGTCTTTTGCTATGACAAACTGTAATCATAATGGCTGGCCTGAGTTCTGTGAGTCGTTCCAAGTGAATTGTCAAACAGGAAGGGGTAGCGTGACCGCTGAATTTGTAGCCAGTTGGTCAGCCATGTAGGTAGTCTGGGAGCTCCTGAGCTGGCTGCTGTTGCCTGAAGTGATGGCAGCCTTACGGAGGACTACGCCCTTCACCTGTGAAGTTTTGCTTAACTCCAGGCGCTAGTGTCAGAAGTCATCGCATCCAGCGACGCAACGCCCCCGAGGTGGGATCATGCCTGGCTCGCTCAAGGAACAGCAGAGAGGCCCAGATAGCTGGCGTGAGTGCCGGTGACAGTGATACGTATGAGGTCTGACAGGTAGCCAGAGCCAGATCCCGTAGGCAGTGGTTCTCAGCTCTGGCTGCATGTTAGAATTTCCGAGGAGCTTTTTAGAAGAAACCAGTATCCAGGCCCCACACCACGTCAATTAAATCAGAATCTCTTGGGGTGGGCCCAGGCATCCGTAGTTGTATCAGTTCCTCGGGTGACATAGGTCCTGATGCAAGCCCTGGTTGGCAGTAGTGGAAGGACATCAGATATTGTTCTGGGTGTAAAAGGAAGCCAATGATACCTGTTGAGCAGAGAAGTGACATCATCTTTCTTAAAGTTTTAAGACTCATTTGGCTACTGTGTGAAGATTATTCTCTTCTCTAGTGGAACAGACTGGAGGCAGGAGATCAGGTGAGAGATGAAAATAGTTTGGGATAGGGTAGCTCTGTATGTGGCAGAAATGGTGATATAGATGGTATATGTTTTGAAAGAAGACTATTAATTGGAGGTGAGGTATGAGAGAGAAAAAGAAGTCATGGATGAATACATGATTTTTGTTTGTTTGTTTGTTTGGTTGGTTTAAGCAACAGAGTAAAATGTAATGCTATCCACTAGGGCCAAGAACATGTGGTCAACTGGCCAGGATTGAGTCACATGCCAATTGCTGAAGAAAAGGATGAAGTCTTGCCTAAAGCCCATGTACTGAGAGTGGAAGAGGGTATTTCACCAGAATAAAAATCAGGCCATGCCACCTAAAGCAAGGGGAAGAGATGCTGCGTGACTAAGGATGGTGGCTCATTGGAGGTCTGTCAGTTACATTCTAGAGGACACGTAGAGAGTAAAATAAACTTCAAGAAAAACAATTGAGCCCTTCCTCTTCCTTTTTTCCCTTACCAAACAAATCAGAACTAAAGCCATTAGGTGGGGCAAAGGGGTAGCTATACATACATTTATTCCCTAGATCTGTCTACCGAGAGGCCCAGGAGCAGCCAAAACCCATAGAAATGAAAACATCCATTACCCAAATCTTGTCCCCTAAATATCATTCTCCACTAAAAGGAAGAAAAATAACTGATTCCAGGACTAGGGCAGAGCAAGTACCACATGAGTCCAGAACATATAACTGAAAGGAAGTGCTCAAAAATGATGGCGACAGCAAAAGGACATAGAAATCAGCTGAATGCATTGGCCAAATTGGGGATCATTTGAACATTAAAATAAATAACGATATTAAGTTATTACCCATCTTAATACCCATCTTAATACCCATCACCAGCCTATCCCAATCCCCCAGCCCCCTCCCCTCTGAAGCCCTCAGTTTGTAATAAAATAGGACACTATGACTCCAAATTGACAAAATAAATGAATAAATTGAAAGTCCAAGGAAGAAGTTTATGTAAGTTTAAAGTGCCTTCCTACAAAATACGTATTAATTACAAAGGGAGGAAGAGTAAATTTCCAGTGAAGAAGACTGGCAGGTACCACTTAAATCAGGCAATCAAAGGGAATATCATGGATGATGAGACAAATTGAAATTGAGCCCCATCCAATATGATACAACAGGAAAAGCACAGCACCACTTCTCTGATATGCCTGCCAAAAATGCGTGATTTAAATCTAGTCCTGGGGCACCTGCGTGGCTCAGTCACTTAAGTGTCTGCTTCGGCTCAGGTCATGATCCCAGGGTCCTGGGTTCGAGTCTCATATCGGGCTCCCTCAGCAGGGAGCCTGCTTCTCCCTCTCTCTCTGCAGCTCCCCCTGCTTGTGCTCTCGCTCTCTCTGTCAAATAAATTAATAAAATCTTTTTTAAAAATAAAAAATAAATAATAAATATATAAAATAAATCTAGTCCTGAGGAAACATCAGAAACACCCCAAATTGGGGGACCATACAAAATAACTAGCCTGTAATCTTCAAAATACAAAGGTCATGAAAGCCTAGGAAAGACAGGAAATTTTGTAGGCCAAAGGAGCCTAAAGAGGCATGACATCAAAGCACATGGTGTGGTTCTAAACTGGATCTTTTTACTTAAAAGAACATTATCAGGAGATCTGGCAAAATGTGAATAGGTTTTGAAATTTAGAAGTAGCAATTTTATCGATGTTAATTTCCTGACTTTGATACTTGTGTCATGCTGTGCAGGAAAATGCTTTTATTTATAAAAATATATGATAAATATTTAAGCATGCTAAGACATTATGTTGGCAACTTATTTTCAAATGATTCAGGGAAAAAGTGATTTGTGCTGAATTTGTACCTTTTCTGTCAGTTTGATGTGATTAAAAAAATTTTTTAATGACAGTAAACTTAGAGATTATTTTGGATCTACCAGAGAGAATTAATTATAACTAAAATATGAAAAGATCATTTCAGAGCTGGCTGATAACCCTTTGGTCTGTGATCTAATTTGGAGGTTTTTTAAAAAATCACTCATTTGTGCCAAATAAAGCGGTGTTTTAAAAATATATATATACCAGCAGCAACCTTACTAGTAACTCCATAGGACTTTCTTCAATTTTCATAATAGGTTTTTCTGATATTGAATGTGAGTAAATTTAACATCTCTGTTCAGAAATCTTGACGACGGTGCATAGACTGAAAGGAATCTGGGGATTGACGACAGTCTCTTGGTGGAGACCTTTAGATTTATTTATTTTTGTCTTCTTTTTTAAAGATTTTATTTCCAAGTAACTTCTACACCCAATGTGGGGCTCAAATTCATGACCTTGAGATCAAGAATCACATGTTCCACTAACTGAGCCAGCCAGGTACCCCCAGCAAACAAGTTTATACCACCTTTTATAAAACGAATACTGGGGTAAAACTTTTGCTCCAGGGAAAGTCTGTCTGTTTTTATTTATTTATTTATTTGTTTTTTATTTTATTATATTGTTAGTCACCATACAGTACATCCCTAGTTTTTGATGTAAAGTTCAATGATTCATTAGTTGCGTATAACACCCAGTGCACCATGCAATACGTGCCCTCCTTAATACCCATCACCAGCCTATCCCAATCCCCCAGCCCCCTCCCCTCTGAAGCCCTTAGTTTGTTTCCCAGAGTCCACAGTCTCTCATGGTTCATTCCCCCTTCTGTTTACCCCCCCTTTCTTCTTCCCTTTCTTCTCCTACCGATCTTCCCACTTCTTATGCTCCATAAATGAGTGAAACCATATGATAATTGTCCTTCTTTGCTTGACTAATTTCGCTTAGCATTATCTCCTCCAGTCCCGTCCATGTTGCAGCAAATGTTGAGAAATCGTTCTTTCTGATGGCTGAGTAATATTCCATTGTATATATGGACCACAGCTTCTTAATCCAGTCATCTGTTGAAGGGCATCTCAGCTCCTTCCACGATTTAGCTATTGTGGACAATGCTGCTATGAACATTGGGGTGCATATGGCCCTTCTGTTCACTACGTCTGTATCTTTGGGGTAGTGCAATTTTTGCACCCAGTAGTGCAATTGCTGGATCATAGGGTAGCTCAATTTTTAACTTTTTAAGGGACCTCCACACTGTTTTCCAGAGTGGCTGTACCAATTTGCATTCCCACCAACAATGTAAGAGGGATCCCATTTCTCCACATCCTCTCCAACAATTGCTGTTTCTTGCCTTGTCATTTTTGCCATTCTAACTGGTGTAAGGTGGTATCTCAGTGTGGTTTTGATTTGAATTTCCCTGATGGCTAATGATTTTGAACATTTTTTCATGTGTCTGTTAGCCATTTGTATGTCTTCATTGGAAAAGTGTCTGTTCATATCTTCTGCCCATTTTATGATTTGTTTATTTGTTTCTTGTGTATTGAGTTTGAGAAGTTCTTTGTAGATCTTGGGTACCAGTCTTTTATCTGTAGTGTCATTCACAAATATCTTCTCCCATTCTGTGGGCTGCCTCTTAGTTTTTTTGACTGTTTCCTTTGCTGTGCAGAAGCTTTTTATCTTGATGAAGTCCCACAAGTTCATTTTTTCTTTTGTTTCTCTTGCCTTTGGAGATGTGTCATGAAAAAGGTTGCTTTGGCCGATGTTGTAGAGGTTGCTGCCTATGTTCTCCTCTAGGATTTTGATGGATTCCTGTCTCACATCGAGGTCTTTCATCCATTTGGAGTTTATCTTTGTGTATGGTGTGAGAGAGTGGTCAAGTTTCATTCTTTTGCCTGTGGCTGTCCAATTTTCCCAGCACCATTTATTGAAGAGACTGTCTTTTTTCCACTGCATGTTTTTTCCTGTTTTGTCAAAGATTAGTTGCCCAAAGTGCCGAGGGTCCATTTCTGGGTTCTCTATTCTGTTCCATTGGTCTATGTGTCTGTTTTTGTGCCAGTACCATACTGTCTTTGTGATCACAGCTTTGTAGTACAGCTCGAAATCCGGCATTGTGATGCCCCCAGCTTTGTTTTTCCTTTTCAACAATTTTCAGGGAAAGTCTTTGACCAAACCAGTAAAAAAAAAAAAAAAAAAAAAAAGGTGATTAATGTTAACCACCCATTCAAACAAGTCCAAAATCAAAAGCTTACACATTGTTTGAATTAAGATTAATTAAACTATAAAGCAATTGTGTACTATAATGTTATATGTTAATTGTACCTCGATGAAAAAGAACAAAGCAGTTGTGTGTAGAGACACATCAGGGTCACCATATTTCACTTTCCTGCTGCCTTTCCCTGAACTTTCTAACTTACTTTAAGGATTTCCCACCAAACTGTGGTGCCTGGGTGGGTCAGTCTGCTGAGTGTCTGACTCTTGATTTTGGCTCAGGTCATGATCTCAGGGTTGTGAGATCAAGCCCCACATTGGGTTTTTGAGCTGGGCATGGAGCCTGCTTAAGATTCTCTCTCTCCTTCTCCCTCTGTCCTCCCAACTGTACCCTCCCCCCAACACCCCCCCCCATCCTGGGCTCGCACACTCGCACTCTCTTTCTCTCAAAAAAAAAAAAAAGTCACCAAATTATGTGACAAACTGGTAAACTGCATGCTATGAGGTAGGTAACTTCAGAACCATTCAGAGAAACAACTGGGCAATTTATAGTGGTTTGCAGAATTTCCATCATGTTACCAGGCCTATCATTTACATATTCAGGCCATGCCAAGTCTATTAAAGGAATCTGAGAAGGCTGAAAAGATTATGATAGTCCTTCTTAACAAGAATTTAAAGGAAAATTATTTGTAATTACTTCGACAAACCCCATTTTCTACATATTTGTAATTATATACCCAGATTTTAGTCGATCATTCTATGTTTTAGTGAAAATAATGTGTCACCTTGGAACAGATCTTTCCTCCAAGTTAGCACTAAGACTTTGTTCCAGGAGGACAAATTTTTCTTTTTTTATTTGTTCTTCTCTGTTTTCAGAAACTGTTGCTGGGCCCAGAGTTGCAGCCCATGAGTGGGTCATGAGAAGGTAGGAGACAGTATGGGATGCAGAGACAGCAATGGCAGCTGTGACAGAGACCTGGGAGGGCTGAGTGATTTGACAGATTTCTCTTCATGAAGACATTGAACTAAGAGTTCGAACCAGGTAAGACTTCAGGAATTCAGGGGTCTTATCACTAGAGGGAGGAATTATAGGAAGAAAATATTACGATTATTTAGTAATCATACTAGTAACTCATTGTGATTAATTTCAGGACTGAAGTAAATTAATTTTATAATACTAGCAAACTATTAAAAATGAACATATCAGTTACATTAAGGTATGTAATCTTATCACAAACACATACCTATCTCATCTTTTTAAAAAAGATTTTATTTATTTATTTGAAATAGAGAGAGAGAGTGCGAGTGCACGCACTCAGGAGGTGGGGGAGGCAGGGAGAGGGAGAAGCAGACTCCCCGCTGAGCAAGCAGGGAGCCTGATGTGGGGCTTGATCCCAGGACCCTGAGAGGCTCCATCCCAGGACCCTGAGATGATGACCTGAGCCAAAGGCAGATGCTTTACTGACTGAGGCACCCAGGCGCCCCTTACCTGATCTTTTATATAAACAATAAAACATGGTCAATATCAGTAATTTCAAATAGGACTCTGGGAAGTACCAAGGAAAAGCTATGTCTTTGATCCTAAATACATAGCCAAATGAGTATAGATTTATTAAAGGGGACTGAACAAGTATGCATAATATCGCTATTAACATATGTAAAATAAATATATTGTTTTTACACTTGAATATTTCAAATATGAGATACAGAACATTTGTCCTAAAATAACCAGCTACTTTGCATTATAAACCTACTTGTAGGTATAAAAATCATTAATTTTTAATTATAACTTCCTAAAGGGACAGACTTCTTTATGATTAATGAATTTTGAAAGCTTGAGATGAACATTTACTAGAGTTAGCATACCCTGGAGTCAATTTCTGTCTCTGCTGTTTAATCTTTCTCATTTCCTCATCTATAATCTGCTTCTTTAACTAGGTCATAACTACTGATTAATCATCACAAAAGCTTTATTACCCTTTAAGTACTCACGACCATCATTATTTTAATCTCACGTACAGAATGACCTGAACACAGTTTGTCACCTTCACTATTTGTATAAACATGGAATGTGCTACTGAGAAGAGGAAGCCACTAAAATCATGATCAATTTTAAGATAATTCTTTTTGAATTTGAAATGGAGCAAAAGGGCTAGATTCAAAGAGTAAATTTCATATTGGGTTTGGGAAATTTAGAAACAAAGTGAGAGTGGTACTTTTCCATGGTCTTTCACTTTTGATATTATTACACAATTGTTGAAAATCACTGTCTGTGCCTCGACTCCCTTCTATGGAAAGTAGGGACCTTTTAGGGACAGTACTACCTGCCTAGATTTGCTTCTTAGGAAGTTTTCAGAGAACAAAGTTCAAATTTCTAAGAAGAAAGTTGCTATATAATTTGAATGTTTTTGTTATTTTCATCTTAATAATTATTGCAGCTGAACTAGTGAATGACAAAATAACCGAGTATAATTTTGAATGGAAGGAATTTACATAAAAAGTGAGAGTCTTTGTCCCAGACACTTTGTGGAAGTGAAATGTACCCATAGGGAGGACTATTCAACCACAGTTTCTCACAGAAAAAAAAAAAGAAAGGATTTGTGTGCTATATACGTTTAAAGCATGCACATTTGAATTTTTCTTCAGTTCACCTGATATTTCCATAAAAAGTTCAAGTTGGGGGTGCCTGGATGACAGACACACTTGGTTAAGGGTCAGACTCCTGGTTTTAGCTCAGGGTGTGATCTTGAAGCAGGAGAACTAGGGTCTGGTCTCCCGGAGTCGAAGAATGAATCTCACAGACAAAGGAGAGTGAGTAAAGTGATACAAGTTTATTAAGTGATGATACAGATAAAGCTCTCAGGAGTGAGAGGGGTCCCAACAGGGTTGCCAACAAGGACCTCCACAGACAGTTGTTTATTTAGGACTGACCAGAGAACTTGTGCCCTTACCATTCTTGCGGTATCTTGGCTTGAGTAAAGACTGGTGATAACATCTTTAATGGCTTACTTCTTTTTCTGGTCTGGTAATTCTTTGTTGGTCACAGGTGATTATCATAAAAAAGACACCCATCCCACATGCTTAGGGCGGGGTGCTCCGGGTTTGTTCCCTTATCTCTGGTTTCCTTACACATCAGCATTTTGGGGATTTCCGTGAGCCTGATCACATAGCCCCTTTATCTATCTCTCCCTACCTAGCCCCGCTTGTCCCTCACTCAATCTCCAGGTCCTGAGACTGCGCCCCACTTTGGACTCCATGCTCAGCAGGGAGTCTGCTTGAGACTCTCTCTCTCCCTCTGCCCCTCCTCCACACCCCACGGGCCCATGCCTGTGCGCGTCTGCTCCCTCTCAAATAAATAAATAAGCTTTAAAAAAGATTAAACTTGGAATTTTTGAAAGACTTAACCAATAAGCTAAGTTTGACTTTTCCGAACCTGAAAAAATAGCTTTAATCATTCCCTCGCATTTGCAAAGAAGTCATTCACATATTTGTAAAGTACTGTAAGAATCATGATTGAGAAGGGCAGCCAAAGCTGCCAAGGTGAAACAACAAATAAGAGAACATTTTGTCTGAATTTTTTTTTCTAGTCTAGGTTCAGGGTATGCAGTAAGGGGAGAAAGTCCCTTTCTGACCCACTTTGCTTTATGCCCTTTCCCATTAAAGTGGGACAAAAATCGCCAGAATTTACAGACATTAAAGATTATGAAATAAAAAATATTGCTCAGTTTCAAAAACTCAAGTCCATAGTCACCAGGCCCTTTCACTGAAAATAGTTGTTTCATCATTTTTGCTTCTGGGAGAAATGTTTGGCACTAGTGAACAGGAATGAAAACATGAGACAGCAGAAAGTCTCAGCGCAGTGCAGTCTAAAAGGTTCGTAAGCATCTTTACCGTAATAAATAATGGAGCTGGAAAACTGCCTCTAAGAGCAGAAGTTTCTGGCCAGAAGTGAAGACTAGCCAATGCATTGGAAAAGTAAAGTAGCCTGAAGCAAAATCAGCAGATGTTCAAGGCAAGTTTTCTTATGTAAAGCTCCACAAAGAAGTATGTAATGAAATCTCATTTAAACAAATAACGCGAAATAAAAATCTGCACTGTATTTCTTAGTCCAGGTGGAGGTAGGGGGGCAGGGGCAGGGGTGGGGAAGGGAGTTACCATTTGGCTTAGAGGCAGCTCCCAAAATTCTGAAATTGTGATCTAAGGAGAAGTGTAGAGAACAAAAAACAATTAGCTTCCCTTCATGCTTAGTGGAGTTTTTCTGCCCCAAATGGTTTTTAAAAGACCCCCTCCAGGGTATCATCAAGAAAATGTTCATGTTCACTGGATACTTCGTGATTTAAAATTATTACACATCAAGAGCAGAAAGGGGTCCTTTGTAATCATACAAAAATGGAGAAGTGTTGGATTGAAATTCTTAGGTTCTCTGTAGCATAGAAATGAAGCCATTTTTAAAGTACTCAGCACAAAAGTTTTTATTCAGACAAGTGTTAGATTATGAGGGGTGAGGAAAGGGTATGGAGAACCTACCACCAACAGAGAGAAAAGGTCAAGGCTGCCTTCCAAGTGGTGAAGAGGCAGGGCCAGCCCCTCCTAATGAAGCACTTTTAAATCAGGACCTGGCAGACAGAATTGGTAGACCTCACAACCACCACAGAGAATGAGACCATCTCTGTAATGACTAATGATTAGCAAATCAGATAGTGTTTCTTTGTTAGAAAAAAGGGCTATCTCAACAAGGGAAATACCAGTTGAAATACCCGATTTTGCAAATTCTGCAATGGCTTAAAAGGAGAGAATTTGCTTTGGTTCTACTAAAAAGTAACCCAAATTAAGTGAGGACTATCTAGAACCCCCAATTTTGATTGCCTTAGGGTTGTAATGCCAAAACTAATTTTTTCCCACCACCATAAATATTCAAATTTTGGCAAACTGAATCTTCATATATGCCATATATATTATGTAAATATCTTATGAAAAGTGATCACATCTTAATTCTTATTTGATTGTTAGGAATAAAATTCTCTGAACAAGTTAATGCAACAGCAGAAGCAAAATAATTTTAACTAAATAACAGCTTTGAAATTCTTTCTCTTCTGCCCTCACCCTTGTTGAGAAACAGGAATCTTTGTTTAATTTAGGGATATAATGTTAGGGAATAATGTGAAAATATTGGCATATTACATAATTGTCTTCACTATTTAAGAAAGGCCGAATCTTTTACCAGAAATCTTTGAGAAAATGTGTCCTAAAGCTTGAGTGATTGAAGCCTGCATGACCAGCCTGCGAGATGACCCCAAGGAACCCTGACTGCTGGTAGTCATACCCTTGCATCCCCCACTGAACAGGGCTGAGCTGTGTATCTTACAGGATAGTATGGGAATGATATAAATGATGAGGGAAAAAAAGGCAAGCTAAGGACAAAGCAGAAACTGACACCCTGCAACCCCCCCCCCACCATGGGATGCACGTGACATTCCTCAGGCACTCCTGGCTGCCCTAAAGGAAAAAGAAATAGTTAACCTATAGAGACCACAATCCTGCAAGACTTGAGTCTCCTCAGTTTACAAAGGTTTTAGCAGTCTACGAGAACAAAGCAGTTCTATCAATAACCTAGCTTCCCGAAGGGAATGTAAATACAATTAAATGTCCTTATAATCTGCAGCCTCCAGGAAGTTCCCAACTATCTTCATGTTAATGCCTTACTAGGGGGGTAAACAACCTTAACTTGACAATAGCAAGGCCTCTGGTATCCTGTGAGTCTTCTTTAACATATGAAAGTACTTTCTCAACCCTCCCTGTTTCCTTACCTCCCCCAACCCCATAGTATATAATCAGCCACCCCTCACAACCCGGGGCAGCAGCTCTTTCTGCCCATGGGTCCTGTCCCCGTGCTTTAAACCACCATTTTGCACCAAAGATGTCTCAAGAATTCTTTCTTGGTCCTTGGCTCTGGACTCTACCCCACTGAACTTCACCTATATTCCAAAACCTTATCAAGGTCATGGTCTAGGGTTGTTAGATGGAGCCCTGTCCCAGGCTCATGCTTGGCAGGGAGTCTGCTTGGGGTTCTCTCCCCCTCCCCCTGCTTGTGTGCTCTCTCTTGCTCTAAAATAAATAGATAAATCTTAAAAAAGAAAGAAAGAAAAAAAAAAAAGAAAGGGAGAAAGGGAGTAAGAAAGAAAAAATACTTTTGGAGAAGCCTATCTCCAGAAATTCTTATTTAATTGGTTTGGGTTGAGGTCTATCATGGTCATGGACCTAAGAGTATTTTCAAATTTTTCCCCTTGAAAACTACACTGTAACCTCAGATCAGCTGACTTCCTGGCCTGCTCCAAGCCTGGTTCTAGAAGTGTGCTATGTCTGGGTGTGTCCCTGAGACTGCCCTGGGACTACGACTGTGCACCGAACAGGAATCTTCTGGAGCATTGCCGTGCAAGAGCAACTTCACAGCTGCTGAAGAACTGCATATACTTCTGCCTTTTCTTATTCATGCTTTTCCAGGACTCAATTCATTCCAAGAAAAGTGTCCATGCCTTCCTACCTTCCAGGTCGATTTGGATTTGTTGCCTAGGGCCACTCAAAGAACCAGGTGCTGAATAAATAAGGTTTCAGGATAGCTTACCCACCTGTTAGAGTAGGAACAAACATCTTTTAGCTTCATCTTTCCCTAATGGCAAAATGGAAGTAACGAATGTTTCTCACAAGCCTTTAGGAAATATGTTTTTACTGTTGACCAAACACAAGTAAATTAAGATTTCCAGTATGATGGGTGCTTACAGTTGTTAGACCTACTACTTTAAGAAGCTCAAATTGACACCATTGAATACCACTTGAGTGTGAGTGGGGGAGGGGAGGTATTTGTTTCCTTTACTAATGAATCCCCAGTGATGGAAACAATGCCTGGCACATGGCGAGCTCTTAATAAGTAATTGTTGATTAAATAAATCCCTCAAAACCCAATAACTTCTGATCGTTTATTCATTCAAAGTTACTCAACATCCCATGTTAGCAAATCTGCTATGGAAACTGTTTTATCAAAGGATTTTAAAATAAAGCTTCAAATTTTCTTTTAAAAAATAAATTCTGTGGCCAAATCCAATATCATGTTTCGAATTTCTGCCCTAGTTTGGCCTCGGTTCCTCCTTTGGAGGCTAGTTAGGGATGTGATCTCTGCCCTTGAATCTCCTTCCTTTGTAGTTTTTTTGGCCTGCGCGTTTACGTTTCCCAGGCAGAGGAGCGCGTGCCGCGGCTGCGCCCATTAGCGCGCGGCGCGGGTTTGTAGCTGTCAGGCGGGCGGGGCTGCCTAGGACCCAGGAGGAGTCGATCCTCTCGCGCCGCAGAGCCTCCGCGCTGACCCGTGCGGCCCCCTTCTCTTCGCGCACCCCCTCCCTCCCGCGCTTTGGCAGCCCTTGGGGGGCAGGAACCCCCTCCACCAGCCCCGCCAGCGGGCCGGGCGGGCCGCGGAGTCGGGCGCGGATGCCCGCGGGTGGGCCGGGCCGGCCGGCAGCCAGGGAGGCGGGCTGCATTATTTCCTGCTAGGGCCGGGCTCTGTGGGAGGAAGGGTCTCCCGCACTGCCCTCTCAGCCCGAGCCCGCTCGCGCCGCCACTAGGGCAGGGCCTGCGGGCGAGTCAGGCGGAGGCGCCGCATCCCCGGCCTCCGGCAGGGCTCGTGGGCGGGCCGGGGCCGGGCGCGACGCCCCTGCGGGCCCGCGGCGCCTCTCCCACGCTCCCAGCTCCTCCCCCTCCTCTTCCTTCCTTCCCCTCAGCCTCCCGGGAGCCGCCGGCGGACGCGAGCTGCGGCGGGCGCCCGAGCTTTGTGTGCGCCCGCGGGCCCGGGGCGAACCTCGGGCGGCCCAACTTTGTGGCTCCTGGCCGGCTCCCAGGAGGGAGTTGTGAGGCGTGGCCGGGTGGAGAAGGCGCCGGGGGGTTGGTGCGTGGGGCTCCCCGGCAGGCGGGAGGGACCGAGCGAGCCGTGCTGGACAATGAGCTGGGCAGCTCGACGCTGCGGCCACTTTTAGGGGGGGCGCGGGCCATTCGGCTCCTTGGCGGCTCAGCTGCCCCACCTGCGAGGAGAGGGCGGGATGCCAGAGCCAGGTGTCCCGGAGCTCTGAGGCCCCTCGCGGTCAGACGTCCCTGAACTGATTCTCGCATTGACACTAGGCTACCCGAAGGCTTTGGCTGGGACGTTTTTTGTGGGGGAGCCTTCGGAGCAGCCGTGATGGCCAGCACCAGGAGTATTGAGCTGGAGCACTTTGAGGAACGGGACAAAAGGCCGCGACCCGGGTCGCGGCGAGGGGCGCCCAGCTCCTCGGGAGGCAGCAGCAGCTCGGGCCCCAAGGGGAACGGGCTCATCCCTAGCCCGGCGCACAGTGCCCACTGCAGCTTCTACCGCACGCGGACCCTGCAGGCTCTGAGCTCAGAGAAGAAGGCCAAGAAGGCGCGCTTCTACCGGAATGGGGACCGCTACTTCAAGGGCCTGGTGTTTGCCATCTCGAGCGACCGCTTCCGGTCCTTCGATGCGCTGCTCATGGAGCTCACCCGCTCCTTGTCGGACAACGTGAACCTGCCCCAGGGTGTCCGCACCATCTACACCATCGACGGCAGTCGGAAGGTCACCAGCCTGGATGAGCTGCTGGAAGGTAGGAGGAGAGGGCCCGGCGCGGCAGGTGCGGCCCAGCGCGACAGCAGGTGCAGTGGCCACAGGCTGGCGCGCGCCCGCTTGCGCTGCGCTGAGGGGAGTTTACCGGGTGTTTTCTAGGCGGCCATGGGAATTGTATGGTTCAGTCTGCTTTTCTGTAGGCTCTGTGTGTGTGTGTGTGGGGGGGGTGCGCTCCCCCATATATTCTTTCCCAATAGATTCGTCTTTAAAAAAGAAAAAAAAAAATCCTGGCGGGTTTTGGTGACATCTCTTAAGATTGGTAAACTTGGGGTTTTTGTTTGGTTGGTTTTAGTGCAAACTGTTGGGAAAGGCGGCTCTCAGGTGAGGATCTGGGTAACCCTCTTGCTAATAAGCTTTCTGTTCAGCCCTCTGTGTGGACCTCAGTGCAGGCATCAGTGATGTTCCAGCATTCGGGACCCTGTTGTACCTCCTCTGCTAAGAAGTTGTGCTTGTGAAATGCTCTAGGTTGACTTTCAGCAGAAGTTACATGAGGTCAGGAGGCGTGATTCTAGACAGTGGTTCTCAATCTTGGCTGCACTCTGGATCACTGGGGACTTTAAAAAATTACGGGTGCCTGCACCGTACCCCCAGATATTCAGATGTTTGGGGTGTGATCTGGGCAGTTGGAGCTTTAAAAGTTCCCCAGGTGATTCGATGTGGAGCCAAGATTGAGGATCCCTGTGCTAGAGGGTTTTCCTCATTTGGGTGGTAATGAGCTGAATCAAGGTCAGTCTCTCCTGCCTCCTCCCCTACTGAAAGTAGTTAGTTAGGATGAGAGAGGCTGTTGGAATGAGTAGTTGGGGCCTATTATAAATTAGTAATCCTAGAGTGTCAACCATGCTTCACTCAGAGGTACTGCTTGGCTGTATGTTGTGTCATCCTTGAATTCCTGCAATACTGTATTTATGCTTCTTCTCTTTCAGGGCGAAAAGGCATTACTAGTAGTTAAGAACTCATTTCCAGATCTAAACAGCACCTATAAAGATGAGACAGAACCCACATATATGCTGATTTCATGTTTAAAGACATTTTGCTCTCATGCATCTTTCTTAATGCAAATGGCTCCTTCCTTGTAGTCATAGCAATATTGGTGTGGCAGGGAAAGGAAACTGAACTTTGAGCCAACTATTTTTTCTTTTTTCTTTCTTTCTTTTTTTTTTAAGATTTATTTGTTTTTTTGAGAGTGGGAGAGAGAGAGAGAGAGAGCGGGGAAAGAAGCAGAGGGAGAGAAATCCTCAAGCAGACTCCTTGCTGAGCCAGGAGCCCAGTGCAGGGCTTGATCCCAGGATCCTGAGATTATGACTCAAACCGAAACCAGGAGTTGAAAGCTCAACCAGCTGAGCCACCCAGGTGCCCCAAGCCAACAATTTTTCTTATATTATCTCGTCATATTCTTGTATTATGGAGAAGGCACTGTGCCCATTTTACAGGTGAGGAAATGAGCAACATGCCTTGTTACACAGTATCTGCAGTATATGCCCTTTCTTCGCCAGTTCACCTCTAATAAATCGATATACCGAGGCACCCTGAAAGTGGTTGAGTTTCCCCACTTAGTCATTGTTACCAGAGGTTTTCCCTGTCTTGGCTAGATGAGGACCCAGCCAAGATTAAGTTGTCTCTTCAGTCGGTGTGTGTGTATTCTCGACTTCACACATTCTATTGGTCACTTGTGTGTTTTGGTTTTAAAGGCTTCCTGAGGAGGTGATGACAGCCAGACGACTATAAATAAGATGATACATTGTTAAAAGGATTCTGTTGCCTTCTTTATCGTATTAAATACTTAAAAGCAACATTTGCCTAGATATTTCAAAACTGAGTAACATTTTCTGACTGACCCAAGCTAGAAGAGCAGCCCTGTGGAAAAATCAAGGTGATGCCTATTGCTTAAGTACTCATTACTCTCATTCCCTTGGGATACTGTGCATAGTGTGGTCTGAAGAGGGACAAAAAATTTAATATCCTTCTCTCAAGTAATTTTAACAGTGTATTTGCTACATGAAATTAATGTACTCCAAAGATGAATATCATTATGGGGGGGTGGTCAAGATGACCATTATGCATATTAATTAATGGGAGCACATATTGTGCATTGAGTTTGTCATTGCCCAGGTGTTGCACGGTTCACTGAGTGTAAGTTCTCAAACTGTATAGTTTCAACTGTAAATTGAAAGGTGACAAATTTCCTTCCAGTTATTTATTCACTGATTTTTGGTGGATGGGGAACTGTAAGTATGTATAGAATCCTAATTATACTACCATATGATAAATAATGATATAACACAAATATTTGCACAACAGAAATGTTTCCCTAGTCTAGCCAATTGCCTGCTTGTTTCCAGCAGTATTTAATAAAAGTACTGCAAAAGAAGAAAATTTGTGCCCTTCTTTTGTCATAGTGACATTCTCTTTGACAATGGATCTTTGTCTAGGTCTTGAATTTCCTACAAAATGAGTGGAATACCCTGTTGCAAGGCAGTTTTCAAGAAAAGAAAGAGCCATCAATGCTTGATATCCATCATTTGAGGATTTAAATAGTTTAAACTTTCAGTTAAAATTGTGTGCTCAAATGTTCGATTTATCATGTAGAGCTAATCAGCTACCTGCAAACTTATTTGCATCAGTAAAAATGGGTACATTTTTAAAAGTGACTAGTTCATTTTAGTTCATTTTTAAAATTTTATTTTTTTTATTTTATAATTATTATTTTAGTAATCTCTACACCGTACAATGTGGGCCTCAAACTCATGACCCCGAGATCAACAGTCGCATGGTCTTCCAGCTGAGCCAGCTAGGTGCCCCTGGCCATTTTAGCTCATTTTTAATAAAGATTTTCTGATAGTATTTTGGACATTATGTTCTCTCCTCTGCCTCTTCCATCCCATGAAATTTGTAGTTCAGGAGATACTGTTTTCCTAGAATGTTTTTAGTGAAGAATAAAAAGTGATGACTCAAGACAGCTGGGCGTGAACACTCACTCAGAGCCCCAATCCCATTGGACTCCGATGACAAAAGAAATCTGCATGGCCCAGATTTTTTCTTCTGCCTTTGACCTTGAAAGTCTCTGGAGACGAAAAACCGTGTTCAGGTGTTGGCTGCCACTCCTCCTGTACTTCGCTAATCCAGCAGGTCTCTTCAGCCTTTTGGTTTACCAAAAGGTAAACCCTTGCTGGATTAATTTCACCGAGTTGGTGCTCTGCGTCTCTGTAATACCGTTTATTCTTTAAAACTTGTTGGGGACCTTCTTTCAGAGGAGGACTGTGAGTCAGTACTGGGAAAATCAGTTTCAGCTGCCTGAAACCATGAGCCAGCCAAACTTAGAGCATCTTTGATTGGACAACTGAGGATGTTCAGGTGATTTGTTCTTAAGTTCTCATGTCTGCGGCTAAGAGTCAGAATTCCTTAAGTGTTTGTTTAAGTTTATTTAATCTCTACACCCAATGTGGGGCTGGAACTCACTACCCTGAGATCAAGAGTCACATGGTCCTCAGCCTGAGCCAGCCAGGTACCCCTCTAGTCTTAGTTTTTGTTTCATGAGTGTTCTCCCCTTCTGAACATTTTGGCTATGTTTATAAAATTTTGATGTCCTGAAGAGACATGCCCATGGATAGTAGAAACAATGCCTGATCAAGTCAGGATACCTGGGTTCTACTGACTGGATTTGAGAAAAAATTACTTCTGTTCTCTGGGTTTTACCTCTTTTCCTGTTAAATGAAAGTTTGGCACATTACTTCTCTAAGATCCTTTGTAGATTGAAAGTATACACCCTTCCCCTAAGTGGTTGGTTACTGAGTGTATGACGGCTTAGGCTGCCTTTCCCTACCCAGATCCCGTCTTCCAGAAAATTGACGAGGCTGTAAATGTCCTACCACCAAGCAGGGAGTGGGTGTAAGGCTCTGAGGAAGTATTTGCCAGGAGTCAAAAATATTAATAGCCACCTGCCTCTGCCTCTCATTCTGAAGTAAAATGTTGTTTTATGTTATTTTGATCTTTTACTCCCCAGTCAACAGCAAACATTGAATTTTTGGTATGTGATAGAATTTTGATTATTTTGATAACTGATATTCCATTATTCCATTAAATTAAGTTGAAAATTGGCTTGATTAATTTGAATTTAAGAAAAATAAGGTTCTAGAGTGATGAAGCACTTGAAGTTTCCAAGGTTCTCCTAGTAAGCCTAGTTTATTGGATCTGTTTGGTTAAATCAGTTTGTTTTTTGTTTTTTGTTTTTTAAATCTTATTTGAGAGAGAGCACGCACGTGAGAGAGAGAGAGAGAGAGTGTGTGTGCTTGTGCACAGAGGGAGAAGCAAACTCCCTGCTGAGCAGGGAGCCATACACAGGGCTCAATCCCAGGACCTTGAGACCAAGACCTGAGCCAAAGGCAGATGCTTCACCAGCTGAGCCACCCACACGCCCCTAGGTCAGCTTCTTTGAAGTTGTTAAACAAAAATATAGTTACTGAGAGAGTTTTAAGTAAAAATAAGTCTCAATAAGAACCCAAGTTATAGGGTAGGATTCCCCCCCCCCCAAAAAAAGATAGATTTTTTATGGTAATAATAGAAACTGAGTTCTTCAAAACATGTTATGGTGAGGAAAGAAACATAAACCCCATGTGTGAAAAGATATTTGAAGTCAAATAGAAGTACACATAAAAGCAAAAGCAGTACACGTTAAAGGCATTTATGATGATAGGATGCGGCAGTTCAACATTGAATCTTTGGTGGGCCAGCCTTCTCTGGTGGACTCCTAGGTTCTTCAGGACCCACTTCAGTATTGCCTCTGCGAAGTCTCTTCCAGACCTTCGGGATACTGGTCTCCGATAGCTGTTGATGGAGTCTATTTGTTGTTGTTCCAGGTACTGTTCCAGGGGACAGTTTCTTTCCTCAAGATGCTCACATTCTGGAGGGAGAGATCGTGAACATGAACACACACAAACATACACAAGGTGATTCTAGCTCAGGTGCTGTGAATGAAGTGGTAGTGACGTGGATAGGATGATGAACAAGGCTTTCCAGAGGGACAGATTTTGGAGCCAGGGCCTGAGATCAAGATGGTAACTCTTCCCTTTGCTTACTCACAGCGTGTTTCCTTACCTCTATTATAACCCTTACCTTTGTAATTAGGGGTATATCAGGTCTGTCTTTTGCACTAGACTGGGAGTGTGGTTAGGTCAGAGATCTCGGACTCACAATAAATTCATTGAATAAGTAGCCCAGAAAGTGATGTCACCTCTAAGTCTTTTGGTTATCAAGGGAAGTTTTATACGAATTAAGTTTGAATAGGGTTGTTCCTATATATTTGCGAAGAAAATGCATATTTTGAAAAATTGGATTATATTTATTTATATTTATTTATTTTTTTATTTTTTTAAAGATTTTATTTATTTATGTGACAGAGAGACAGCCAGCGAGAGAGGGAACACAGCAGGGGGAGTGGGAGAGGAAGAAGCAGGCTCACAGCGGAGGAGCCCGATGTGGGACTCGATCCCGGCACGCCGGGATCACGCCCTGAGCCGAAGGCAGACGCTTTAATGACTGCGCTACCCAGGCGCCCCAAAATTGGATTATATTTAGATACATCAAAAATGCTGTGCTAACTCATTGTGGAGAAAATGACTCTTCCATTATATCTGCTTTCTATAAATCTGATTGTTTTCTTCATCTCATTCCCTAAAACAGGGAAATATAGATGTGCTATAATATAGCTACATAAGAAGCCCTTTCTGGAGGTAATGGGAAGAGAAGTTTTCATGTGAAGAATAAAAAATTAAGGGTTGGGTGGAAGAAATGGAATATTTGGGCAAACATTTATGAATTAGAATATGACACAGTGATACTCTTGTAGTTAAACGAAAAAAATCAGTATTTCATAAGGTTTTAGACTATGGAAATAGATAATTTATGGTCCTGTGATATAAAATAAAGAAAACTAGATTCCCTTGGGCAGTGGCTGTCAAACTGCTTTCTTCATTGCTGGGAAGGCCAGGGGGTTTGCTGTGGGTCTGTACGGCCTGGCTATGTCTCCTTCCTGTCATTCCCACCTGCCTATGCTCCCACCACTTCTGTTTTTATTTCTATTATCAGTAAAGTAAACCACCACTCTAAGGATTTGGGATTCTTAGCATTAACACAGTTTTGAAATGTTTTATTTTTCACTTATTTTTTTCCTTTTTCAAGTTCGTATTTAAATTCCAGTTAGCATACAGTGTAATATTTGTTCCGGGTATAAGATTTAGTGATTTGTCATCACTTCCACGTAACACCGGGTGCTCATCACAACAAATGCCCTCCTTAATCCCCATCACCCATTTAACCCTTCTCACCACCCACCTCCCCTCCAGCCACCCTCAATTTATTCTCTGTAGTTAGTCTATTTTCTGGTTTGCTGCTCTTTTTTGTCCCCCTGTATCCTGAACTGCTCTTTTCTACCACCTGTGAGGAAGTGGGGCCTATTCCAACCCCCAAGATTTACATAGGTCACAATAGATCAGCACTCTAGAGCCCCATCACTGCTAAAGCCAAACCTGTTAATCACTTATACCTGGAAAATGAAGATTACAGTAGCTTATCAGTCACTGTAGGTATAACAACAATTTAGGATGTTTCATGTATGGGTCTTGAAATAAAATGCATTTTCCTGTACACCTGCAAAGTAAGATCTGTGCATAGTTCTGCATAGTTGCCTTGCTTGACCTCAGTTTCCTCATTTGTAAAATGAAGGGTAATTGCTAAGACCCTTCCCCCTTTAAAGTTCAGTGATCTTGGGAAAAGCTTCTGGGAGTGGGAAAGAGAAATGATCCTGGCTCTGTCTGGCTCTGTGTCACTTTTTTAAGAGTCATTCAGGTTTAGGGGCGGCTGGCTTGGCATGGTAGAGCATGCAACTCTTGGTGTCGAGGTTGTGAGTTTGAGCCCCACATTGGGTGTAGAGATTACTTAAAAATAAAATCTGGGGGAAAAAAAGCTGGCCAGGTTTAGATGAAGTTCTTAGAACCTTCAGTAACCTGTAGGAGGTTCTTCTCCATAAAACATTCTCAGGAAAGGGAACATTATAAACCTATTGAGGGCTGGGACCACAGTTGTTTTATTTGTTTCTTTGTCCCATGCAACAGATACTTCTGGCACAATGAGGATTTATTTTACTTTTGTGTCATTTTTAGATTTTTTAATAGGTGGGAATAGGTGGATATAGGTGTTTTTAAAAACCTTTCTTAAGACTGGACAGTTGGCTAGATTTGCAGAGGAAGAACAAGGCAGTAGACTAAACATACTGTAATTTGTCAGAAGCTGCTACTTTGTAGACTGAAGGAATAGGAAAAAGTTGACTGTGAGATCAACTTATGTAATTTTGATTACACTGTAACCTTTGCTAACATCTCAAAGTGACTAAAATAATCTACAATTATGACCTGCTGTGTTATCTATTGTTTATATGTTGATTAAATTATAATCATTTGCAACCAAAATATATCACAATGAAAGTTTTAAAGATTTATTTTGGGGCGGGGTAGAGCACAGAGGGAAGGGCAGAGGAAGAGAGAGAAGCAGATTCCCAGCTGAGTGTGGAGCCCGACGTGGGGCTGGATCCCATGACGGGATATCAGGTCCTGAGCTGAAATCAAGAGTTGGATGCTTACCTGACTGAGCCATCCAGATACCCCTCACAATAAAAATTTTAAAATATCTTCACTGATTTATCTCTTCCTTTTACTCCATATGTTTTGCAAACTTAAGATTACTTTAAGTTTTAAATAATAACAGTATAATTATTTCTTAAAGGCAATGATGATGCTGTCTTCCTCAGTATACTTGTCCATCATCTTGGTCTTTTTACTTCACAGTGTTTTGCCTCATTGGCAGAGAATCAAGAAAAGAAATAAGGAATTTTAGTGCACTCTATAGTCATGTTCATCAAGCCTCTGAGAGAGAAAGAACTTGAGAAATAGCCTGATGTGAATCCATCTCTTAGTAGTTTAGTAATCAAGACCAATAGACGGAAGGCTCTACATGAACCCTGTAATGTGTACAAAACACTTAGCAGAGTCTTAGCATGTTGTGGCTCTTGGATAAATGGTAGTGGTCCTCAGATCTTAACCCCAAATTTACGTCCTTATGACTTCCCTGCTATATTCTAGAGCCACCATTTGGAGCTACATAAGGCTTATCTTACTTTTACACAGCAGCTCTTCAGACATCTGGAGACAGTGGTCATACTTTACTATTTCCCCTTCCTTCCCATCCTGTAAACATCACCTCTTTTTTGTGCAGACATCTGGCTTCTGAATCTTTCATCACTTGCAGTGAATCTTTTTTTTTTTTTGGCAAAGAGTTATTTGAGAGAAAGAACTTGTAAGAGGGGAGTGAGGAGAAGGAGAGGGAGAAAGAGAATCTCAAGCAGACTCTGCTGAGCATGGAGCCTGTCACAAGGCTCCCATCTCATGACCCTGACATTGTGACCTGAGTCAAAATCAAGAGTTGGATGTGTAACTGACTGAGCCACCCAGGTACGCCCCTGCATTGACTCTGAGCCATCCTCACTATCAATCACTTGCTTAAAACTGGGGCCAAGTCTTCCTCTCAGATTCACAGTGAGTTTTAAGGAATGAAGGAGGAAGGTATTAAGCAAAGATCTCCAGAAGTTGGGGTAACTCTGTCAAGGAAGGTATTACCTCTCTCAGATGATGAGCCAGTTGAAGGACTGACCCTTGATCCATGATGCTTTAGGAATATTAGATGGGGGGTGTCTGGGTGGCTCAGTTGGTTGAGTGTCCGACTTGATTTTGGCTCAGGTCATGATCTCAGGGTCATGAGATTGAATCCTGTGTTGGGCTCTCTCTCCCTCTCCCTCTACCCCTTCCTCCTCTAAAAAAAGAGAAATATTAGATAGGCACATTTTTTTTTTAAGTTTTTTCTCTTCCTCAGCATCCTTAAGATTGCAGTGTTTCTCAAACTTTTGTAATATTTGGGCCACTTAAACGTGAAAAACAATGTAAAGATCTAACAGCTAACTTGTAGAAGTTTAGTATTGCCTTAATTACTTTAATTACATTGTCACCTAAATATGTAGAAAGGTAATTATTTTTATATACTATAGGTCTTACACACCAATATAACCTAAACAAATTGATAATGTAAATACCAGCAAAACTGCATAATCTATAAAAATGTAAAAAGTAAGAGTGTAAAGCTACAGATACTGTTTTCTCAAAATAATTGTTCCAAATGTGACCGTGGTACTTAACGCTGAGTTCGGTGTGCTGTATTTCAGAATGCCATGTAAGGAGTCAGTTTTGCCCTATTGATAAAGCTCCAGTCCTACAGGGTAAAATTATATCCTCTGGCCTTAATTTGCTGTGAACACACCTTTTACATAGATTAAGTCCACTTCTCCTTTTCCTCATTAACTCCCAGCAAAGTTACACCCTTTGGTAGCAAAGGAGTTGAAACTGGACAGTGAGTGGCCTGATTGTATTTGATTTAGAAGCAGTTGTTCACCTATTCCAGAATAGGATGATATAAACATTTTAAGTTCTGTCATCAAAATAAGCACAGAACTAAAATTGTCACAGTGAACTCTTGTAAATTGTGGAATATGCCTGGCCCAGGCGTGAGGAGCAAAAAGACAGATAATGGATATGATTTGTAGGTTCCATCCTTCCAGGAGATTGGATGCAATTTCTTTTTCAGCTGGTAAGCTTTATAAAGCTTTATGGTTAGTGAGTAGGATTTTTGTTTCTACTTTTACCTCATTTTTTTTTTTTTTTTTTTTTTTTTTTTTTTTTTTTGGTCTTTGGTTAAACTTCTCTGAAATTTCCATGCTGAAACATGGATTTCTGGGCATATCTCTTCATAGATGCTCAGACGTTCAAAGTGGTTTTTGTACCCCTTCTCAGTGGAATGTATCACAGTCTGTACTGCTGGATGTGACTTTAGGACATGACTTGGTTCAGCCAGTTGCCTTCAGAGGTGTTGAAAGAGCATTGGTCTTAGAGATGAAAGATCTCATTTTGTGTCCTCAGCCTTGCCCCGTAGTGAAGGCCATTATATTCATTTTGTGATGCAACAGCAGTGGTCCAGCGACACAGCAAAGGGGTGCAGAGCAGGGTAGGCTTCCAGGCCAGAGCAGTGCACTATGTGTAACTCTGCTGATCCCCGTAAGTTTAAATTCTGGGTTCTGTACAGTTTGGGTAAAAAAAAAAAAAAACCCCGACTAAGCTGTTTGCCACAAGAGAATAATAAATCAGTCTTTCTTTTCTTCACCCTGTATTTTTCTTAACCAGATGGACTGGTTAAGTGGGAACTCGTCTCTGATGTGCTTAGATGGAGATAAGCACATTTTAATCCACCCAGTAGGACAGCCTCACAAATGCTGTGCTTGATGAAGGATATCAAACCATTTTGTAGATGCAACAGACCCGGATTTATTTTCCCTGGTTGTATGTCTTTGGAGGCATTTTTTTTTTTTTTTAAGATTTTATTTATTTATTCGACAGAGACAGAGACAGCCAGCGAGAGAGGGAACACAAGCAGGAGGAGTGGGAGAGGAAGAAGCAGGCTCATAGCGGAACAGCCTGATGTGGGCTCGATCCCATAACGCCAGGATCACGCCCTGAGCCGAAGGCAGATGCTTAACCGCTGTGCCACCCAGGCGCCCCTGGAGGCATTTTTTTTATCTCTGTTTTAGAAGTTAGGAAAGAATTAAGGTTCCTAAGATTATTGCTAATATTAGATCTATAGTGTCAGGCAAGCTTTCTTTTCTCTTTGTCTTTCCATTTTTATGTTACCATATTTAAATCTCCATGTGTGGGGAGGAGATCTTTTTCTAAGCTTGAAGAGCCTTTGCACTTTAGACTTGTATCATAAAGTTCAGTGTTTGCTTCCACTCCAAGTTACGTAATAGTCTCAATGTCCAAATTTTGTATAATTGATTTTCTGCCATGAATGTCAAAATAGTTTGTAATTACAAACTAATTAGTGGGGTTAGGCAGTTATTGTAAATATTTTAACAGAAGTGGACGAGATACTTTATAGGAACTGATAATAAAAGTAGGCTAGCCAAACATACTGTTACTAAATTTCCAGCTGCATAAGGTTGCATGTAACTATTTGTAATTTCTAACAGCAAATTGACATTTAAATGTTGGTGAATTACTGTGATTTAGCTATTAAAAACATTCATTATGTACATACACATATATATATATATATAAGTACACACATACATATTCCATTGATTGAAAGACACATTACATTTATTGGACTAAAAACTACCCTGCATGCTTGAAACTAATAAATATAACACTGTATGTTAATTATACTTGAATTTTTAAAAAACAAGTAAGTGTGTGTTTCCTGGACTCTTGATGCTTTGATGGTCTGAAATGAATTAAAACCATTGGTAGGTACTAGGCAGCCTTCATATCCCGCTTGTTTCCATATATGCCTTAGGTTCGTTTTGGTGGGCTGGCATGACCTAAGAATGTCTCCAATCATGCATGACATCTTTCAGGAGCCTGACCCTGACCCTCCGAGGGTCATTCTGTGTAAACAGCTACACTGTGCAAATGTTTTTACCTAGAAGTAATGCAAATCCAAACCGTGAGATTTATAGTTTGCATTTTCATCATTACATCGACAAACATGTTGTAAGTACCTGTTATATACCAGGTATTGTGCTAGATGTGGGTGGTATGAAAAAGATACAGTTTTTTTCAAAGGGCTTGCAGTCTAGGGAGTGGTTTAACGAGAGGTTGTTTCAGAGTCACTTGTGAAATTAAAAACCCTTACCTACATATTCTGGTCCCACCATCCAATGATTCTAGTGATTCAGTTGAATTGTGGTGATGTCTGAGCATCTGTACTTAGACAGCAAAATCAGCTGATTAAAAAAAAATTCTCCACTAAGAACCATTGGAAGAGAGAAAGAAAGAATAAATGATTATGAGAAATTGATACGTTGTAAGCTCGGGGTAATTTTTCAGATTTTAAAATTATGAAGGTTCATATACATGTACAGCCCAGTGAGTTGTTATGACATGAACACCTTTGTGACTAGCAGGCATGTCAAGAGACAGACTGTTGCCAGACTCTGAGAAGTTCTCTGTGTCCCCTTCTAGTTACAATTCTTCCCAAGATAACAGAGGCCTGACTTTTGCTTTTATCTATATTTTTACCACCAGTGAAGGCATCCCTAATTGATAGTTTAATTTTTTCTGTTTTGAACTCTAGAGAAATCGAATCCTACTGTATGTATTCCTCTGTCATCTTTTCCCACTATTGTTTGTAAAATTCATCCAGGTTGTTGCTAATGGCTCTTGTTCATTTTCATCACCGTATAGTAGTATATATGACCACACCACAATCTCTGCTCTCCTGTTGTTGGGACATGTGGATTGATTTTTCACCTTTGGCTGTTGGGAAGTGCTTCTGCACACACACAGTAATGCCCATGTAGCATGAGTTTTTCCAGGATATTTTCCGGCAGTGGATTCCTGGGTCATATGATGCGTATGTTGTAGACTTAGTACTAGATAATGTTTTTCTAGTGATTGAACCTGTTTTTCCTAGGTGATTGAACCAACTTAAAATCCTTCCAGCAATGTTTGAAAGTTCCCATTGCCTTACCTCCTTGCAGAGAGTGATTAATCTTGACTGGTCAGTTAAGAAGAGGCAAGATGGGAAGAGGAGGAAGGTTATTTTAGACATAAGAAGCAATGAAAATAACAGGGTGTGATGAGTTTGGAAGGAAATTGCAAATATCCTGGTATGACACTAACTTAGGAACTTGTGGGAAAGTGGTGGGAGAGGAGGGTGGATGTGTGTGATGTGCTGAGGAGTTTGGTCTTTATTCTAAAGGCAGTGAGTGAAGCAGGCAAAAGACATCAGATCTACATTTCTAAAAATTTGCTGTGTGAGAGCTATGTAGAAGATGAGGGGGTGAAGCCCCACAGCGAGCTTAACTACTCTAATCCAAGGAGGAATGAAAGAAGGCAGAGTCAAAGAGGATGATTTCAGAGGTGCTTAGACCTAGGTCAATAGTTTTGCCAATTCTGTTGAATGTGGGAAAGGGAGAAGAGAGGCAGGAGTCTTGATTTTGCCTGGGTGACTATTTGGGTGGTGATTTCATTCAATAAGTTGGAGAACTCAGGAAGAGGAGAGTTTGAGGTCAAGGTGGCAATCATGGGGGAGTGAAGTTAGTTTTAGACAGTAGCATGTGAGATATCCATAGATAATCTAGTAAAGCTGTTCAGTAAGTGGCTTGAACTCAAGAGAAAGGAGTAGGCTGGAAACGTCCTCAGTATATAGGTGGTGTTTGAAGCTGTAGGGGTGAATGCAACTGCCCACAGAAGAGTCTAAGGAGGATGAAGTAGATGAATGGGAGACGAGGACCCTGAAAAGCAGACCAAGAAGGAACAACCAAAGAAGTAAGAGGTATAAACCAAAAGAAATCAGATTGTGCAAGCTAAGGAAAAGAGGATTTGCAGGAGAGAATCATGACTAGTGTCCAGTGCCCTCAGAAGACACCCAGTGAATCTGGAAAATGTGCTTTGCATTTGGCAGTTAGGAAAGACATGCTCCGGGATCAGGGTGTTCCAGCCAGGGGAATGCAAAGAGCAGAAGTGATGCCACAGTGACTTAAGAGCAAACAATGGGAGAGGAAGTGGGGAAAAAACAGATGAGGAGAGTTTTTTAACTCAGCAGTGAATGGAAGCCAAAAGCACATTAGGTAGAGTGGGATGAGGAATGAAGAGAGGGAGGATTTGTGTGTGTTTAAGGTGGGAGGTATTTGTATCTAATCCTGTAGAGAGGACTGTCTAGTTAAATGGAGGAGAGAAGAATGTCCCTGAAATTGCAGCATGAGGACACAGAAACATGGTACTCAACATCCAACAGGAGGTGGCTATCCTGTTACGGCGGAGAGAGACAAAAGGTGGGAAAAATTGGCACAGTCTGAATATATTTGTAAGGATGAAGGTTTTCAGAGATAAGACATTGGAGAGTTCCTAGCATTTAATATCCTCTTGCCTCTTCAAGAGGGGGCAGATTCTTGGGCTGAGTAAGGATGAACGTTAATAGTTGATATGCAGGTTGTATTACACAGCTGTAGGCACTTAATTTGACAACCTGCTAACTATGAAGTTAAAGTGTGTTTGAACAAATGTCAGTGGTGAGAAGCCATAGCCATGTCACTGTAGTGTCTTAAAGGAAATTCAAAGACTTTCTATTCTGTGTTGTGCATGAAAACAGTAAAGTTTCATAACCACCTTATGCTTTTATCCATCTCTTTTCCACACATAAAGCCAGTTTTCTTTATATTTAGTATTCATGTGATCATAATTTCCAAAATGACTTCCCCCTAAACTCCTATGGTCAAAGAACTGTTACTGGAAAGAGGGAGAGAGAGAGAATGAGTGTGAGTGTGTGTGTCTGTGTGTGTGTGTGTGTGTATCTCAGTTCTCTTCAGCCAGAGACCATCAAGAACATGCCTAGGGTAGAACAAGTTGAGTTTATTACCCATTGCAGCAAAGAGAATGGACATTGTATGGATACCATGGGGCATCTCAGTAAGATGGTGTTAGACCTATCATAGAATTTGGGCTTTGGTTGGATAATTTTAGGGAGGATCTGGGGAAGCAAGGACTTGCTCTGTATTGGGTGGTTAGAAGGAAGGACAATTCTGTGACTGAGCATATCATTAAATCTTATAGGGAGCACAGAATAGATTGAGGAAAAAGCTGTAATTGCTAAAGAAGTGGCAGTCATACATTGAGTGTGAGAGGAGGATGTCTGGTATTTTGCGGGTTGCACAGTGAACTTGTTTTTGTGTCACTTTACCATAGTCTCAAAGTGACTTTATTTGATACAGATATTGTATGAGATTATATCCCAGAGAAGAACGCCAGTCTGACTGTGAGCATCAGACCAGCTTATAATAATAATGAGATCTAGCTATTAAAGTTAGATCAATTCTGGACTTCAGAGACAGCCTTATTTTTCATATATTCATATTCATGTATATATTTATATTTATCATGTATATATACATACACATTTATATCTTAGTTTAATTTATAAATGAGATGCTTATCTTTTCCTTCTTTGGGTGAGTGTAGTTTTAATATGTATTGGCAAAAAATATAAAAATCCTTTCAGAGTTTAGTATTTTATCAGGATATCAAAACTCATTACTTGAGGATATACTTTTTCAGCTGTATCAATAGCATGAAATGCACTGCTGTTTGTTGGGGAATGAGCAGAAAACAGAACATTCTTGCATTGATCCAAGTAGAAAGTGGGTGGTGGTGAGGGCACAGAGGGTGGACATTTTCAGAAATATTTAGAAAAAAGAGTGGACAGAACTTGATGTCAGAATGTAGTATGTAGGGAAGCCAGAGGAGTGAAGAATGATGCCTAGGTTTCTAGCTGAGTAAGTTTCAGTAGGAAGTGATGTTCCTACCAGGATGGGGATGAAGAGGGAAGTGACAAGTTGGTGGTGGTGGTGGGGGGGTAACAAATCTTAAACCAGAATCCCTACAGTAGCAAGAATATGGTTGAGGGGAGGCTGATTGCTTCTAATCAATCTCGCACGTGCCTAGCACGTAACAGAATAATAATTTGTTATTTGATTAACAGCAAGAGCTGGAACCGCCCAAGGAACCAAAATCTTAAATTCTTTTGTCAGCATGTTCTCTCCTGATAAGCAAATCTATGTAAGTGACAAAATTACCATCAGCAGATTGTTTGATCAGGGTGGGGACATAGCAAGGGAAGCTAGCCTGGGTATCTTGGTTGCTATGGTTATCAGTATGACATCTCTACTGTAGGATTTTATGTGTCCAGTATATGGAAACACAGGGGTGACCTCAAAACTGTGTCTTGAACCTTTGTGCTGAAATGTTGTATGCCAAAATGCCAAAATGGGTATCTGCTGGTTCAAAACTTTCCATTTTATAGAACTGATCTACAGGTTTTTAATAGAAACAGTATAAAGGGAGGAGGGGAGAGGAGGGAATTAAAATACATCTGTAACCACACATAAACAAATTAAAAGACAGACTTCCTTTACCTATTTTCATTCTGATGTTCTGAGCCTGTGTAAAGAGGCAAAATACAAATGAATTTAAAAGGCAGCTTGCCTCATTGTTATGTCAGCTGTGCAGGGTTGATCAAGGAAATCTGACATACTAAATTTGCTCTTGTTTTGTTTTGTTTCTTTCTATCATTGTGTTTTCACTTTATATGGGGAAAGGCTATTCCCCAGCTGACTTCTCCCTGCCCTTAAAAAAAAAAAAAAAAAAAAAAAAAAAAAAATCAGTCTCTTGCTGAAATTCCCTTTTCTTTCTTCCATCATAATATTTTGAATCAGAACATACAAGTAAATTTTATTTAGAGCTTTTCAATGTGAGACTTGGTTCTCTGTAAAATTAAAGCAGAATCATAAGTGTTTACTTTTGCTTGTAAGTAGGTGCATGTGATGTATAGTTCTATTTTATTAAATGCATATGTGTATTTGAAATTGCATGCCATTTTAAACCCAGATGATTACACTGTGAAAAGTCATTTAGATAAACCTCAGAGATGGAAAATCTCTAAATGGCAATGGTTGTGCTAGCTTTCCGATTACTGGTGTGGAAGTAGCAGGAGAGCCTGTGGCTGGTTCCCCAGTTTTCTTGGGCAGTGGCCTAAATATACCTTCAAATAGAAGGCATTACTCCTCTTTTTAGACCTTTCTTATATGCCTGATCTGTTACTGAATTGCTCATGTGCCTTTGGGAATCTTTAAGTTCTCCATTCATCAGGATTTTAAGAACATCCTGATAATAGTTAAATATGATATTTATATTAATAGGTTTTCCTCAGGCATTGCCTTTCACAGTTTTGGTTATTTTTGCTTTAAGCAAGAACAGCCCTTAAGGCTTGTATCATTAATTATTCTATTAAGAGTGAGACTGTTAACACTGACTATGTGAAAAAATACTGGATTCTTTTTGAGTTAGAAGGTATCTTAGAGAAAATCTTAGAGTGTAATCCTCTTGCCCTGTATGCTAAACAGGTGAGAATAAAAGAATTGGGTGACTTCTGAGTTTCCTGAAAGAAAAATTATGATTTTTAAACATATAATTATGAATTATGATTTTCAACATTATAATTCTAAAAATCATTACTTTCAACCTATAATTTTGGAACTTAAAATTAATGAACACTGAGTTGGTAAACCAATTGTCAAATAGTATAGTTTTTATGTTTTACTTAATAAAAATTAAGCAGAAGGCTGCATGAATAATGAACACGTCATTTTTTTTTTTTCAGAAATATTTATTTATTTTAGGGAGAGAGTGCCTGCATGCACGCATGGGTGGGGGGAGGGGCAGAGGGAGAGAGAGAGAATGGGAGAGAAGCAGACTCCCCGCTGAGCTCACAGCCCAGCATGGGGCTACCCCCCACCCAGATGATGACCTGCGCTGAGATAAAGAGTGGTGGCTCAACTGACTGAGCCACCCAGGCACATCATTTTAAGCTATTTAATATCCTTTCTCATTTAAGTAGATATAGAGAAGGTTGTCTATTTGAACTAATTATTTTAAATTCACATTCTTTAATTAAGAAATAAAATGCCTGAAGTAAATTTCTTGGAGCTGTCAAAACTCTTCCTTCATTTTTGCAGTAATTCATTAATTGAGTAAATGATATTATGACTAAATATATTTTAGACAACTGTGTGAAGATGGAGTAATCATTCTTCAGTTAGGGCTGAAATTTGTAGTTGGAAGGAGAAAAATAGTTTTATTTCTTTAAATGAATATATTATTTTGTGATATAATTACATCTTCCAGAATGAGATTTTTTTTTATTAGTTAATAGATTTTGGAATTAGGAAGTACTCTAGAATTCATCTGATTCAACAGCCCCAATGTCCAGACAAAGATATTGAGAACCAAAGTGCAGAGGAATAATCCAGGGTGACATATTTGATCAGAATAAAGCTCAAGTCTCTCTTGTTTCATTTGTCTGGTGCTTTTCGCGCTGTAATGTGTGTTATTCTCTCTCTCAAAACCAATCTAGATGTTTAAATAGAAAGGGAGGATAGGCAGAGTGCCAAAGGAAAAGGATGCGAATCCCCCTTTCAGTGAACCTGTTAAGCTTAGGAGTTTACTTACTGGGTCTCCAGCGTTTGTTCTTAAGATACAGTGCTTCTGTGGTGGGGATACTCATGCTAACTAAACTGATTTTTTGCCTTTTAGGTGAGAGTTACGTGTGTGCATCAAATGAACCATTTCGTAAAGTTGATTACACCAAAAATATTAATCCGAACTGGTCTGTCAACATCAAGGGTGGTACAACCCGAGCCTTGGCTGCTCCCTCCTCTGTGAAAAGTGAAGTGAAGGAAAGCAAAGATTTCATCAAACCCAAATTAGTGACTGTGATTCGAAGTGGAGTGAAGCCTAGAAAAGCCGTGCGGATCCTTCTTAATAAGAAGACTGCTCATTCCTTTGAACAGGTGTTGACAGATATCACCGAAGCCATTAAACTAGATTCAGGAGTGGTCAAGAGGCTCTGCACGCTGGATGGAAAGCAGGTAAGAGGGTTATTAGCCCCCAGCTCTCCATCTTACTGTTAAACTCTCCCTGTATCGTGGTGGTTACGTATTTGACAGAATTTCGTGGTGTGCTAGAAATTATTCTAGTACTCCTACTTGAAAGGTGTGTGTCTGTATTAGCTTTTATCATGAAAAATGTAAGTGGCTTACCTGCGTCTTTGCCCGAATATCTCATAAGTGTATATGGAGAAATCTGTACTTCTTATGGTCACTGAAAGGGAAATGTAAACAACTCTTTTTTTTTCAGTTTGTATTTAAATTCCAGTTAGCTAAGGTACAGTGTGATAGTAGTTTCAGGTGTATAGTATGGTGATTCAACACTTCTGTACAACACCTGGTGCTCATTACAAGTACCCTCCTTAATCCCTATCACCTGTTTAACCCATCCCCCACCCACCTCCCCTCTGGTAGCCATCAGTTTGTTCTCTGTAGTTGAGAGTCTGTTTCTTGGTTTTTCTCTCTCTTTTTTATTTCCCTTTGCTCGTTTGTTTTGTTTCTTAAATTCCAGATATGAGTGAAATCATATGGTACTTTGTCTTTGTCTGACTGGCTTATTTTACTTAGCATAATACTCTCTAGCTCCAACCACGTTGTTGCAAATGGCAAGATTTTATTCTTTCTTTATTGCTGAGTAATATTTTATTGTATGTATATACAGTGTTTTATTGTATGTATATTGTGGTGTATGTATGTGTATACACACACACACACACCACATTTTCTTTATCCATTCATCAGTCATTGGACACTTGGACTGTTTCCATAATTTGGCTGTTGTTGACAATGCTGCTATAAACATCCGAGTGCGTGTATCCTTTTGAATTAGTATCTTTGTATCTTTGGGTAAATACATCCTAGTGCAATTGCTGGATCATAGGGTTGTTCTATTTTTAACTTTTTGAACAACCTCCATGCAGTTTTCCAGAGTGGCTGCACCAGTCTGCAATCCCACCAACAGTGCAAGAGGGTTCCTTTTAATCCACATCCTTGCCAACACTTGCTATTTCTTGTGTTTTTTATTTTAACCATTCTGAAGGTGTGAGATGATATCTCATTGTACTTTTGAATTTTATTTCCCTGATGATGACCGATTTTGAGCATCTTTTCATGTGTCTGTTGGCCATCTGTATATCTTCTTTGGAAAAATATCTATTCATGTCTTCTGCCCATTTTTTAATCGGATTATTTATGTTTTGGATGTTAGGGAAATGTAGACGTCTGAGTGAAAAGTGTAAGTTGAAGAGGCTTCCTACATTAAATGGGATGTTCTCTGTTTAAGAACACCTGTTGACTAGTAGAGTCATGGGTTTGGTAAATCACAGGAGTCAAAATTGAAGATATTTAACATTTTTAGAAAAGCCTTTCCTCCCCACCTACATAGACTATGGAAAATGCATTTCAAAAAAGTACTTTCTTTCATAAGAATGTCCATATGAATTTCATAGGGCACAAGGGAGGTAATTAATCAGCATTTCTTTTTTGTTTGTTTTTTAAGACACAAGACAGAGAGTGTGTATGTGTGGGATGGGGGGGGGGCAGAGGGAGAGGGAGAGAGAATCCCAAGCAAGCTTCACATCAAGCGCAGATCCTGAAGCGGGGTTCAATGTCACGACCCTGAAATCATGACCTGAGCTGAAATCAAGAGTCGGACACTTAACCACCATCCAGGCACCCCATTAATCAACACTTCTGAAAAATATAGACAGATTACACAGGAAAAGGCAAGCCAAATTATGGTAATAATATACCAGGAAATCTAACAGGCTAAAGAAGAAAAATTGGGCAAATTTCAAGAATTCATGAATACTGAGTTTTGCCACAATCAAATTATCATTCCTAAAAAGAGAAGCACGTAGCTTCTGAGGTGTAGTTTTTCCTAATTTCAATAAAGTTAAATTGTTTGTATTTATATTGTGTTAAACATTATAGTTTCCAGCATTCAATTTGTTTCTTCATTCTATTTTGTTTTTTCCCTATAACACACTTAATTTATTCTGAAGTGTTTAGCTCGTATAGTGCTGAGAATGAAACACTGGAGCAGTGCCTTCTGGAAAACACAGTTAAGGTAGTTTTCTAATTTCCTAACACCAGATCTAGTTAGTCAATTGTTTCCTGAAACAGTAACAAAATTTAAAAAATAGATTCTAAAAATTCCAATAGATCATAGTGAGGTTATAATGACTTTTCTGGTTAGTTTGACAATTGGAAGGCATGACACTTCATAGCAGCCCGCCCAAGATAGGTTCACAGTGAATGGAAATAGACACTTTCTAAATTGAGTTAATAGCACAGCACAACATGAAAGACCTTAAGATTCATTCTGCAAGTAAGTAAAAACAAATTAGACTAAAAGAAATATTTGGTAAGCCAAACAGCTAATTCTTGGTTGACACAGGAAGGCTGGAAATATAGAGACAAACATTTAAGACACCTAACAAAAAGAAAAATGGAAATCATAAATATGCCAAATTCAAAAACTTGAATGGCATTTAAACAGTAAATGCAGATGAGATTTTAAAGATTGAGATTCAGATTTGGAAATCTCTAAATATTGTTTAGGGGAAATGGAAGTGAAATACAGAAGTTGAACATCTAATTGAAATGGGCAATCACTGAAATTTTAATTATCCAAAAAATTATCTTCAGAAACACCCCAGACTAGAAATATCAATATGTAAAAATGTTAACTAAAGCGCAAGCAACCCCAAATTATCCACATATTAAAGAAGACAACACTGCTAAGAGTAGGACTTAATGACAGGAACTAAAGGATGGTTTACTGTTAAGAAACCTGTTTATACATGAGATCTAGAGGATCAAGCATAGTGGCACAGGGAATCCCAGAAAGGCTACAAAGGCATTTGACAAAATACAAAGTTGATATTCAGTTAAAGACTTATTTATAAATGGAGGGTGACTTCTCTGATACACTTATAAAAAAATACCATCTGAAACAAAAAGCCTATGTATTGGTGTAAACACATGTGTACAACACTGGAAGTACTTCTGTGACAGGTATGGGATAATCGCCTGATAGCACCAGTATTCAACATTCTTCTATATATTCTCCCTGATTTTTATTTATAGTTTAATTGCAATTTCAATAAGAATCTAAATGAGATTTTTTGGGGGGTGGGGGAAAGAATACCTGACTAAGTGATTTCAAAAGCTAATCTGGAAAAAGAGGGAGGAAAATTTTGAAAATAATGATTAATGGGCTCTTATACTACCAGATATTAAATCATCATCCTCATACCATAGCAAAAATAAATTCCAGGTGTTTTAAAAATATAGAGGTCAAATGAAGTAAAAGAACTAAAAGAAAATATGTCAATAGTTAGGTTGAAATGGGAAAGGATTTTCTGAGCATGAAAATTGTGGAAAATCACAAGAGGAAAGCTTGGTTAGACAACATAAAAAGTGAAAACTTCTTGGTGTCATAAGCAAGGTTTATATCTTTTATATTGAGTTACAGTAGTTTAATATGAAAAAAACAACTGTAATGAGACGGTGGATAAAAGATGACACAGGCAATTTGAAAAGATAGGAATGTAAATACTAAGTATAAAAAATGTTCAGTCTCTAAAAAAATGAATTAAAGCAATGAGATGGTGTTTTGGTACTTAAAACAGACATTTTTAAAAAAAGAGTGTTTATTAGTTTTAGATATGCAGTGAATTGGCATTTTCAAAGAATGATGGAAGTATGAATTTCATAATCTTTATGGAAAGCAATTTGTTTTGTACAACTATACAAATGTTCTTACTATTTGAACTTGTAAGCTAACTTCTAGGAATTTATCCAAAATAATCTGAGATGCAAACATAATTATGCATAAGAATTTTCATTTCAGCAAAAAGAGCAAAAGCTTGAAAACAATTTAAAATTCCTAATGTAGAAAACGGCTAAATGATATTACCATAGAATATAGTAGTGGCCATTGAAAATTATGTTTGGGGGATATTTAAAGACCTGAGAAAATGTTGAGTGGAAAAAGCAAGAAAAAAAAAACCTCTGTGTAGTATGTTTTCAGTTTTATGCTAAGAAAGAGAAGTAGAGGAAGATTTTTTTAAACTAATTCAGAAGGAAACACAATTACAGTTGCCATCAGAAATCCAGTATTTGCTGTTCTGATTTCTACTACTTTCTCATGTCTGCTTAAAAGCAAAAAATCAAGCGCTGAGAAGGAAAACAAAGACTGATTTCAATCAGTTGTAAAAATTAAAACATTATAAGTTAATCCTTGAAATTTTAGCACGTGGCTATAAAATGTTACAAGAATCACTTTTGTCACTATTCAATGTCTTCTAGAACTTACAACATTATTTCCCATATGCAAAGAAAAAAGGTGTCTTTAAACTTTCAAATAAAATATTTCTCTGGAAAAATCATAGCTTTTAGTTTTGATAGACACACTTTGGATATTGTATTTTCAGAGTACCAGGTATTCTTAAAAGCTATAGTTTTCTTGGCACGCTGATAAAACACTGGCCTTGCTATTTAAAACTTGAATTTTTTAAAACTTGATTTTTGGTCGGTATAACATATAACAAGAACATTTGTTTCTTGGGGCGCCTGGGTGGCACAGGGGCGCCTGGGTGGCACAGTCGTTAAGCGTCTGCCTCCGGCTCAGGGCGTGATCCCGGCGATCTGGGATCGAGCCCCACATCGGGCTCTTCCGCTGGGAGCCTGCTTCTTCCTCTCCCACTCCCCCTGCTTGTGTTCCCTCTCTCGCTGGCTGTCTCTATCTCTGTCAAATAAATAAATAAAATCTTAAAAAAAAAAAAAAAAGAATTGTTTGTAGCACTTTAAAAAAAAAAAAAAAGAACATTTGTTTCTTGCTTTGAAATAGCATAAGAAATTTGTCTTATGCTTAAGATTAACGGAAACCTTTAAATGGGCAGTGTTCATTTTGATTTTATTTTATAAAATGATTTTTTCATGGGTATGTAAAATGATCTGTTCTCTGAAAATTTTCAAGAAAAGGACAGCTTTGCTTAGGCAAAGAGAGAGGAGTGAGAATGGAACTAAGATCCATTAATGAGTTGTCCCTGCATGAAATTTTAGGCTATCTGTCCTAACTTCTGTTTTTTTCCTGGTTACTTCCTGCTCAGATGTGTTGTTTTCATATTGAATTAATCTGATCTTTAACACAAGGATAGAGATTAAACAATTTATAGGCAGTTCATCATGAATAGTCACTGATCTCATCCTGACACCTATGCTAGAGTCTTAAGCGGCCCTGCTTATCTTTTATGGGCTTGAAAGCTCTCCTGATTAAAGTATCATGTGCCAGTAGCATTTATGTTGTTAAAAAATTGTCCCTTGAGCTTCTCTTCCATCAAAATGGATGATCACATCTTCCTAGTAGTATTGACCTCATTAACAAGGTCTGACTTAATTAGTACAACTAACTCATGCACTTTATATCTCTTTATAAAATCACTTCAACTAAAATCATGTTTTAGGGTTTTATCCATGTTAACTCTTGGGTTTTCTTTAGTGTAGAGCAGCGATTCTCAACTGGGTACCATTTCACCTCTAGGGGACATTTAGCAGTGTCTGGACTCTTTTTTTTTTTTTTTTAATTTTTACTATTGAAGTACAATTGATATACAATGTTAATTAGTTTCAGGTGTACAGCGTAGTGATTTGACAGTTCTATACATTACACAGTACTCACCACAGTAAGTGGTTATCATCTGTCACCCATACAGTGGAGTCTTTTTGATGCCATGACTGAGGATGGAGATTGTACTGGCATGTAGTAGGTAAAGGCCAAGAATGCTGCTATCTGTCCTGCGGTGCACAGAACAGACACGGCGTAATTCTTTGGGGTCCAAAAGGTCAGTAGTGCTAAGGTTCAGAAATTGTGGTGTCAAGTAAGTGAAATGATTCCAAAAGAAATACTTGTTTGAATGTTAACTTTGTTACCATTTAGGCCACATGCTAAACTTTATTTCAGAACTTATAGCTGTTCTCTTAGCCTGTCTACTTCTTACCTGGTTGAAGCAGGTGTGTCAGCATGTCATGGTTTATAGTCTTTGTTGTCCTGGATTTCAGTCTATTTGTCTTTGTTGTATGACACTAACATACAGTTGGGCAGGACAGCTTCACAGGGGATTAGATAAAGATGTCCCAGGTGGTTTTACATGTATTTAAGGAGAAGTCTAAGAAAGCATGATTTAATCTTGTGGGATTTTAAGTATTTAATACTTAAAAGTGATGTTATGGTTATCAATTTTTAAAAAAAATGCACAACCTATGTACTTATAGATGAAATGACTAGAAAAAAATCTGTAAAAAGACGTCATGAGTATTCTCCTCTTAAGTCGTTTTTTTTAACTTGCAATTAATTTAGATTAAATGTTTTTCTCTTTTAAATAAGCTCTTGAATTTTAAGTTAAAGGAATCGAATAGGAGAAGGAGGTTTACTTTTAAAGTTTTTCGAAAGAGTTACTTCCTTATAATAAACTGCAGTGGGAGAGTTCTTTTAAAACTGTCTTTATTCTGTTAAGAGAATAAAAGATCCAAATATAGCTTTTGTCCACATGTGTAAAAAATTCTAGCTTTTAGCTTTCCCAGAAACAGCAGAGTTTTAACATAAAAGAAACATATTTAGTAGAATTTTGGAACAAGTAGATTCTTGTCATGGGCAGAGGCAAAACAGACTCAGAAATTGCTAGCAGTTGATGGTTGGGGGTAAAATACTTCCAGATTTTGGGACCACTGCCAGTCTTAGGATACCCACATGCAGTGGGACCCTCCTTGGGGATCATTTGAGTGCCTTTATCTTATCAGTCAGTGTTTTTGAAGGTTTCCATCCTCACTTTTTCAAAAGTTTAATTATTTCATGGGTGCCATAATAAGAATAAATTATTTTTGTACCTTTTCTGGCATCACAGTTTCTAGTGAAGGTTCATTTCTTTATAGTGACCTGACCATTCTTATGTAAAGCAATCTCTTCTCAAAAATTGGTGCATAAAAATCAAAATAGTTGATATCTATTTTTAAATATTTTTTATGATTCATTTAATGCTGATATAATTTTTCCTTGAAGTAGATGGGGACAGAGTTTGGTTTTAATTCTCACACTGCTCCCAATGCATGCATTTTGTTTTTGCAGATAACAGAGATCCAGATGACTGTGTTCTGTCTTATTAGATACATTTATACCTCTAAAGTGTGGGTAGCCCTGATCTATCTCAAGCAATGGAAAATATATCCCAATTAGGAATCAATAGAGTGAGAGTAACTAGTGGGACTTTTCAGTACTTCAGGAAGTCCAGGTGTAGAGAGGGAGAAAACATTCATTTATTCTTTGATCCCTGATCTAAGCAGATTTTAAGGGACGGGGGGACTTAATCTTAGGTTTTGATATAATGAACCCCTCTTTTCAAAGAGTGGTCTAGAAAGTGGGAAGAAAGAAGGAAACATTTAGATATCCCTCTTATTTTTTTGTTGAAGTGAAATTTCTGTTTTGCCATTCTGGTGTATATTGTATAAGCAGTTTCTCTTGAACTTAAATAATATTTTCTCCTTTTTAATGGGAAGCTGGAGGAGACACCAAAATTCTGTTAGTAGTTACTGCAGTTGCAAATTAGGAGAAGAAATGTTTAAGAAAAATCTTTACATTGTATAATTCATTACAAGCTAAGTGTAGCTGAGATAAAAATGACATCACTGCAAACTCTTTTGTTTCCTTATTTATTCTCTGATGTCTAAGCTGGAGTAATGTTTGCATCATAAAACTGTTAAATTCATTTCATTTTTGTTATAAATGTATTTTGCAGTGATTATAATAATTGGTTATTAAATATACATTTTGTTACATATGTATTTTACAATGCTTAGAATAATACCTAACAGCTTAATTAGCTAATAGATAAAAACTAATAACTTAACTATGTAGGGTATTATTGCTTTATATTAGTCTTCTCTGCTAATCCTCACAACAACCTTGAGTTAGGTATTATAATTCCCATTTTACATTGGAGATATTAAAACAGAAATAAAGTAACCTATTCAAAATCACACAGCTGGTGGTGGAGCTGGAATTTGCACCCAGAAAGTGTAAATTTACACCCAGAAAGTGTACCACACCTCCCCCCCCACACACACACACTTCACAATTGTGCTCTAAGCCCTGTCTGGTCAGGCTCTTTGAAAGGTTTTAGTGATAAAGATGAGGAATAAGACAGAGCTAATAAGCTAATCAGGTTATTTCAGATTTAATTAATTAATTAATTAATTTTTTTTAAAGGTTTTAGAGTGATGCACTTTTATCTGGGGTTTATCTACAATCTGTGTAATTATACATTGTGTGGCACAATTATTCTTTAAGTAGAATCCGTAAAATGAAAAAACAGGTTAAGGAGTAATTATATGCTTGACAAAAAGATGACTTCTAGAGTTATTTATAGATTTAATTTTTTTAAAGAATTTGCTGAAAGTGTAGAAAATATAGGAAAAATAAATGCACAGTCCTTCCATTTTAACACTATTTTAAATATAATTAAGTATCCCTATCCATATTTTTATATACATGCTTTTTTTTCCTTTTAGGAGGAAATTACACAAGTAAAATCAGTACATTTCTATTGGAAAATCCAAATGTTGGGGAGGAAAAAAATGTTCTCTATCCTTTAATATTCTTCTAGCTGGCCTAAGAATCAAATTGATGTGAGACAAATTAACAGGAGAAAATCATGGTTAATTTTGTACATACAGGGAATTCATCTAAACATGAGATTCCAGGATGGACCTAGAGGATATAATGCTAAGAAAACACAAATACCATATGATTTCATTCATATGTGGAACTTAAGAAACAAAGGGAAAAAAAATCTTAAATATAGAGAATAAACCTGATGGTTGCCAAAGGGGAGGTGGTTGGGGGGAGGTATACAATAGATAAGGGGGATCAAGAGTACACTTACCTTGATGAGCACTAAATAATGTATAGAATTTTTTAATCACTAAACTGTACAAATGAAACTAATATAACACTGTATGTTAATTACACTTCAATTAAAAAATATTACCTTTCCCCCGCCCCCCCCCCAAAAAAAACCCTCCACTGATCTGTGGTGATAGAGGTGAGAATTGTAGTTATTTTTCAGGATGTTATTCCTAATGGGGTGGGTAATTGAGCCTGCTGTGGTGTTAGAAATGCTCTATACCTTAATCTGAGTGGTAGTTACAGAGGGATACACAAATGGAAATATTTACCAAGTTGTTTGCTTAATATTTGTGTACTTTGCTGTGTGTAACTTATACCTCAATTTTAAAAAGGGAAGAAAAAAGATGTGAGATTCCAAAGACAGGCAACATGAGGTATACATGTCATTCTGGACTAAGAAGGAAATAGGAGTCAAAGGGAAGGAAGGGAATTCACAGGAAGGAAGGAAAGAGTAAATGCTTGGTAAACAAATGTTTGCTGGGCCACCCAGAAACAGTGGTAGAGGACTTTGGGCAAACAGGCCTTGCTAGGTTTCTTCCTGTCTACCCTACCTAGTTCCTATTATACTATAGTTATTTACAGTGATAACTCCCTTTCTGGAGCAGGTTCTATATCTAAATTTTTTTAGGCAGATGGGGGAAGGTCAAAGTTTTCTCCTGACTCTTTTGGGCCCTGATTATTTTCAGTTTGAAATAATCTGCAGGCCAGAGTTTTGCATTTTGGGGTGATTAGTTTTGAACTCCTATACAAACAATTAAAAGAAGTGCAAAGAATGAGTTTCTTTTCATTTGCCTTTATTCCCAAGCCTCACCCTATTTCCTAAAGGAAACTACCAGTTTTGTTAATGTAGTTTAGATATTCATGCACACATAGTTTTTATGTAACATGGTTTTTATGTGTAATTGTGTATCCTCCTTCTTTCACTTATTAATCATACTCTTCTATGTTGTTACATAATCTTCATATTTCATACATAAATGACTGAACCATGTTCAAATGACTAGACATACCATAATTTGTTTAACCTTTTGCTGGGCATTTGGGTTATTTCCAGTTTCTCAGTCTTTTATCCTCTAGTCATCTTGCTGTTTATAGATTTAACATGTTTTGGATCATTTCCTTTCCTTGGCATAGATTCCTAGAGGTAGGTTACTGGAAGAGACTCAAGTAGTTTGGGGTTTGAGAGATACTATCAAAGCTGTAGACAAAAACTTGTCCTAGTTGGCAGTGCTACCAGCATGTGCCCCAGTATTTCTGTAGCTGGGAGAGACTTATAAAAAGACCAGACATGATAGCCAGGCCCAATGCACATACTTAATTTGTTGCATAGAAAAATGCACATTTTGTGAAATTCCTATTGTAAAAATTGAAACCCACCTACCACCTCCACTGTTGCTACTTTCTGTTCTAGAAAGTAGTTTAACAAGAAAAGCCAATTGGCCTGTGTATATAAGTTTTATACCAGAGGCAAGTGCTGGTATAACTAGTCTTGAAAATGTTAAGCTCAGTAGGGGGAAATTTTTCTTTTAAGCTAATAACCTACATTTTGGTACGATGTTGTCTTAATCTTGAACTGAAAGATCTATCACTTCATTCAACATTTGCTTTATAACCTTTGCCTAGATGCCAAAAATCCCATGGGTATATTTCTGGTACTTAGTGAATTCACCTAACTTTTTGCTTTGTGATATTTTGACTAAAAATTGAGTCAAGGCGATTACTTGAAGTCATCAATGATTTTTAAAGTTAATTGTTGACTTTTGGTGTGTCATAGATAACTTTTTTTTTTTTTGCTGTTTTTGTAATCTGTCATGAATGTCTGATAATCATAATTTCTACCAATATTTATAAGTTGATTAGATTTCATGAAAGGGTTGTTCATCATGCATTTTGGTTAAAAACAAGGACAGGTGCAAAGTAAGTTTGTTTGTTTATTTATTTATTTATTTATTTATTTATTTATTTATTTATTTAAAGATTTTATTTATTTATTCTACAGAGATAGAGACAGCCAGTGAGAGAGGGAACACAGGCAGGGGGAGTGGGAGAGGAAGAAGCAGGCTCATAGCCGAGGAGCCTGATGTGGGGCTCGATCCCATAACGCCGGGATCACACCCTGAGCCGAAGGCAGACGCTTAACCGCTGTGCCACCCAGGCGCCCCCATCCTGTTAATTTTATAGTTGAGAAATCTTTAGGGGTTTATGATAGTTTTTGAGAGCCAGTTGGAATCTTTGGTCGTTCTCTTCCAAATGAAACCTGACTCAGAATTTTGTGTGGGATCACAGACCACAGAGCAGTTTATGAAACTCCACTTTGGTCCATCTTATACTATTCCCTTAGTTGAGGGGAGTTTTTATTTTTAGTCTTCCAGTTGTTGATTTTTCTAGAGAGCAAAATTTAAGCTTGACCATGGTCATCCATACTCTTAATTGAATCTAAACTAAAAATTGCTTCATGGAGAAAAATAGCGCTAGAGTCTGTATTTGCTTTTTCAGTAACCCTGTGCAGTTTTCTGGATTTAAAAATTAACCTCTAGCAATTTGTTTTTAAGTAAGGAAGAACACTTCAAGCACTAAGACTAGCTTTCATGAATATTCTCTTTATGTATTTTTAGAATATTTTAATTGTAGTGTGATGCAGCTGCCAGACTCATAGCACCAAGTGTTGGAAAGCTCTGTAGTCATTAGAGGTTCGCCTCCACAGAAGTTTAATTTTCTCAGCCTGAGGACTGTTGCAATGAAGCAGTGCTTACCCAGAAAGAGCATTCTGCTTTTCCTTATGCATTTCAGGCTCTTCCTAAGACTTGAAATAATACAAGTTTTATTTAAAATTTTCTTTGTTTTGTAATGGTGTATGGCAAGCTTCTCTAAATGTGAGCATGAAGACATTTGATTATATTTGAAAATATTGTTCTTTGTTTGCCCACATGCAAAGTCATTAAAATGCCATTTAAAATATGAGTTATGGGAGGTATTTAAATATCTGTGAATGGGTACTTATTGAAACTGACATTAGGTTACATGGTTGTGTTTCTGAAGGATTAGGTTTATTAAACACCTAGTCTGTAGTATCACTTATGTTACGTATTTTTAGTGGTAAAATATGGTTGACACATGCCATTGTGAAATGGAAATTAAAAAGACAGTTTCTCTTTTTATAAAAAGCAGAAGTTCTGTAAATGGAAACTCCTGAAAGTCTCATTAGGCAACTTAATCCAGATTTTAGTGTTTTCACTTAATACAGTAGCCCAGTTTTATGTGTAGATAAAAGTTCAAAACTTTTCCAGAAGTTTTAAAATAGATTTTCACTGCCAGAGGATTCCTGCCCAGGCCACACCAATCAATATCTTAATCACTTCTTCAGCTTCTAGGATTTAGAGGGTTGTGGTCAGTGTGATTGTGCCCTGAGGAGCTCATTATATGCATTGGAATCAGAAAGTGAATATTGAAATTTGATTTAAATATATTCACTTCCTATGACACAATCAACTCTAATATTGAATGACAAAAAATTCACACTTATGCAAAAGACTGTCATAAGATTTTTAATGATGTTCGGAAAGATACCAACCTTTAGTGCCAAATATTGTGGCAGACTATTTACACATGTCATTTAATTTCACCCTGAGGTAGGCATATCGTGATATCTCTGTAAGGAATGTTACAGAGCATATCCAAAGAACTTTTGTCCTTTGGTGTCAGTTGGACATCTTGGCTATAATAGTATACTTATGCTGTGAAGGCTGCCTTTGCTCCAGACATTTTTCTGTTACTCTCAGAGCTGGTTTTCAAGATTCAAAGAAAAATCAGATTTATTACTTTATAATCATTTTTAATTGTTTTCCAGAATCTGTTATGTAGCATGATTATTTACTTTAGTCTTCAGACTTAGCTCTGAATAGCTTCCTAGACTTTTCCCAAAACGTCTGTTCACCTTAAAATGATGAAGAGTTAATTTATTTTCATCTACAGATTATATTCCTTACAATCATTTATTTCTTAACTCAAGATGTCCTAGATTTGGTCAATGGAACCTTTTGGAAGTTAGATCCTTTGTCCTTTTGACATATTTAAGAATACATAGGAGACTAAGGATTATAGGGAACCTTGTCAGGTTCATGATTAGACTTTATGGCAAATAAAAATGTAACAGCAATCCTGTATGTTAGTGACTGCTCTAGGTCTGCTGTTCTCAGGTGTCTTCTAATGCTGTACAGTCTTCCATGTGATTTCTGTTCATTGCACATGACTCCTGGATTCTGTGCAATTCCCCTTGTTGTCTCGGTTAGTATGTTTGCCATTAAATCCCTAGAAACTAGGGCCTAGGATATATCTGAGTTGATTTGTTATTGTCCAGCATAAGAGCACCATGATAGGCCATTAGCCTCCCTTTTCTTGACCTATAGATGTCTGCTTTTAGGGAAACACATTTGTTGTGAACAGAATTGCTGTGTTGAGTTATATGACCCTGCAGCCTATGTGCAGAGAACTTTTTTTTTTATTTATTTAAGATTTTAAGTAATTTATACACCCAACATGGAGCTTGAACTTACGACCCTAAGATCAAGAGTCATAGGCTTTAGTGACTGAATTAGTCAGGTGCCTTTTGTCCTTATAGGGCTTGTGAATATTGAGGGTATCTAAAGGTTCAATGACTCTCTGGTTCAGTGGTTCTCGACTAAAAGACATTTTGCCACCAAGGGGATATTTGGAAATTGCTGGAGACATATTTGGATTCTGGACTTGGAGTGGGGTAGGGTAGAATGTGTTACTGGTATCTAAGGGCTAGAGGCCAGGGGTGCTGCTAAATATCTTACAGTGCACAGGACATCCCTCCACACTAAAGAATGAACTGGTCCAAAACATCAACAGTGCTCAGATGAAGAAGCAATAGCTTAATTTAATGGCTCTAAGGAGGAATGATGGGGCGGTATCGAGAGGGAAATGCTAGTGTTTTTGGAGTAGCCAGTGTAAGAGATGTAGGTGGGTATGCATGATCAAGAATAGGTTTTTGAAATTAAAAAGGCAAGGGCAAGATTATGCACAGCATACACTGCGTTTCTGAAGGATGGGAACCTCATCCATTGAGCTTTGGATTGGCATTGAAGAATTGTGAGAGGATCATATTTGCATTTTAGAAAGTTTACTTGGAGGGGTGCCTGGGTGGCGCAGTCGTTAAGCGTCTGCCTTCGGCTCAGGGCATGATCCCAGCGTTCTGGGATCGAGTCCCACATCAGGCTCCTCCGCTAGGAGCCTGCTTCTTCCTCTCCCACTCCCCCTGCCTGTGTTCCCTCTCTCGCTGGCTGTCTCTCTCTGTCAAATAAATAAATAAAATCTTTAAAAAAAAAAATAAAAGAAAGTTTACTTGGAGAGTGTGAAATGAGTTCAGAAAGATGATCAATCCTACAGGATTCAGTGTCCCGGAATGTGGGAAGTTGTTTTAGATGATATTATTTCAAAGTTGTAATGTGTTTTACAGTTTCCTAAATGCTCATGGGAGGTGAGCAGACATTCCTAAAGAAATTTAAGTAGTTTCAGAGAGTGTAAGGTTTGGTTTTAGTAGGAAATGAGAGAGATAATGTAGTGGAGTTTCTTAAGTCCATGGACAGAAAGTATTATTTGGTTGGAGATTATAGAAAATCTTCACAGTGGCTGGGAAGAAGTGGTATTTTAAAAATTCATTAATTTTCCTTGTGCTTTTTATGCTGTCAAACTATTTCAAGTATTTGTGGCAGGATGGATATCAGTATTGTTATTTAGAAGAAGTGCTGGGATGTAGGTAACCCTGCCTTTTCTTATTGTTACTGGAATTGTGACTGCTTTTTCCCTTCCTTTCACAGCAGACACCTGATATGGTCTAGGTGATCTGTGCCATGAGGTATATTTGAGAAAACCTGTTATTGTAGTATGAAACTACTGCAGTATTCTATCTCCAATAACACATTTGTGAATGACTTAAAAATATAGTCATTGTGACATCTAGGAAACTTAAATACAAAGGTGCTTCTTGGTAACAAAAGAGAAGAGTACTTTTTCTTAAAATTATTACAGTGGCATAGTAAACAAATGGTCCAGTGTTCACGAGTCAGTTATGATCTATTGTAATACTTTAAAATTTTTAATAGCTTTAAAAAATGAAAATGCTCCTGTGCTTTGGCTAATAAGATGTGTTATCAGAATCATATTGTTCAAAGTAATTTATTGAAGAACTATCCCTATTTTATTTTAAAAATCAAGTGTTTTGCCACTCTGGAAAACAGTATGGTGATTCCTCAAAAAGTTAAAAATAGAACTACCCTATGACCCAGCAATTGCACTACTAGGTATTTACCCAAAGGATACAAAAATGCTGATTTGAAGGGACACATACACCCTGATATTTATAGCAGCATTATCAACAATAGCCAAATTATGGAAAGACCCTAAATGTCCATCAACTGATGAATGGATAAAGGAGATATGATATGTATACATATATATGGAATATTACTCACCATCAAAAAGAATGAGATCATGCCATTTGCAGCAATGTGGATGGAGCTAGAGTGTATTATGTTAAGTGAAATAAGTCAAGAAAGACAAATACCATATGATTTCTTTTTTTAAAAGATTTTATTTATTTGAGAGAGAAAGAGAGAATGAGCAGGGTGAGGAGGAGCAGAGGGTGAGCGAGAAGCTGAGCAGGGAGCCCAACATGGGACTTGATCCCAGGACCCTGAGATCATGACCCGAGCCAAAGGCAGATGCTTAACCAACTGAGCCACCCAAGTGCTCCCCCCCACCCCGATATGATTTCACTTATGTGGAATTTAAGAAACAAAACATAGGGGAAAAAACCCAGGGAAACCATAGAATAGACTGTTAACAACAGAGAACAAACAGAGTTGATGGAGGGAGGTGGGTGGGGAATGGGTGATGGGTATTAAGGAGGGCAGTAGTTGTGATGAGCACTGGTGTTATATATAAGTGAGGAAACATAAATTCTCCTGAAACTAAAATTGCACTGTGTGTTAACTAACTGGAATTAAAAATAAACAAGCAAACAAACAAACAAAACCACCCAAAACCAAACACTTAAAACAAAAATAAATAAAAAAAATAAAAGTAACTATTAGAGTTTTGCACTGAAGTTGATTAATTTATACTCAAAAAAATCCCTTCTTGTTCAAAATATTAAGTAGAGTATGTCCTCTTTTTCTAAAGTTCTAAAACGTGTGTGGTTAAGTCCATCTCATTTTATTTTTTAATAAACAGCAAATGTTTATTTACCAGGAAAAAAAAATCAATAGTGTTTCTTCCTACATTCAAAATTTTCTTCTTTACTCATGGAAATAGAAATTGCTTTGAAGGGATGCCTAATCTCCATTAATGATTTGGCTTTTCACGCAGGTGTGTTTGCAGTTTTCATGCTGATATATTTAGGCTAATTTAGTGACACACAAAATTCTGTGTCATATTGTATAATCGTGCCTGGTTAATGGCTTCCTCAAACTATGTTTAAAGCAGGTTGGGGGGGGCGCCTGGGTGGCTCAGTCGTTAAGCGTATCCCTGCGTTCTGGGGTCGAGCCGCATGTCAGGCTCCTACGCTGGGAGCCTGCTTCTTCCTTTCCCACTCCCCCTGCTTGTGTTCACTCTCTCTCTGGCTGTCTCTCTCTCTGTCAAAATAAATAAAATCTTTAAAAAAAAATAAAGCAGGTTAGGCACTGATATAGGGAAATGAGATATATAAGATATAAATACATAGATTATCTGTAAATTCTATATATATTACAAAATACATATAAAACTTCCTTGTTTAGCTGACATCCAGTCTAGCAGTCTGGACTTACTCTGGAATACTTAAGCAGAGCTGTATTGCTCAGAATTGCCACACACGCATTCACTGAGAGCCTGTGACTGCCGGCTCATGCAGAACGCCCGGAGGTGAAGTCCCTACTCTTGAGGCGCTTATACTCTATTTGGCGAGGAAAGTGAAAACACATGCCATAATTAGATGGTGACGAAGCGCTAATAGACACTGCTCTTCAGCTAAAGGACACGTAAGAACCAGAGGGATGGGAAGCGTCCATGAAGAAATAGAATGTCAAATGGGCTTCCGCTGGGGAGACTGATTTAGAGACTGTTCCCACCACCCCCATGCAGCAGCAGGCAAAAGTAAGAGTGAACACGAATGGCGGTACCAGGGGAATGTGGTTGGTTAATGACAGGATACAGCGGGAGTAGACGGAAGTTCACACAGAGAGCTATGTGGAGGTGGAAGGTCAGCTGATGATGAAGCACCAATGGACTAAGACTGTGCTTTGGAGTCAGGCTGCCTCTGGACTGACGCTGAGGTGGAAGGAGGGATGTGTAGCCTATCAGGTGACGCCCCCCGGCAGTCTTGGTTTGGTCCCGAGTAGCATGGCAGAAGTGAGGTGAGGGCAGAAGATGTGATGCAGAAAATCCAGACTGAGTGTAAGATCTGTAACTTGGGCTACTGGGAAAATTGGTAAGTGCTAAGAGCAACACAGAATTTGAAGAGCTACCCCAGTGCCCTTCATACGATTGCCAAACCACAGAGCTGGCGTCAAGTCCTTCCACAGAAACCCTACAAAGTCTTGGTTTCCTAAGGGGCCATGAAAGGTTTAAAGTTTACTCTGAACATGTGGAATGAGAAAAATCAGAAATATTAAGGACTGGAAGTATGGCTTCTGCAGTAACTTGATCATCTTATTAAGGGGGCATGGCAGCTCATTATGATGTTTGAGGTTGAAAAAAGCCTGGTACATTTTCATCTGGGGTAAATTAAATTAAATTTTTTATATTAAGTTCAGTTAGCCCATATACAGTACATCATTAGTAGTGTTCAATGATTCATTAGTTGAATTATTTTAAAAATAACCACTTCACTGTAATGTTGGGCCTGAGGTAGAAATAATGTTTTTTGTTTTTGTTTTTTTAAATTGTATGTCACAAATTGATTTTGTGGAAGTTTAGAAAAAATATTTTTTGTGTAAGGAAAAATTATTATTTTTACCTGGGTAAAACTTAAATCTAGCTTATGTAGCAAATATCCTTATTTTGCTGTTAGGCTGATATGACCCCAGCAAATATGACAAAGAACTACATTGTGCCTGGAGTGCATTTTGCAAGGTCTGTGGAAGCCTGTGAGACCATCCTTTGAGAAAGTAGATGAGGTCTTCTTTTAACCTTTGTCTGGGTCCGTTATCTGGGTCCTGCAACCATCCTGGGTTACCAGAGGCATTGGATCCCGGGGTCACTGTTCTCATCAGAAACCTTTTTATTAGAGGTAGAAATGCTTTAGGAGTCCTGGGGAGACATCCCTAGACGCAGATCACCTTGTTGCACCTTGACAGGCCCCTCTGTTCCTTCTCTAGTGACCTGTACTGCCCTTCCTGGGCAGAGGTGAGCCTCCCTTTCTTGGAACTAATCCACTGAGTAGCCATGTGGTAGTCCAGGGGGCAGGACCAGCTACTTAATTTGTGGGGCCCAGTGCAAAGTGGGAATGCCAGGCTTCTTTTTCAAAAATTAAGAATTTTAAGACTTCAGCATCAGAATATTAAAGCAAGCCTGGGGCTCTGTGCACCTGCACAGGTCACATGCCCACAGAGCCAGCCTTGTGTGTGGAGATAAGCTGTGGTTTCCTGACCTTCTCTCAGGGTCTTGTGAGGCACAGAAGGGCTGCCTTGTTTTCCACCCAAATGGAAGAGGGCACACCAGCTGCTGCTTCTGCCTTCTTCTCATACACCCCTGCCCATGATCCAGTGTTAAGGAAAGTGGTAGGTAGCTCCCTTCGTGCCCTCTGCCCTCAGGTTGGTTTTGTTAATTAGGAGCATACGATTGGTTGACTTTTCCTGGCCTTCAATTGTTAGGTTGTAGGCTCCAAAATACAGGAGAAAATTCAAAATTTAACGGGCAATGTGGGCTATGAATCAGAGTGTATGGGTAGGCTGAACCTTACGTGGAGAGCAGTGTTAGGTAAGTAGAGGCTTTGTTTTAAGGAACAATAGCAAGGTGGGAGAGCTTTCAAAGCCAGGGGTGGTAGAATTGAATCTCTCTTTTCACCATAGTTATTAAAGTTGCTGCAAATACTGAATTAGCAAATACTGTTCTGTTGCTCCTAGCGGTAATACAAGGTTAGGTTCCTGTGAGCCTGTGGTCACAATTTTCATAGCCATTTAATACATAATCTTGTTTAATGTGTATTTCTGTGTAAAGACACCTCATTTAACATATGTATTGTTGATTCATTTACATTGAACTCACCACTGGCAGCACTGTAACTTAAGTCTGAGTGAAGCGTATCTAACACATGTATTTTCTCTATAAGACACATTGCAACCTTCTTGAACTTAGGAATGCTAAATAGCACTTTAGCACTATGCCTGGGGACCATTTTAAGCAGAAAACCAACAGAAAGCACAAAAATACAAACTCATGGAACTAAACAGACTGTAGAAAGTACAAGAGCCGAAACAAGATGGAAAAGCATCACTTCGCTCAACTGCAGCTGGGAATGTATTGTTGGGCAACTCAAAAATTTTCACCACTGTGTGCATGTCAGCCAGTGACCACAAAAACAGCAGGAGTATTGATTTGGGGGCTAACCATAAATTTTAGGAAGTAGGCAAATTTGCAAATACAGAATCTGTGGATGATAAGGATCAAATGTACTTTGAATTTCAGCTCTTCCATCACAGTGAACAGATCTGTATGAGAAAACCATCTGTTAACATGGCAACAAGACTTTACTCTTTATTTTTAAGGGGGTGATATAGTAGGATGTAATATATTCATATATGATGAACCAAGGCACTGTTTTTAAAATTTGGGAGAGCTGAAATCAGATGATGGGGGAAAAAAAAAGTTGTTCTGTGTCAGACATTTCTAAATTAAACATAAAATGCATATACTTCTCTCTGATAAGAGAATGTGAAGGAGGTGTTGTGGGTTTGATAGCTGATTGTGCTAATAACAATCATAGGTGTCAGCTAATTATAATGTGTAGAAATAAAATGTCCAACTGATAGTAGGTTACGTTAGTTTCAATCCCTGAGTCATCTCGTGTAAACAAGGGTTGTAGCAAGGTGAGGAGATGAGAAGAATTCAGATCGGAAAAAGGCTTTGCATGCCTTTAACAGAGACTGATAATAGCCCAAAATATTGTCCAGTCTCTAACTATTTCATGATTATAGGAATTCCATTGGAAAACAGAATTTAGTGATACAGTGTTGAAACTCACAAAATGAGACCATACATTTTCAAAGCATTCTCTTCTGAATTTCACTTTTGTGTTCTAAATATTTTGAGACATTCCTATGATAGGGACTATTGTGTGAAATAAACAAATTAGATAAGGCAGTGCTTGATATGTTGACAAGATAACTGAAAATGTCTGAAAATTTCAGTCACGTATAAGAAGCAGTTTGTCTGTGTGTGTGTATGTAGCAAGGGATTCTATGTCAGTGTTTTTTGTTTTATTGGTATCTTGCACCAGAGGTTTAAAATAGTTACTTTTTTTTTTTCTGCCTTCTAAAAACCCATTACTGTTCTTTGCAGCCTGGTGTGCTATTGGTTTATAGTTGTTCTTCACAGCAGTTTCCTAAAATCATGTCCTTTCTCCTCGAAGCCTTCCATTTCACTAAGGAGACTAGGTTAGCAACTGCCCCCATTCTCCTTTTAGATACTGTTTTGCCCTTTAAATGAGTACATCTTTCTAAATAACTGTTTACTGACTTGCCTAAACCAGATGGTAATGTAGGACTGCTGATTATGAGGAAATCTCAAAGATAGAAATCTTCATTTTTATAATGAAATGGTTGCTTATGATGCTTTTAAACAATTTGTGGACTCAGTTTTAGAAGATTGTTTTTCTAAATTACTATTTTTCTTTATTCCTGGAGCAGTGGTTCCAAAAAAATCAAAAGCAGTCTCTCTCTGTCTCTCATACACACCCTCAGTGTGTGTGTGTGTGTGTGTGTGTGTGTGTGTGTGTGTGTGTGTGTTGGAGTTTCAGGTTATATTTAGGAAAAGCTTAATTCTTGGAGATTCATGGTGCATGTTATCACATTAATGTATTTGAAAAGTCCTGCAGTGAAGAAACCTGTTAGAACATTTCCCAAACTGTTTGGTCATGGAAACTTTTCATGCAGAATAACCTTTTGATATCCTCTTAGACTAATGTTCCATAAAATGCAGCCCTAAAGACAAGTGCTTAAATATTACCACTTAGTCAGATCTACTATGTGCTAGATACAGGGATAAGTGAAAGGCAGTGACAAAGACTGGTGACAAAGACTTACCAGGATGCTTCGCAGTGAAGAATGATAAAATACAATGTGATAGAGTAAGTACGAAGTGCTGTGAAAGAATGTAAGAGGGACACCTGACTTACACTTGGCAGGGAAGGCCACTTGAAGCATTTGGGTTCATTCATTCATTTTGCAAAAATGAGTGTCTTCTAGAATAGACGATACAACTATGAATAAGATCAGGTCTCTGTTCTCATGAAGGTTAAATTCCACTGAGGGAGGGCAGATAATAAGCAACTAAATACTGTAACATTTTTGATACTGAAAAGTGCTATGAAGAAAATGAGGAAGGTAGCTGAAGTTGGGTTGACGAGAATTTGGGGTTTTCTCAGTTATGGGCACTGAGAGGACAATCGAGTCATGGAGTTTTGACCCCATCAGTAGTGGACCATGGAAGCTGGTCCTTATCGGAAGGAAGCCAAGTCTAGAGGAATCCCGTAGAAGGTGGAAGGAGTATGGTTAGGGGACTAAAATTCCAGAGATCGATGGATAGGATTGAGAGAGTTAGAAGAGCAGGAAGTTTGTGGTCATGGGAGCTATTTATTTTAAGGAGTCGTAAGTGGGTCCCTCTGAATGATGAAGTCCAAGATGTGGCGGTGGTCTACAGTGGCTGCAGAACTGTGGCAGTACTGGTCATCCTGGAGCTGAGGAGTTTGTCCTGATGATCAGTGTGGTCATAACACCACTCAGTAGAAGTACTTGGGATGGAGAGGCTGCGAACCTAGGTCTAAAGCCTTTGGGGGAAGCGGGGGAATGACAGAACTGGAAAATGCAAAGTGCTGTAACTAGATGGTGAGAGACTCAAAGCAATAGAAGATTAAAAAAAAAAAAGGGAGAAGTGATTGGGAAAGTTGCTGTGTGTAGCAGTAGGCGTTTCCTTTCTTACTCTGACTCTGAGGAAGTGGGGTGTAGGGAAGGAGTGGCCTCCAGGGGTCATGGAATGTGGTTTCATAGATCAAGCTTGGTTCTGAACAGGCTGTGACTTTTCCATGTAGTTAACCACTGGCATTCACAAACTTCAAATCTCCTGACTCCATGTTCAGTGCACTTTATCTTAGCTGCAGAGATATAAAGACTACAAAATAAAAAAGTAATTGCAAAGTCATCAAGCAGCCAAATAAATACTTCTTTCATGAGTTCTCTTGGTACTGTATGTACTATGTTGAGTTGTTTACATAATGAACCAAACTTCTGGATTTTCGTGCAGATAGCTTTTGAATTTTGGGCATCTGATATTTGAAAAGTTATTCACCAAATGATTGCTCCCAGATCTCCATTTCTGACCACATTTCCCTCCCCACCCCCAGTTCCCATACTCCTGTCACGTTTCTCTTTGCCCTTCCATCCTGCCTTGGTCCTGACAATGGCTAGAAGTTTTGCAGGAAACCCAAGCCTACATCTTATCCCTGGAGACCTTTGAGAGGTCAAATACATTGCTTCAAATACATTTTCCTTGGAGTCTTTGTGAGAGATAACTGGTGCTGGAGTGCTTTACTTTAGAGATTAGGTAAAGGGCTTTGTAGTTGGACAGACCTGAATTTGATTCCTGGAGCCACTATTTATGGGTGGTGTGACCTTCATCAAAATACACTTATTAACCTTATTGTTCTCTTTTCTATATGTGAATGAAGTAAGACTGATGCTAAAGTATTTAGCACAGAGCTAACACATGGTACTTCACTGACAAATTAGCATCTCCGTAGATTCCAGGTACCACCATTGCAAAACGCTCCTGGAGTTGACTGGGCGTGGTGGGGAGGAATATTTGGAATCTATTGTTCCACAGGACTGGATTGATTCTTGACATTCTTCATTGTGAACTTGACATGCCTTAAGACCTGGTCTTGCACAGAATTTAAAGTCCTGCCTAAGAGTGAAAGTAAGGCAAAATCTGGACTATAAATAGCCTGGCCCTTAACTTTGTAGGGCTGCCAGTTAGGGGTTCTTAACCATGGCTACATCTCAGAATCTCCTGTGACGCTAAAAAAAAAAAAAAATCATAGGCTTCATACTCCTGGAAGATTCTCATTTATACGCCTGAGGTAGGGCCTGTACAAATTATTTAAAAATATACATAAAGAGATGTATGAATGGGTTAAGTTAGAAGGTAGAATTAATCATTAAAACTCCCCCAAAGCTGTTGGGATTATGTAAGGTAATTTGTGAAATTGCCTAGCACGTAACTGCGATTCAGAAGTCTGTCAGTTATCTTTCGTTGCATAATAAATCACCCCAAACTTGATGGCATTCAAGAATAAGCATTTATTTCTCACCCTTTAAATGTTGGCTCTGCTGATCCCAGCTGAGCTGTGAGATAGCAGAGAAGGGGTGGGCTGGCTGGGACAACTTAGCCTACAGCTTTTGTCCACATGTCTCTCATCCTTCCTCCAGCAGACTAGCCCAGACCTCATGGTATATCAGAAGCCCAAGAGAGCAAGTGGAAATACCCATGACCTCTTGAAGCTTAAACTCAGCATTACTCCTTCCTCATTCTGTTGGCCAAAGTGAGTCACGTGGCCAAGTTCTTGTGTCAAGCAGTGATGACATATATGCAGAGGACATGGATAAAGGGAGGGATGGAGAATGTAGGACAGTAGTACAGTCTATCACAGAAGTCTGGAACGTAAGTGAACATTAAATAACTGAATGAAAATAAATGTCTGTGAAGGACCTACTCTACATTAGGCTTAGTAGTAAAATGCCAAGGAAGAGTGACCAGGAATTACCCATAGTAAAGGATTAATGGTCTGTATTTGTTATTCTAGGAGTTAAATAGGCTTTTAGGGGTCAGAGTTATGGGAACTTTTCTCCATTTATAACCTTTTTCTCCCCACAGAAAAATTCATACAGGATTTCAGATAAGCTTTGGAAAATTATTCATAAAATGTGACCACCTGTGTTTTCCTTATTGCTTAAAGTGCCACTACATAATAAAATATGTTGTAAAATGGTGTTATTGAACCCCAAAACCACATCCTTTTCAGCTACCATCTAATTATAATGTTGCATATCCAGGGAAACCTATGGGAAGCATTGCACATTGGATTTTAACATCGAGGAATTAGGTACTATATCTGATACTTTCGTTAGGGCTACATGGAAAAAAATTGCGTCTCTGCCTGTTCTTTATTTGTAATGATACATATCCTTCTTCACAGGTTCATTATTGAGTTCAGATGTAAAAAGTATGTGAAAGTAGCTTTAAGGTTATCAAGTATCATGAACCAGTAATAAATAGGAATTCTTCTTTACAGGAATGGAGAGTAAGATCTTGGCACCTCAACCAAATTACATGCCTTGGTTTCTGTCTTTGTCACACTAGCTGTGGGCTGTGGGGCTAGTTAGGTAATCTTCATGCACCTCAGTTCCTCCTTGTTTGAAAAGCCAATAAGACGCCCACCTACCCTCTAAGCTAATTGTGAGGATTCAGTGATGTGTAGTCCATGTAAACCTCTTAGCTGGGCACTATGCCTGACCCCTTTCATTGTAAGTGCCCAGTAAGGGTTATATATATTTTTTTGGTACAATAAATGAAATACAAATAAAGTTGCTATTTGACCAATTAAATGCTTAACGATCGCTAAAGCAAGTCTGAGATATGTGGTAAATTTTCTAAATTTAGGAATCTGAGTGGAAAACTTTGAAGGGTTTTATAACTGCTTTTGGATTTTTCAGGTCTTATTTAAATGTGAGAATTATTTTGAAAAAAAAAAAAAATCAAAGACTTAGTGTGGACCTGCCATGTGTACAGTAATGTGTTATTCCTAGCAAGTAACTTCAGATACGATCTCTATCTTCAAAAAGCTAGCAAGTAGTCGGGAGAAAGAAAAATGAGCACATCTGAAGTGATGCCCGTGCTAAGTGATACGGGGCAAACTAAGTGTGTAAAAGGAGCGTCTACCCAAACTACCAGGCAGGTGCCAGGGAAATGATAGCCTTAACTTGATAGCATGTATTCAGATGACCGCTGAATGGTTAGCCACAGCAGAGTGTGGTTATGCAGTAACTGATGTGACGCAGGGATGCAGAATTAAGTGTGGTCTTACAAGGCGTTTGCAGTTGAAATGAGAATCCGGAGAGGGAGAAGAGGAGTTTTGTAGTTGATGGTAACAGTGCTTCTGAAGACTCTGAAAGGGCTGCTTCTTTGCAGGGGATGGCAGAAAGCGCGAAGTCAGCACATGCTGTGGGTCTCCCTTACAGAGCCAATGCAGTCATGCATCATTAACAATGAAGTGGTGTTGGCTGTTGCTGGGAGAGGCAGGAACTGGCTTATCCAGGGTACGGTGGCTCTGCAGTGCCAAAGCTAATGCTGTTTTGAGCCAAGAGTATATTCCAGTATATTTAAGAATTACTGTCTCTGCAGTCTGTCTTTTTAAAAGTGTAATTTCAAAGTTTAGATGAAATTCATTTTGTTTGCCTATTTCTTATCCAAGTGATATGGTTTATTTGTACATTTTTGGCACATGTAACAGGCAAAATACTCCCAGGATGTCACTGATTAGTTATAGCTTAGCCTTACATATAGTCTGTAAAGGTGGGTATTGGTCTTTATCTCAATATGGCAAAAAAAATAAAGCTTTAATGAACTACTGTATATAATGGCATCAAGGACTCTAGTAATAAGTCAAAGAGGGAAATGGAGAATACAGTTTTCCCTTTGCAAAACATAAAAATAACAGATTTTTTTTCATAAAGTATATTAAAGTAACTCACAAGAAATGCTAACACTAAACAGAAAAGTAATGATTTGTTAGTTTATCTTCTCTATTTGTTATGTTGCAGTGCTTTCTCTCTTAGAATTTAAGTTCCGATAGAATAAATTAACCACTTTTTCACCTTGTTCTCCCCAGCTGAGTGGGACTAAAGAGGAAAAAAATATGTAATAGGCCTCCCCCTGCAAGAATAGAGGCTGCTCCTATGATCCTGTGGGTCTCCAGGACACAGAGTAGCTGTGACAATGAGGTCAGCGGTGGTAATGCTGTGTGTCAGGCAGGAGAACATGGCAGAGTCGCTCACAAAGACACCGCTTAGGAGAAGTGGACTTTTTCACAAAAGGCTTTGAGGTGTCCATGAAACATGTACTGCCATATGCTCAACGGTTGAAGATAAGGTGCTAGGGAGAAGTTTAATATATTCTGTTTATTCTTCCTATTCTTTTCCTGTTTGCTGTTACACAGGAATCCATGAAGGTGCTGCTGCTTCATCTTTATTTTTTTAAAAGCATTTTGTTACAGTTTATCCTTTTATTGACTCTTTTTTTTGGTATCCTTTTAGATAGTAAGATGGGGAATGCTCTAAAGAGGTTAAAATGATTTATTGATAATAACAGTGAAATGATTGGGACTAGTAAATAAGTATACTAGACCATAGCAAGCATTATCATATTCGTGTACTTAAGGGTCTTCAGAACTTTTGCAGAATGTGTAGAGAAGTTGGATGGGAACCTTTATGGTTAAGATTTTTAAAGTGTTTATCTACAAAGCTGTCTCCCTAGTCAAGGGAAAGAATAATGCCTGCTTTAACTGATTTTCTTCCTTAAAACATGCAGATTCAGCTAATCAGCTATTTCATTTATAGTTTTGAAACCAGACTACAAACTATGTGTGGCTTTGGACATTCTGGTTTTATGGTGGCAGAAGTTGGCATGGCATTTTCTTAGCCTGGGAGTTTTGATTCCATAATATTTCCAATTCTTAACACGAGGCAGTATTTTACTAACTTCTCTGAAATTTAATCTTATAAAAGTCCTAGGATAATTCATGCTAGCCTTCCTTCCCCAGATCATGACTCATTTTTAAAGTTGTATTGGAAAAGCTTTTGTAAGTTAAGGTGAAATATTTAGAGTTTGGCACTTGGCTATTTCCCCGAATACTCATTTGGTCTCTGCCATCAGTGAGTGTGATGACAGGGTCAGATTTTATTTCTCAGGTGTTCCTGTTGGTGTTTCATTTTGCAGATCTAAGTAGGGGGTTAGAAGGGAGTGCTGAAACAGAAGAATAAACCTTTGGTTCTTTTGAGATGGAAACCATTCAAGGACACCTGGCGTATAAGGTTTTGTTCGTTTCTTAGCATTTGGCTCTCTTACCATTTTATCAGCATCTTATGAGACCAGTCTTCTGGGAATATTCATTGTCTCTTTTCTTCACAGAGTTCCCACTGAAAGTATCTAGACAGGTCCTGGCACAAAGAAGAATTCTAAAGACATTAAGGCTTAGAAAGTGATAAATTGGAGATAAACATCCATTTCTTGGCAGAAAGATGTGAAGGAAAATATGACATCAGAGCAAATGCGAACTACTTTACAAAGGTTTGAAAGATGCCTTTGAAATATTTTTTGTTTGTGTGGTTTGTTAGCTTTGTTTTCCAAGACGAGGACTCATTCCTCAAGAGAGTTTGTGCTCTGGAGTATAGTTATTGTGGTGAACCATACAGCTGTAATTATAACATGCTAAATTGGCTCGAACCCTCGTTTGAGGTTTAATGCTTGACATGTTAAGTGCTTCAGTCCTCTTTTAGGAAACTTTCTGTAACAATGAAATCGTACTATGTTAAGTTAAACTATGTTAGGATCTCTGTTTTAGACAGAGGATCATAAAAGGACTGAGTTTTTTTCCCCATTATTAATGAAACAAGTTTATGAACCTGTCATGAATGAAGTACAGTAATTATTTAGTGTAGTTTGCATTTAATTCCCTGCATTGCCAAATATTCTTCTATGAATCTCTCTTTCATCACTCCCTTTTGACTCCCTCTTTAGATCTGCAACCAATTTTCAGGAGCACATCTGTCATCATCTTGTATATAATTAACACAGTGTCTTAGGTGGTGTCATCTGAATTACTCAACAGGGATAATGATTGGGTAATTTGAGATGTCATAATTGACCCCAGATCTTCCTTCTCTGAAGGGTAATAGTAGATAATGGTTTCTAAACCATCGCACCCTTTCAGCTGAATAGAATGTAGAATTAAAAAAGAAAGAAATATAGTGTCTTCCTGGATGTTTTTAGTTTCTTTATTTTTTAGCATGCTATATTTCTGTTGCATTCATTTTCCTCACTCATGTTCCAAATTAAAGTCAGTTTGCTCTGGTATTTATTGACATCAGGACTAACTTCAAGCATTTTACTTACAGAGTCCATGCTGGAATTAACAACGAGCCAGTATTTGAGCACCCCTAAATTCAAGGCTCTATGCTTAACAGACAGAAAAGACCTTAAGATGTGGTTCTAAACTCAAGTTTGAATTGTCAAAATAAGTATAAAGTAGCAACCTCAATAAGAAAAACTAAACTCTCCACTTCTGTGTAAGGCTTTTCTTGAGAAGAGCCTTGGAAGGAAGTGTTCCAGACAGTAAGATGAGACATTTCAAGGAATACTGACCCAGATTTTCACTTTTGCCTTGGGGTCGCCTTTGATTTCCTTTGTATCACCAAGGACTTGGTTACTTGGGAGGCAAGTGGTTAGTGGTTTTGGGAGCAAACTATGGAGTCCCAGTGCTGGGTTGAAATCTGAAGATGGTTACTTAATCTTTCTGAACCTGTTTTTTTTTTTTTTTTTTTTTTTTTTTTTACTTGTAAAAGGGATGATAATAGAAGCATCCCTGGAGAGTGCCTGGTGCCCTAATAGGTATTGAGTGTTAGCTGTTATTACATTAACGCTGTTTTCCCTGTAAAGCCCAAGTGTTAGCAAAAATATTTTGTTGTTGTCATTCACTTTTGCCAACTGGGAGACACTGGCATTGTAGGAAATAATTGTTCTAAATACTGAGGGAAGTGGGATGATAAAACAGATGTAGATACTTACCTTGTGGCAGACACTGTGCTGGGTGGTTTTAGATACATTATTTCACTTAATTCTCATGACAGATGTATGGAGTAGTAGCCTCAGCCCAGCTTCATTGATAGCAAAGTAACTTAACCTCTATGAACATCAGTTTCCCTTGGGTCACTTAACTAATACGTAGTTAGAGCTGGAATGTCAAATCCTGATCTTTTTTGCTCCAAAAGCTCCTGTTTCTTCTATAGTACCTCACAGAAATATGAAATGACTCTCAAAAATGCCAAGTATCGCAGGCTTCCACTCATGAAATGAATAAGTCATAGGGAGGAGGGGTGCAGCGTAGGGAATGTAGTCCGTGGTATTGTGGTGGCATTATGTGGTGACAGATGGGAGCTACACTTGTGAGCATAGCATAACATATGGCCTTGTTGAGTCACTATGTTGTACACCTGAAACTAATGTAATATTGTGTGTCAACTATCCTTCAATTTAAAAATAAAATTTAAAAACAATTTAAAAAATGCAGAGTATTGGGGCGCCTGGGTGGCTCAGTCATTAAGTGTCTGCCTTCGGCCCAGAGCTTGATCCCAGGGTCCTGGGATGGAGCCCAACATCAGGCTCCCTGCTCTACTGGGAGCCTGCTTCTTCTTCTCCCATTTCCCCTGCTTGTGTTCCCTTTCTCGCTGGCTGTCTCTCTGTCAAATAAATAAATCTAAAAAAACCCAAAAAACAAAAAAAAGCAAAGTATCAAAACTCTATCAAAAGAGATTTTTCTTTTTTTAAAATTATGTTATGTTAGTCACCATACAGTACTTCATTAGTTTTTGATGTAGTGTTCCATGATTCATTATTTGCGTTTAAAACCCAGCGCTCATTACAACACGTGCCCTCCTTAATACCATCACCTGGTTAATCCATACCCCCAGCCCCCTCCCCTCTGAAACCCTCGGATAGTTTCTTGGAGTCCATAGTCTCTCATGGTTCTTCTCCCTGTCTGATTTCCACCTCTTCAGTTTTCCCTTCCTTCCCCTAATGTCCTCTGTGCTATTCCTTATGTTCCACATATGAATGAAACCATGTGATAATTGTCTTTCTCTGCTTGACTTATTTCACTTAGCATAATCCCCTCCAGTTCCATCCATGTCGATGCAAATGGTAGGTATTCGTCCTTTCTGATGGCTGAGTAATATTCCATGGTATATATGAACCACATCTTCTTTATCCATTTGTCTGTTGAAGGGCATCTCGGCTCCTTCCACAGTTTGGCTATTGTGGACATTGCTGCTATGAACATTGGGGTGCAGGTGCCCCTTCTTTTCACCTACCTCTGTATCTTTGGGGGAAATACCCAGTAGTGCAATTGCTGGGTCATAACTTTTTGAGGAACCTCCATACTGTTTTCCAAAGTGGCTGTATCAACTTGCATTCTCACCAGCAGCGTAAGAGGGTTTCCCTTTCTCCACATCCTCTCCAATGCTTGTTTCTTCTTGCCTTGTAAATTTTTACCATTCTAACTGGTATAAGTTGGTAGGTATCTCAGTGTGGTTTTGATTTGCATTTCCCTGATGGCTAATGATGTTGAACATTTTTTCATGTGTCTGTTAGCCATTTGTATGTCTTCTTTGGTGAAGTGTCTGTTCATGTCTTCTACCTTTTTGTTTTTATTTTTGGGGTGTTGAGTTTGAGAAGTTCTTTATAGATCTTGGGTACTGGTCCTTTATCTGTAATGTCATTTGCAAATATCTTCTCCCATTCTGTGGGTTGCCTCTTAGTTTTTTGACTGTTTCCTTTGCTGTGCAGAAGCTTTTTATCTTGATGAAGTCCCCAAAGTTCTTTTTTGCTTTTGTTTCCCTTGCCTTTGGAGATGTGTCTTGAAAGAAGTTGCTGTGGCCAATGTTGAAGTGGTTACTGCCTATGTTCTCCTCTAGGATTTTGATGGATTGTTGTCTTACATTGAGGTCTTTCATCCATTTAGAGTTTATCTTTGTGTATGGTGTAAGAGAATGGTCAAGTTTCATTCTTCTGTATATAGCTGTTCAATTTTCCCAGCAGCACATATTGAAGGGACTGTCTTTTTTCCATTGGATATTTTTTCCTGATTTGTCAAAGATTAGTTGACCATAGAGTTGAGGGTCCATATCTGGGCTCTCTTTTCTGTCCACTGATCTATGTGTCTGTTCTTGTGCCAATACCATGCTATGTTGGTAATCACAGCTTTGTAATATAGAATGAAATCAGGCAACGTGATACCCCCAGCTTTGTTTTTCTTTTTCAACATTTCCTTGGTGATTCGGGGGTCTTTTCTGGTTCCATACAAATTTTAGGATTGCTTGTTCCAACTCTTTGAAAAATGCCAATGGTATTTTGATCGGGATGGTGTTTATAGGTTGCTCTGGGCACCATAGACATTTTAACAAGGTTTGTTCTTCCAATCCATGAGCATGGAATGTTTTCCCATCTTTTTGTGTTGTCTTCAATTTCTTTCATTAGTGTTTTGTGGTTTCTAGAGTATAGATCCTTTACCTCTTTGGTTAGGTTTATTCCTAGGTATCTTACGGTTTTTGGTGCTATTGTAAATGGAATTGATTCCCTAATTTCTCTTTCTACAGTTACATTGTTAGTGTATAGAAAAACAGCTGATTTCTGTGCATTGATTTTGTATCCTGCCACATGACTGAATTGAATTCAAAGAACCAGCTTCTAGTTTTGTTGATCTGCTCTACTGTTTTTCTGGTTTCTATTTCATTGATCTCTGCTCTAATCTTTATTATTTCTCTTCTCCTGCTTGGTTTAGGTTTTATTTGCTGTTCTTTCTCCAGTTCCTTTAGGTGTAAGGTTAGCATGTGTAGTCAGGATTTTTCTACCTTTTTGAGTGGCTTAGATGGCTATGTATTTCCCCCATAGGACAGCCTTTGCAGTATCCCGTAAGTTTTGGACTGATGTGCTTTTGTTCTCATTTGTTTCCATGAATTGTTCGAGTTAAGTAAAATACCAATTTGGGAAATATTTATTGGTAAACTATTGAAAAAAAAATATTTTGTCAAATGATGAGTAAGGTAGTTGTTGAAATAAGGTGCCCTGGAAGTTCATAAACTGTGACAGTGTTAAAAAGTTGCTCAGGGTAAGAACTGCAGTGGAAATCCTCTTATTTTAATGTAATTGATCTAGTAGTTTATTGGTAGATCAAAAGTCTTAACCTGAAAGTATCATAAAAAGTTCCATGTACCTTTTTTTTCTCCCCATAGTAAGTGTAATTACTATCTGTCACCATACAGAGTTATTACAGTATTATTGACTAGATTCCCTGTGCTGTACTTTTCATCCCCCTGAATTATTTATTTTATAAGTAGAAGTTTATACCTCTTAATTCCATAATATAAAAATTACATGCACTTTTTATTATAGATTTTAACTTAAAAGAGTAAATATACTTTGATTCATCAAATATTTGATATAGAACCAAGGCCACTGCTTAGACTGTGATTAGCTGAAGAAAGTTCTCTCTCATCTCTGTGGCATAAAAACACATCTACAATGCAGAGTCTGTAAATGCTAGTTTAAGTTCTTTAGTTTAAATGGAGACCTTAGATACCTGTGAACCAGTCTGAGGGCAGAATCCACTTACACTTTTATCAGACCTCATTCCCCCAAACCCTAAGATGTTTTGAGAACATTTAATTCAGTAGCAATTTATTAGTAACCTATGTTTATGAAGCTTTTCCAAATCATTCAAATTAATTTCCATTGAAAAGCTGTTTTCATACTGATATTTCTCCAATTTATGTAATAGTTAATTAAATTATATAATTTTAATAAGCACAACTGGTGTAAACAGTTTTGAGAAGAAACAGGACTGACTGACTATGTATTAATCTCAGCTGGTGGAAGCTGATGTGATTGGGGTACCAGAAAGTAGCCCGTGAGTACGGAATGTTCACTGTGTCATTTAGCCAGAACACTTCACAGAAGAAGCAGAGAGCATAATGGAAAGAAAATCAAGTTTTAATTGTAGTATGCATTTTGGCAACTGGCTGTAAGATGCCTGGCATGAAGTGCTTTGTTTTTGGTTTTTGGAGGAAATTTTTTGCTTGATGTTTCGTGAAGACTAAGTTGCAGTCATTTGGCAAACATGTGCCGTTTCACAACATAAAAGCTTCTTTTCTCATGGGCTGTTGTGAATGTCTCTCACTGTATGCTTTGGAATTATGTTTAATACATAAAATACGCACTGATTCTGGACTTCATTAAAAGAGATCCTGACAGGTTTGTTGGGGATGGAAATGAGGTAGTTCAGTGACTTTTAAAAGGCTACTGAATTGTTCATCCAGTTCTTGTAAAACCGAAGGATGCAATTGTAGTACAAAGAAAATTTTCCAATTTTTAATTGCTTATGTTTTTAAAAGAATGTTTTTGCTTCTTCGTTCAAAGAACATTTTGACAAAGAGCATAATTGAAGTGCACATGAGTATATGTATAAGATGCTGACTTCTCAAAATCAGAGGGAGGTTTTTCTCTCCCTTAGTGTTCTAGTATTTAATGGGAGGTTTAACTAAATGTGCTTGAGGCCATTCTTTTTTTTTTAAAGAGAACAATTTATATCTGTAACTAATGCATATTCTCACCATTTGAGAAAGGCCAATATGATACTCTTTCACTCTCTCTATAATGAAGAGGGGGTCTGCTGTACGTTGACAGAGTGCTGGAATTGAAGCCAGAAGGCTACATTTCAAACCCTAGCCTGGGTGATGTCTAGAAGAGCCTTTAATCACTCTTTAGTTTCTTTATCTGTAAAATTATGGCAACAGGCCATTTTCATTAATAAAATGGAAATGACTATACCAACTCATAAGGCTGTTGTCAGGATTAAGTGAGATATAACATTAAAAGCATTTAGCACTGTCTTTAGTACAGAGTAAAAGCTTGATAAATGTGGCATTTATCCTTTCAAAAATTCAGAGGTGATTGTTCCAAGCCTTTACCCTTGAACCTGACACTTCTATTTATGTAGAGCTTAATGCCCTCTTACTGAGTAGGAGCTCTTCTAGACACATTCTTCAGGCCTGTTTCCTCCCATCTCCTGCCTTAGCTCCAAAATAGAGTGAACTTATAGCTGACGGACTAATAACCATCTGCCTTCATCTTGGCCTTTTTTGTCTGGTGAACGGCTGGCCATTAATGAATGAGTTATGCATCTCTCTCAGCTAGTCCTGCGGAACCCCATGTGGGAACTTTCGTGACAAAAAAAAGGAGGGCAGAGCTGGAAAGAGCAGCCAGGCCTCCTTTTTCCTTCCCTCTCTGCCCTTCCCGGCAGTGAGATTGTGGCTGTAGTCTTCCTGCTTGTAGTAGCCCCCACCTGCCCTTCCAGAGAAGGGCTCTCCGGGTACATGGGACCTCAGCACCCATTGCTCTGCTGGTCTTCAGCTCTCCTGCTGCTCCCCAGGCTGTTTTTATTTTGCTTTTGTTCTGGCTGACTATATCATGAGGAAACTGTTCCCAGCAGTTTCTAGTTTGCTGACCCTTTCTCATCTTGCCACCATTATACCTCAACTATACAGGAAGGAGGGAAAACATTATGCACAACATTTATGCAACCTTTGTTTCTGGAAAGGGCAGCCAATATAAAGAATTTGCATAGGACTGAATGATTTGGGGATCTGGAGAAGCATCCTAAGCAGTGTTATCTGATTCCATGGAAGAGTCAAGATCTTAAAGGCAGATGTTGGGACAGTAACATATACACTCTGCATGCCAGAAAGGAATGGACTTGAATGAGGACAGCCTAGCTTCTTGCTGAGACTATTGCCTTCCTTTCTCTGGTATTTTTCTGCAGATAAGGACAACTGAGTTATAATTACTCTGGAAGTCTAGGAAAATAGCACTTTAAATGTTTTATTCCTCAAGAAGTTTGAAATGGAAAATGTGTTTAGATGAGACCTAAAAAGCTCCAGCGAAGCTTTATCAGTAATTAAGATTTCTTTTTTCGGTGTGGCTCTGGTTAAAATGTATATAGGGGCACCTGGGTGGCTCAGATGTCCAAGTCTTGATTTTGGCTCAGGTCGTGATCTCAGGGTCGTGGGATTGAGCCCCATGTGTTTTGCACAAGGCATGGAGCCTGCTTGGCATTCTCTCTCTCTCTCTCTCTCTCTCTGTCTGTCTGCCCCCCCCCCACTCCTCTCTGTACACGTGCATGCGCTCTCTCTCAAAAACAATAAAGTGTGTATAGATAACAAAATGAGGTGCTATGCATAATATTAATGTTGTTATTGTAATATCAGCTCCTTCATCTCACATATTTTATGTCAGTTTGAGTCATGTACAAAATTGTTCAGTGAAGTGGAGCACATTTGATAGGTATATATAAATATTTTACAAATACATAAATTTTGTTTACATAAATATTTGTATATGTAGATATGTGTGTATATATAAATAAACACATATGCATGTGTATATATATTGTTTTATAAGAACCAAAGTAAAAAAGCTGAGGGAACAATGAGCATAGCAACCGCAAGATTTGGATCCTGTGACTCTTTGGGTCTCAGCCTTTGTTAAATAACAAAATTAAGTGGGAAATGCGTACATAACTTGAAAGCACTTGTGTGACATAAATGATTTTTAAACATTTTATTTTATTTTTTACTCTATATGTGGATCAAAGACAGTGAAAACCTAATAACTGACCAAAAACAATGAATTTCCTGTTCTCTGAATAGCTGAACTGTGATTTAGATTTAATTTTTGAAAAGGAGTGTAATTAATGCTTAAGGTAAGACCAAAAATATGCATCATTGCTGCTTAAAGACTAATTTAAAAAATAAAACCCACCTCTTTCATTTAAAAAAGAGAGAGCAAAAGACTCTGTCTTGCTGGTATTTGAGTCTTTAAAATGGTGCTTCAATGGGACAGGCTTACAGAGCAAATTCAAGGCCAATATTATCCATTTGTCAGCAAGAAGAGTTGAGTAACAAGCTTGGTAAATGCTTTAAGAAATTAAGTAAAATACTGTGAGAACAAAGGAATGACTCATTCTGACTGAGAGGACCTTCCTTCCTTTCAAAGGTTGGAACATTTAAATAAGGCAGTGGAGTGAGTAAGACTTCAGCTGTGAAGGAGTAAAAGAATTTTGGCAACTGAGGAAGAGTTCACCATTGCTCTGTGTGCTTCTCTCCTTGTGGCTCCTGGCAGCTTCAGAGCTATTCTAACAGAATTCCAGTTTCCACTCCAGCAAGCCTCTTGGACGAAACTCTGTCACCATGGCATAATTTCAGAATCAAACTACAACTCAGTGCTCTGATTGTGTTGGTCGAAGGCCATCTTGGATGGAGTGGAGAGAGAGAGTTTTCCCCAAGGAAAAAAGTGTGTTTTGTTACTAGAAAGGTGGGGGCACGGATGCTGGGCAATAAAACCCAGCTTGCTACCTAGGCTTGGTTCAAAGATTTCCTTGTCTTGGGTCTTTCCAGTAATCTGTTTGTCACTCTTTCTCTTTGTTTACTAATACTCACTTGTCAAAGTATCCTTTAATTACATTTCCTCCCCCCATTAGACTGTGAGCTCCTTGAAATCAGGATGCATTTATTCAGTTCATTAGTGGTAACACCCTTTTTGTACCAAGAATCATGCTGTGTGTTAGGGATGCAAAGATAAACATGTTAGGATTCCTGTTCTCTTAGGGTATTTATGTTGAGGAGAGACCGAGGTCAGAAAATACAGTATTTTACTGGTGGGGCTTCGGACCCTGACACTTCCAGCTTGATGTTTTATGTAGAATAATGATGTGTGCTTTAGTTCCTTGTTTTGAAATTTTAAACGCAAGCTTTCATGTTATTACTCTGTGTACATAGTAATGTAAACATGTGGAGGAAGCTGACCAACTAATTGTGGAGCCTCTACCAGAAACAGAAGAGCGGCGATTTTGCCTTTGTTGTGTCAGAAAACTTATTTTCATAAGTAACAATGTGTGAATGCATATTCTCATTTAAATAACAATAGCTCAGGGGAGCCTGGGTGGCTCAGTGGGTTGAACAGCTGACTCCTGATCTCAGCTCAGGTCGTGATCTTGGGGTCCTGGTATTGAGCCCTGTGTCCAGCTCCTGCTAAGAGCGAAGCCTGGGGAACCTTGGGGTTCTCTCTCTGCCCCTCCCCCCCACTAGTGCTCTCTCTGACTTTCAATCTCTCTCTTAAAAAAAAAAAATTAAATAAATATGAATAACAATAGCTCATGAAAATTGTTCAAGAGAAAGTGAATTTGGAAGGTTGAATTCACCAGCATCACCAACCTACACGTAAGTATATGCTGTGTAATTTTTCTATGGATCAGGACATTTGTTTCCCTTCTGTGTGCCAGCTGAGGTATATAATTAATCCGTGTCAACTTGAGGGTTGGAATAGTTTTTCAAGAGGCTTGGTCTTTATATACAACAAAGTACTACTTTGTGAAAGGAAGAGGGTGGCTATGCTGGTATTTGAGAAATGAGCAAACTGCTTACTTAGAGCGTGTCTGAAAATGTGTTGGATGGTGACCGTGGTGACCTGGTCCATGGGGTTGATCTGCTGGAGGGTCAGGAATGGTGAGGTGGAAATAGAGAAGCTGGCCTGGTTACTGACAGCAGCTATCAAGCAAGGTTTCCAGGCAGCAGGGAGTGAAATCTCAAGTGGTCTATGGGAGTCTGTGACACTGGGCACCACACACTGAATAACGGGAAGAGAGCAGAGCCAAGGTCGTGCAACTAGGTGGATTGAGGTGCATTCAGGAAAACAGGCAGCCCTGAAGGAAGGTGAGACATGATTGAAGTGCTGAACCGAATCATCTGTGCAGAGTATGAAGCCAGAAGAAGGAAGGGGCCTAGGACTGAGCCCTGAAGAATTCCAGCAGTGATGGACAGAGAGAGGAGGGATAGGAGGGAGTGGCTTGGGAGGTTGGGGAAACACAGGGGAGAGTAGAGTAAAAGCCAAGGTGGAGAAGAGTCTGTCGGGAGGGAGGTGAGAGTGGACAAAGGCTGGCAGGAGGTCGTTGTGAGGTGGGAACTGAAGCATGCCCGTTGGATTTGGCTGCGCAGGCAGCTGGCCACCAGGAGCCTCTGTGGAGCGAGGTGGCAGAAGCCACGTTAGAGATGGGGGAGAGAGGAGACCGTGAATGAAGACGGTCTTCTAGGAATGTTGGCTGTGAGAGGGAGGGAAAATGGGGAAGATTAAGTGGGGTTGGTAGAGACTTTTTGTTTCTGAAGTGGGAAAGACCTGAGAAATATGTAAGCGCCCTAGCCAATTATCTCATGAAGAAGTAAAAACTGATAAAGTACTGACAAGGCAGGAGGGATGTGGAGTTTAGACTAGCGCAGATGGGGACACTGCCTCTGTTGTCACAAGAAGGAAGGTACCAAGGATAGGTATGCGTGTAGATTCTGGGAAGTCACTGTTTTCCAGTGTGTATGTATCCACCCAGACTTGAAAACTGCAGTTTTCAATACATTTCAATACATTTGTAGATGTATTTCTGTATTAGCTACTTCAGTGTTTCTCAGCTTTTATTAGTTGATTCAAAATTATTAATTCAAGATCTTTTAATTTGACCCTAATGAAATAAATATTAAGGAATAAAATTTTGTCAAGTAGGGTTGAACTTTGGGGGCCACAAACCACTGTAATATTCTTTTGCCCCCTGTATTAATGTACTGTATCAAAATGACACAGACTGCTGGCTTAAATAACAGAAGTTTGTTTTCTCATAGTTCTGGAAGCTAGAGGTCCAAGATCAAGGTGTCAGGAGATTTGATTGCTCCTGAGGTCTTTTTCCTTGGCTTGCAGAGGGCATCTTCTGGTTGTGTCCTCATACGGCCTTTCCTCTGCACATGCACATGGCTGGTGTCTCATGTTGTGTTTCCAGATTTCTTCTTCTTGTAAGAATACCAGTCAGATTCATCTAGGGCCTGCCCATATGACCTTACCTAACTTGACCTGCCTCTTTAAAGGCCCTGTCTCCAAATACACTCACAATTTGAAGTACCAGAGTTTAGAGCTTAATCATATGAATTTGTGGAGAAGGACACAAATCAGTCCTTAACAACCCCACTCTTTGGGACACTATTCCTTCTTTTGAGAATGCTTAGAATCTTTATCCTACTTGATAATGATTATTCTGGATTTTGCTGACTGAATCAAGTAATGGAGCTATAACAATGCATTTCTTTATTGAGTACCTAATATGTGTCAGGCGCCATGCCAGTCTCTAGGAATAGAAATATATCTTCAGGGAACTTTCAGACACACAAACTAAATTACTATAATATGACAGATACACTTGTAACTGAGATGTTAAGTATTTGTTGAATGAATAATCAGAGTGTTTGTGACTAATTTTGGTGAAAGAGAAAAGGAAAGACTTCATAGCAAAGGTGACGTTTGAGGGGGATCTTGAAGGATGAATAGGATTTTTGAGTATAGAAAGTGGCATTCTGGGGCGCCTGGGTAGCTCAGTCAGTTCAACGTCTGCCTTCTGCTCAGGTCATGATCACAGGGTCCTGGGATGATCTCAGGGTCCTGGGATTGAGCCCCGCGTTGGGCTCCCTGCTCTTTGGGAAGTCTGCTTCTTTCTCTCCGCCTCTGCACCCCCATCCCTCACTCATGCTCTCTCATTCTCTCTCTCTCTCTCTCTCAAATAAATAATAAATAAAATCTTAAAATGGCATTCGAAAAGAATAGCTGAATCAGTGGCGTGAAGGAGTGAAAGTGCATGGCTTATTAGAAGACTAGTGAAATACCACAGTTTGTGGAAACCTTAGGGTAATGGGAAAAGAAACGGTGAAATGTGTAGCTCAGTTCTGAAGGCAGTTGAATAAAATTTGGCTAAGGGATTTGACTTGTTTCTTGAGCACTGAGGAATTAACAGTATAGCAGGGAAGAGGCCATGTAGAATGCTTTGTGCCCTCTAGAAGGATACTCTGTCAAAGGAATTACCATTTCCATCCAGATAAGGACTGCCAGGAGAGTGACTGGTGTGGAAATTCCAGTATTCTCAGATGAGCCCTGGGGCTGCAGGGGAGAGGCCTTCCTGCCTAAATCCCACCAGTGCATACGTCTGTGCACATACTCAGTCCCTGTGTAAACTTAGCAGAGCACATATGTGTGTCTGCTGCACCACCGGATGCACTGCAGGTTCTGGAATTTCCCCAAGGTGGCTTCTCTTGTCCATCTGCCACTCTTACGGACCTAATACTCATCTCTTACCACCTTGGAACCTGATACAGTCACCTCACCTGGGAGGCAGGGGCCAGTGGAATGTGCATACTTCTGGCTTGTGTGTACTGGCATTTGTGGTGGTGGTGGTGGGGGGTGTTGTGAGTAGATGAGAGTGTGGGATTTCTGTATGTGCGGGCATAGCTATGACCAGTGACAGCACCCCTGAACAGAGCTTTCATGGTATGGAATAATACCTTAATTAAGATCTTCACGAAGAAAGGGAGGCTTTTTCTAATTTGCACAGAGGTAAATTGGGTAATGACAGTGAAAGTGATAACGAACAGGGAGGTGTTTTAGAAGAATAATCCTGGTGGCAAAATGGAATTTGAATTAAATAGGAACTGGGACATAGGGAGAGTGGTGGCCAAGAGAGGAACATATCTCTTTGTTTCTTCACTAGAAAGAGTGGGAACCCCTGGGCAGGAGACAGAGATAGAGATAGAGATAGAGAGAGAGAGAGAGAGAGGTACAGCATCTGAAAGAGAGTAAACCAGTGTGATCTCCTTTTTCCTTCCCTTCTTGTTTATAGAACCTCTCTGATGACTCATCATTGGAGGCGTTTAAAGAGTAGTAGTTTTTCCCCTGATAACCATGTTTGTTGTTCTGCAGCTTTTAAGATTATCTATGTTCAGTATTCTAGCACCTGTTCATTGGGAGGCCCTGAGGACATCCATGAATTTCATCCAGATATTTTAGGATTCTTGATATCCCTGGCAATTAAAAACCTAGAACTCAAGGAGGTTACATAGTTTGCTCAGGCTTCTGCAGGGGTCTTATACAGCTGAGGAAATGGCTCTGTTAAAGAGCTAATTTTATTTCACAGTGGATTAGGATAGAGCCAAGTTGATGTTCCTTTCTGTGTTCAAAAGCTGGACAAGGTGCTATTGGGCAGACCATCCCATCCAACTGGAAAATTTATTCCCCTGGACTCATTTCTGAGAGAAGGAAAAGGAAGGGATACATTTGTGTTAGGTGGTCATAGACGGGAAGAACCTTAGAAATCCTCTGCTTTGCTATTTTCATTTTATTGATGAGATAATTGAGCCCCAAGAGACGCTGTGATTTGACTGAAATAACGTAGCTATTTCGTGGCAAGACTCCTGACTCCAAATTCAGTGTTTTGTTTTTAAATTATACCCACTCCTTTAAGTTTAAAAACCGAACATACAAAAACTTACTGAGCTACTTAAAACCATTTGCATTAAAAGGAAATGAGAAAAGGGGGGAAGGCAATATGTAGGTAAAACATCTGATCGCTTTGTAAGAGCTTTAAATTATATGGATTGTGAACAGGAGCTGTAAAAATCAGTCACTGAGGATGTGGAGAAGTTAGTTGAGGAGCAAATGGGGAAGTTTCCCTTTTGTGATGTAAATCAGTGTAGAATTGCCTAGTTGTAGGCTATCTTTGAACTCATAAGGGTCTTGTAAAACAGTAATAAATGTGCTTTCTATTTGCAGTTTCAACTAACCTCTATAAATTAGAAAAATTAATGGATCCTGGTGAATCTGAAGCCTAGAGAGCCACTTGATAGGTCTTCCCTCAAGAGCTAGATATCAGTCTGTGTTTGTGTTTTCAAAGGGTAATATATCTAGGATGTGCATTACAAAGAAACAAAATACAAATATTTTAGTTCCCAGAGGTCCAAGATCTTTTCCACTTGTTTGGATTGTATCAGATAATTTATAAGATGTGAAACTGATAAAAGACAACGTAACGCCCCATAATTCAGTACAACAACTCACCAAAGATCTCTGGAATCAGTTTGGTTTTCTAATATATTAACAGTTTGTGAGAAAAGGAAGGAAACCAGATCACATCCATTTGAAAGTATGCACAGATGCACCCAGAGTCCATAGAGAGGTGCTTCCATTTGTAAGTATTTTATTCCACTGGCAAATTACAAAGAGCTGGGAAAGTGGGAGATGAGAGATTTTGATTTGTGAAATTGTTATTTTAGAGCTGAATTGTCTAGGGAACTTAAATTTAAAAGAAAATAGTGAGATATTACATCTGACTCCTTATCTGTGTAGTGGGATGATACCTGGAGTTTGCATCCTGTATACTGCAGAGGCTTACGTATGGCGTGTGTCTTCCCAGGCTCAATAACGCTTCAGCAGAGCATATTTTTCCTACTGTGACTTTCTTACTGTCACCGCCTTCTGTTTATTGTTTTTGATTTGTTAAAATATATTAAAAGAGAATTATTAGGGAGCAGCTCTAGACTCTGCATTTTTTTCTTAAGGATGGGGCTTTAGGGCTAGTCTAATTAGCATTATCTTCCATAGGTATTTGTGTGACCCTCTCCTAAAATTTCAGGCCCATATTATGAAAGATGTGAATGTTAATTTTAGTTAACATGGTAAATAGATAGCAAAGTATTTTAGTGGATAAAATTTCAAATCAAATGCATGGTCAATTTTTAATGGTGATTTCTGAGCTTTTTGTCCCCAGGGCTGTTATTTTAAAGGCTTCCCTTGCTGTAAATACTCTTAAAAAAAAATTTTTTTTTAATTTGATTGAATTTACATATACCATATTGTTTCAGAAGTTGAATTCAGTGATTCATCAGTTGCATACAACACCCAGTATATCTTGATTCCTAGGGTATTGATAAGTTTAACCTGGAAGTTAACTGTAACACAGAGGACAGTAACTCAGACCAAAATTCAGAAAAATACTTTTTTTCACTCCTGTATTCTGCCTCCCGGTCCCATCATTCTTCAGCCTCTTAAGACAGTAGAATTGTCTAATGAGGAGTGGTACTGAGGGTGCAGTGTGGCTGTATGACACATCTTCCTTTCTTCCAATATTGGCAAAATGACAATTGTTGACTCATTCTGCAGGGCAGTCACCTCCTCAAATGGAGTCCTGTCTTTTGAAACCAGCCATTTAATCATCATTAATTTCCTCCTTTATTCAGTAGGAGCTCGGTCATATGCTAATTCAAAGCCCAGGATCCCAGCTCACTCCCTACCTCTGTGCCATGTGACTAGACTATGTAACTTAATTTCTCTGAGATCCTTTCCTTATCTACAGAGTAAGGATAGTTACAGCACTCACCTTTCAGGGTGGTCCTGAGGATTAAGTAAGAGAACATTCAGGAAGACTCCTCTCTGGTTTTAGTACGTAGTAAGGACTCAGTAAACAGTAGTTATTACTAAATACTCATGAGAGGAAAAAAACTCTCTAAAGGCACGAGATAAAAAAGGAAACCACGTTAGATCTCTTTCTAAGTCAGCATGACTGTACATAAACTTTGCTTATACCGAAAGCCTGATTTATGGCCCACCAAGCATACATTGTGCACCTGCTTTGAGACTAAAAGAAAACCATCTTGTCCTTTAGATACTGATCCAGTGCTCCTACTCCCTGCTTTCCTTGATGTTAAAACTTGTGATTCCTACCTATATGCTAATTTATAATCTTTTGAGCTTTTACAAGATGTAAAAAAGCATATAACCCTGTGAAAGCTGTTCCTTCTCCAAAATGCCTTCTTCCCTGTGAGTTTCCTGGGCAGCTGTCCTAACTTGGGCTCAAATAAAACTCTTAGTTTTAGAGGCTCTAAAAGGGTTGTTCATTTTGTGTCAGTAATACTTACTACCTAAAAAAACAAAACATTGGATAGGTAGGCTCCAGAAGATTATATAGTTGACCCTTGAACACCATGGGAATTAGAGGCACTGACCCTCCCACAACCTTGAAGTTGAAAATCTTTGTATAATTTTTGACTCTCCAAAAACTTACTCATGGCCTACTGTTGACCAAAGCCTTATAACATAAACAGCCAGTTAACACTCATGCTGTATATGTGTTAATACTGTATTCTTATAATAAAGAAAGGTAGAGAAAGGAAAAATGTTATTAAGAAAATCATAAGAGAAAATACTTATTCATAGTACTGTGCGGTAAAAACCCTATGTATAAGGGGACTCACACAGTTCAAACCCATATTGTTCAAGGGTCAACCGTAATGTGTTTGAGACACATATTTAAATAACTTACTTAGTTTGTATCCAGTTTTTCTGTTTTTAAAATGTCCTGGCTTGCACTCCCACTTGAGCCTTATAATAAAAGAATGAATGTCCATGTGTAAGGTGAGGGATCACCAGAGTTCTCATCGATCTTAGGAAGTTGTTTAAAAAATTTTTTCTCAACTTGCCATAATTAAGGACGGTACCAAACCATTAAGCCACCTTTGTCGTACTGATTCTGATCTTTCTTTATGGCTTTTATATCTGTAAATATAAAGATAACCTTCGGTTTTGCCTTGGAAATTAGGGTATAATGTCTGTTCTCTCAGACGGTGGATCTTAACCCCAGATGCATATTAGGATCACCTGGAGAGATCTTGAATGCTACAGATAAAATACAGATGCCTGACCCCGCACCCCAGAGAGCCTGATTAAATGGTCTGGGACAGGAGACAGCATTTTAAAAATATGCAGCCATGGTGGGAACCACTATGAGGAATACTCTTTATAGTGCACACACCTTCTTTACCCCCAAACCCTCCCCTAAATTAAAAGCCTGTACCTAAACCTCACAGCAGGTTGCAGCAGATTTAGTTATTAATGAAAAGACAATAAGAGTGTACACAGTTTAAAAGCATTTCACATCTGGTTATAGCATGTGTCGGTTTACCATAACATGTCTCTTTGGGTAGTAATGATTAATTTTGAGTTTCAGTTACATCTTATAGAGGAAACCAAAAGTCCTTTCTCTGAGATCCTACTGTTCTCCTTTAAAGATTTTGATCATACAAGTTTCTGAAAACACTTGTTTGGCTTAGATGAGTAATCTCTGATTTTGGAGGCAAGAAATGGGTTCAGTCATCCTAAAACAAGCACATCCTTAACCTTTAGGAAAAATTCCCTGAGGGCATGAATATTCCTTTCTCTAATGATGGAATACACTTTCTCGGTAACTTTGAGAACTTCTTTGTTTAAAGACACTTTACTTTTAACAACTGTGGGTTATGGGGTTTTGTAATTAAAGAGAGTCATTGAGCTGTGAGTGTTTAATTCTGTGGCTTCTTCTGATCTTTGTCCGCCTTTAAGAGCATTAACACTATTTCTGTTCTGTAGGTCTAGCAGCTGTTAGAAATACCATGGATGTTTGCTGAAATTAGGTGGCAATTTTATATACAATCACTGCTGATTGGATTAGGGTTGAGGTTTGGGTTTTTTTGTTTATTATTTTTTTTTAATTTGTCTTCCCACATAAGGGTGGTTAGATTGGGGAATTTGCTCGTATTGCTAACGATTGCTTTTAGATGTGCATTATGTTAGGCACCGTCGTTGCCAGCTGCACGCTGTGTATTAGTTTGAACACATGGTAAACGTTTTATGGTCGGAATAATGACTGTGGCTTGGAGGAGAGAACCTGTTTCAGTGAGGACATAAATTGACCTGTTAGGAAATGAGTGGAAACCTTGAGCCTTAGGATGTTGAAAACCAACAGAGGACTACCCTGAATCCTTTGGTTACATTTACAGAGTTACCTACCTTAATTTTAACTGGCTCGCCCGGTGTTTGAGTCTGGATTCCAATTATTGCAGAGAGTTTAGATGCTAATACCAACACAATATTTGTTTAAAAATCTTACGCAAGTTCCACTTGTTCCTGACATTCTTATTTGCTTGTGAGATGGAGTATTTCCCTGGTGTTTTATCTCCAAAGGGGTGAAGGTCTGAGTGCCAACTTGTGTGAAGAGTAAACATTTTCTTCTTTGTGTGACAAATGACTACCCAAGATGCAAATGTTAATGCATATTTTATCTGAGTTTGTAATTAGAGCCCGGCTCCAAGCAGTGATTAAAAGTCCTCTCTGCTCGTGCAATCTTTGTGCGCTGTCAAGAAGAGGTGGGCTCTCGCTGAGCTGATTGCTGGTCCTTTTCTGATTAGGAGACAACCCTCAAAAAGCAGTGCTTCTGACTTTTTTCAGATCCCCCTGAATGTCAGGGAGCCTTGCCTCCTTTTCAGAGTTCTTCCTTGTCAGAGGAATAAATGGTGGGCGGAACACTGCCTAATGATGCCTATGATCCTGGAAAATAGCGTCTGATTAAAGAGGGGCTCCGTGGGCCTGCCTGGGTACATTATTCTCTTGGGAAGCACATTACTGGGGTGGGGTTGAGGGAATTCTCTTTCCTACTCCAGAGATAAATTGCACTCATCAGAGGACCGTCAGTTAGTTAAAGGCAATTTAGAATCTGCTTTTTCTCATTTCAAGGAAAAAATGCCCCCACATTATCTGTTTCACATGGAGGGAAGAGCGAGGTATCAGGCCTACAGACGGCAGCTCTTTGGGCTTTGCAGGAGTTATCTCCTTGGCTTTTGAAGGGCAGACTCTCTTTGTGGCTACACAAGTCACTGTGAAAGAGACTCCTTTCCTGTATTTAATATGCAAGGAAGCTTTCCTATAAAGTTACAGAAGAAAGTAGTTTGCATCTGCCTTCTGACCTGGCACCAGCCTGCTAGTTATTTGTCAGCAAAATGAGACTACAGACTTCAGTTAATACGTAACAGAATTTAACTTCGGAGACTTATATCTAATACTTGAGTGGAAAAGCTAGAGAAACATTGTATCTTGTGGCTTCCTCATTCTCTCCCAAAAAAGGGAGGGAGCTGTACTTTATGTGGTGCTACCCTTAGATTATTAGGCAGCCAGGACAGGGAACCAAGTTCCATACTTCTGTACGTGTGGCAGCTGTTGGAGTCCTAAAACTGTAATAGTTTTCCATTAATACTCTTGGTTAATAACTCTGCATCAAGTTGGCAATGGCACTTAGCATGTGCTCTCCCTGTAATCAGTTGGTGCTCTTGAAATGTCTAATCAGCATTTCTCACTGATCATTTGTAGATTTTAGCTTATTCTCTTAAGCTGATTACCAAGCTGAACTATGTCAGTTTCCCCAAGGTGATGTTGCTTCTGAAGGTCAAGGGCAGATGATCTGGTTTAATCTGGAGATGTAATGTTTAAAAGGTGTTATGAGTAGGAAGGCCCCATGAGCATCCTACGGTTCAGGAAGAGCATATGCTCTACCATCACTACCCAGAGGAAGCAGGGGGGTCCATCTCTGCAGGTCTCTGTGTTTGTGTTGGTCAGGTTTCACACATTTTTTTGGATCTTCTTGGCTTAAGACAAAGACTCTTGGTTCCCATGTGTCCTCTTACCTAGACCCTTCCTCCAGCTGTTCTAGGTGAAGAGAGTGGTCTTGAATTCACATTCGAGAGTACTAACTCTGATTGGAGAAACTTCTCATCTGACATAAGTAGGACCTTTCCTTTTGGAAAATTACTAAAATATTTCCAACATAAAAATTAATTCCTAAAAATCCCTGAATAAGCCTGAAGAACGATATCATTCATTGAGAGATGCTAGTAGAGTTGTCAGATTTAGGGGGGAAAAACTGTATGAACATACTTTTGCTAAAAAATGATTGTTGTTTGGCTGAAATTTAAATTTAACTAGATGTCTTGTATTTTATCTGGCAACCCTTGATGCAGGTAATGTGAAAATAAAAAGAAAAGAAAAGCAAAAAAGAAAATTAGAGAAAAGAAATATCCCTGCTGATATTTGTATTGGGGAAAGGAGGAAATCACTAAAAGTGTTTTCAACAACTGCAACTGAGAGAAACATTGACCTCTGTTCAGTTTACAAGAAACTAGAAGTTTTCAAAGTTAGGCTGGAAGCAAAAAGAAGGTAATAGGTAGAAAATACACAGACAGTAGGAGTAGCATGGTTAATAGGAGACTAAGGTGTTCTCTCTCATATTGGGAAATGAAAAATAGCATATTGCAGTGGAAAAGTTCTTTATAGGTTACTTGGTCCGATAACTTCTTTTCCCCTAGAAGGAAACTGGAGCTGAAATATTAAGAGGCCAAGTTACCTGACCACATTTTCATCATCATTTAGCAGCAGAACCTTGGTCTCTGACCCTTCCTTTCTAAAAACCTGTACTAAGGGTTTGACATACTGTAAGTTTAGAATTAATCAGGTAAAATCATATCACCTGATTTTGATGATGGAGACATCTAAAGAGACCTTTCTCATGTAAAAGTAGTTATTACAGAAATTGAAACAGCAGTTACCAAAAAACTTCCTCACTTTCAGTAACTGCACTTTCCCTTCTGCAGTGGCTAGGTTCATGATGTCCTCAGCATGTATTTCTGACTTATTTGGGCTCCTATAGGTAGCATCCCAGTTTACCTGCCTATAAACTAAGGGAATTTGGGTTTAATGATTTCAAGAGTAACTTCTAAGTCTCGGACTCAGAAGTCTGAATTGTTTAAATCCCTCTTAAAGAATTTACAGTCCTGTTGATATGACATACCCATATAAAATAGAGATCATTATAAAATTGGTCAAAAATTAAGTTAAATTAACATGTTATATGTTTGATGTGGAAAGTAAATGTTACCAGGGATAAAGAAAGGGATAGCAGTATTAAATGAAGTGAATCTTCCTAAAGAATGTAAATTGCTCTCAACCTTGGGAGGGCAGAAGAGTTTGAGGACAGGAATTGTGGGGAGGGGAGGTAGGAAAAGCATATGAACAAGGTACAGAAGTAAAAATGATTATGGAATGTTCTAGAAGACCAGACATTGGCTGTAGCTTGCAATTTGTGCTTGAAATAGTGTCAGGTATCATTACCACAACTTCCATTGTCCTGTCTCTTCTTGCCTCCATTTCTTTTACGATTGGAATTGAACCCCTTGCTCTGGCTAGTCTGGCCTGCCCCTTCACCTCCTCTCTAAGAAACCTTTTTCAGAGCCCTCCAGGCCATTCTGACTGGATAGAAGACAAATTGGCAAAAGAGTCCATTTTGTAACAGGTCCAGAATACAGCTCAATACCGTTGAGAAGTGAAATATCTTATTTCCTGCTTACAGAGATGGCCATTCATTTATTACTTAGTTGTTGTCCCTCAACTACCAAGCCTTGTGCCTTGTGGATGGTAGGTATTCAGTAACATCATGTATTCCAAGTTCTTTTATCCTGTATGCTTAAAGACCTAGCTCAACTTAATAGATAGTAGGAAAGAAAGGTGAATGCTCTTTGATGAAAGGACCTTCTCTTTTTTGTGTTTTGTTTAAATCCCCTTTGTGCTTGATGCAGTGCCAGGACCATGTAGCTCAGTGAATGTAAGTGTGGGAACATGTTCCTGTATATGGGAAGGAACCTACGGGTCACGTACTCCAAGCCCCTCGTTTTATGAGCAAAAGAACCCAGTCCCTGGATGGTTAATAAACTTCTTGAGGTTAACAAAAAAATTTTAGGTGTTAGAATCCAGGTCTCCTCTCTCTCTAGTGAGTGCTCTTTTTAAAGGATGCCTTCTTTCTTATCTTTGCTTGACAGTACAAGAAAAATTAGCTGGGTTCAGGGTGTTCGATTATCTGTCTCTTGATGGCATGCCTCTCTCCTTTTTGTGTTCTAGGAGTAAAGTAGAAGGAGCCCCTAGGAGTAAGGAGACCTGGCTTCTTCCTAATCCTGCCACTGCATTTGAATCCTTAGAGAATTCACTTATCACCTTCTGTTTCCACATCTGTAGAATGGGGTGGGTTTGGGGTTTAGTACCACATAAATGCCAGGTCCCTTGTAGTTCTATTAATTCATCAGTAGTGCTGCATTATATTGACTTTTTGAGTATTTAGGAATGTTCTATCCTCTTCCTTCCCTCTTACACAGTGTTTCTAAAGCATTGACCCCACATAGAAGAGTGTAAGTACATGTGGGAGTGAGGAGAGGGGAGAGGAATTGGGGAGATGGATCTGGGCTATATTGTGTGTAACAGACCTGGTGGTTTCCACTTGTCTGTCCTTCTTTTTCTAGGTAGCACAGGGTGGAAAAAACCAACCATCTCATCAGGATGACTGTGGGCTTTGGGACATTAAGAATCTTTTTGGCGTCTGATGTCCTATCTTCAGTTCCTCTTTTGTTGTGGTCCATTTTGTTTGGTGTGTCAATGTCTTTGAAGCACGATAACAAAGAACAAAAAGACAGGCTCTTCCAGAGAGTCACCAGGATGGAACAAAGGTTCTGAGGCATTGTGTGAGGAAGACAGGGTCGTTTCCCTGGTGCGGGAAGGAAGTGTGCCCTCTTCACCTCTTCTTAAGTGCTGAGCCTGCCCAAAAGGACGTGTTTTTTCTAGAAGGCAAAGCCTACACTTTTGGCAGCAGAACTGAAATAGAAAAATTGAGCTTGACCTATTTCCGTAGCAGTGCGAGTCTTGCATTGTCCTCTCAGGCAGTATGAAAATCCTTGAACTGGGAAACTGACAGCTGCAATCAGACACTTGCATTGAGGGAAACATCATGAATTTTAATAGGAGTGCTGCTTCTGGATGAGGTTGGGAGGGGAAAGAGAGCCAAGCCAATTCAAACAAAAGGAGCAGAAGGGGGTTTGCTACATGTACAGCTCATGGCAGTGATGAGAGTAATATTCAAATTATTTATCCCACAATGATATTGATGATTTAAGAGGGAAGGAGTGCCGAACTCTCGTGAAGTGGAAAGGGTTATGAATCTTCCATGATTATTAATCCCACTGTACTGAAGGCGAGGAAGGCGGGTATATCGAAACATGACTTGTTAGCAGTAGCGGTGCTCAAACACTGTGCTTCAGTACCCGGGAAATGAGCCCAGGGAATCAGTCACCACGACACAGATAACAGTGCTTCCCTCGTGGACACACCAGACAAGCACAGACATGTGCGCACACCCACAGAGCCAGTTTCAGGATGTCCTTCCTACCAGCCCTCTTTGTTGTGCATGGCATTTCCTCTTCTGAGTAGCCATCAGCATCCTGTGTGTCCTGGGGTGGAAGGATTGGAATCGGTTCCCATTGTCAGACCTCTTCGTGAAGAGTTTGCTTATTGGCCTTGCTATCCCCAGGGTGGTTTCTCAAGGAGTGAAGCATGTAGAAACAGTGCTGCTGCTTTTATAACAGGGTCCCCTTCCACTTTAAAACCATGCCTGCCATGTCACCCCAGACCCAGTCATGCTTGTTAGAAGCTGATGGCCGCTTTTACGAATTAATGCAGCTGTGAGCCACTTTGTTCTTATTTGTTTATATGGCCATGCTTCATTTTAGAAGGGGGACCTGAGTCTTTATTAAAATAGAAACCTAATCATTTCAGAACCCCATTCTTCTGAATAAATCATGAAGTTTTTTTTTAAATGTGAAGATGGCACTTAAAAAAATACACTGCAAACTTTGTTCATCAGGTTTCTCTGTTGGTGAGACTATTTAGCCTGGGAAGATTTTAGCCAAAGACTGTTATCCAAGACAGTGCTGGCTGATGTCCTGAATACTATTTGGGAAGCACTGAAGAAAATCACCACACACTAACCAGAAGCAGCAACTGCTATCTCAAGATGTGGTTTTAAGGATGGAAATTATTTGTTGGTCTTTGAGCTAGTCCTTCTCCTGGAGCTGGAGGAGAAGGGACTAGTATGTCTCTAATGCGGAATTGGGACTCAAGCCAGACTAAGGCAGAACCTGTGAGAAATGGAGACAAGGAAGAGGGCTCTTCTTTACCAGGCTGTGAGGAAGGAACTCGTCCTTGGTCCCCTGTCAGGGCTTATCACCAACTGGTAGAGATGATTGTAAGGACTTTATGGGCCATTTGACCCAGGTTTCATATTTGTGAAGCTTTCATAGTTAGTCTTTCAAAATTACCATGATGACAGTAACCCCTTTTGGCATTTCTTCCCTGTTTTAGTAAGGTGCAGTGGAGATCCTGCCTCAGTGTGGGAGAAGCCCTTTCCCAACTCTTCAGCTCCTTCCCCGTTCTCGAAGCACGTCCCCTCTGTCCATAGCGCTCTGAGACCAAGGTTTACATGGGGTCCCATTTATCTTTATCCTTGCTGTAAGCCTGAGTATTCCCTTTAAGTTGTTTAAGCTGTTAGAGACAAACCAGCTGTTGTGGTAGAGGGTAGGAACATGGGGTGTATTGTGATAATAACATTTGTGTACATTTGGGATCCTGCTTGTGTTCAAATCCTTACTACTGTGCTGACATGCCTCCATCTCCTTGTCTCACATATGTTTCCTGCCTAAGCCCTTTGGTTTTCCATACCCATCTCTATGTTGGTAGTAAAAGCTGCCTCCCATGAATCTAATACTTTGAGCCACTGAACCTGGAGTCCCCTGCCTCTGTGCTACTCATCCATTCATTCACTCAATAAATATTCCCTGAATGTTCCACACTCTGGCATAGTGCCAGGTGCTCTGGGTAACAGTAGGGAGAAAGATGGACACAGTCTCCAGGTGTTGGATGTTTTCCCTGTCCTCCTTGGCTGTAAAAGCTCATGCTGACCTAGGTTACCTCGGCCTCCATCTTGATATTCCCTCTGGCTTTATTCACCTGCTTGGATTCCCAAGTTAACCTTGCCACACCACGAGAATCCAAGGGTAACTTCTGTTCATCTTGATGGAGAAATAATGTACCAAGACATCTTCCTGGAGGGAGGCTGAGAGGCTTCAAAGTTGTGGTAAGGCAGAGTATTCTCTAAGTCACTCAGGTGCCGTGATGGATTGGAAAATATCCAAGAAGGAAGGAGGCTCTTCTTTTCAGGCTAAATAACAACGTCCTTGTTGGAAAGGGAATAATCAATCCCAGCTGGAGTAAAGAGACTACGTTGCCTTTGCTTTTCCATTCAAATCTAATCTCATGACATGAGTTTCTGACATGAGTAGCATTCTTGCCCAGACTTGTGGCCCCAGGGAGGGGATGGTTATTTAAGACAGCTGGCTCCCTAAGCAAGGCATATAACTTGATGATAAATGCTTACAGACAACTTCCCTTACTTGCTGATTCCAGTCTCAGTTTAATTGAGACCCCTGGAGATTTGCAAAAAATAAATAGATGTTTCTTTGAAAGAATATCATTTCTTTGGATGCAAGAAAAAGATAAGAAATTGTGCGTGCATACAGTTCATCAGTTTTTTCCAGCTTATGGAATTCTCTGGGGAGGGATTCCTTTTATCCATTCCCTATGAAACAGAAGTTTCCTGTGCCTTCAAAACCTGTCTTGTGTTATAACGTAGAATAAATCTGACTTGTGATTTTGGTTTCTTTTTCTTTTGCTTTGTCTTTTAAAAGGAACTATTTCTATGAATTAGTAATTTTTAAGGCATCTTGTAGGGTTTTTTTTGAAAACTTATATATAGCTAATTCAAGTTTTAGTAATTTAAAGATTCTTTTTGCAGAGTTTATACTTCTTTGGGTCAAGAAACCTTTCTGTGGAATAACAGTTATGCCTGAATCTCTAGGCCTGAGTGTCAAGCATTTGCTGTGTATTCCTTTCTCATAATTGGAGATGAAGTCTTGCGGGCAAAGAAAGAATTGTCTCATACATCTTTTCTTCCATCTGAGAACTTGGGCACTAATAATGGTTATAATAACTAAAATGAAAATGTTATGAGAAAACAGGCATTTACTTAAAAGAATTTGGAAGTATTGAGGGTATGCAGAATTTCTTTGCAATTTATCAAAAGTAATACTGGTAGAATGATAATGTTTTAAAAATTAATATTTAGGACTGGATCAGTGAGCTGAAAAGGGAATTAATAAGAATTAAGACCTGGCTAAGTTTCAGAATCAAAACTGGGTAAAACAAAAAATAAAACAAAACACAAAACAAAACCAAAGTATAGGATGATACATTTAGTATGATATAACTTGTGTAAAAATTTAAAGACATAGTAAATATTCTGGTTGTCTATGGATATATTCATCTATAATACAAAGGCTAAAAACATGGCTTTGAAGGGCCCATGATAAATAGCTTGATAGTATTTTCCTGAGGTGGTGGAGAAGGAAGGAAGGAAAGAAGGAAGGTGGGAGGGAGCAATGGGGCTTGGGGACCAGAAACAAAAGAGATTTTAACTTCATAATGTTTTATTTCCAGATATTAAAGGAATCTGAGGCAAGCATGACATAACTTTTGTTAACTCTGGGGCTGGGCATTATTTGCTATAGTCTTTGGCCTGGTCCTAGGTTACTTAAATATATTAAATTACCTTAAAATGAAACAACAACAAAAAAAGATTTTTATACCTTTCTTCTTAAGTTCCACATAAATGGGAGTAGAGGTGCACAGTCAATAGATATCACTCTTCTACGGGTAGAAGTGGGTGGGTCTTGATAAACACATAAATCTAAACTGAGCTATCTTGTTTTGAATTCTCCTCAACTAAGTATCTGCTCTAAGAACTTGCAGATCAGTTACGTACATGTTAGTGTAACAATTGTTGGCTATGTTCCAGGAACAGGTGCCTTTTAAACAGGAAGATCTAATTGTGGTATTTGCCTCAACCAATATCACTTTCGTTTAAAAAATGTTGTCATAAATAATTCGAATGGATGGCATGCTTTCCGTTTCTGAACAGCCACAGGCATGTAACATTCAGAGGATTTCTTTGGCCGTGGACGTGAGACTTTCATTTGCTAAGAAGCTTGCACGGCAGGGGGGGGTGGGAGGAGGATTCTCATTGATTTTCATGTAGGATTTATGTTGGTTTGAAAATGACAAGTTTGAGTCCTTGTCATGTGAAAATAGATGCAGCTATAGAAACCAAAATCTTATGTTTTCTGCAGCATAGAACTGCCCCACTTATTTTGGACTCAAGTCTAGCCAACTCACCAGGCTGGACCTACAGCTTAAAACTAGGAAATATGCAAAAGGAAGTTTGGGCACAGTGTGAAATTGGGGCACTAAAGTTTATTTTCTTTCCTTCTAATCAAAGCCTCTAGCCCATACCCAGTTTACTCTTGTTTCGTGCCTACGTTTCCTAAACCTAATAGCTCCCTCAGCCCGCTGGGTGTTAAATGCAGCATACTAGAAGTGGGCAGGGAGGCTGCTAAAAGGGTAATTGGGGGATCTTTCTGATATAGCAGGTGAAGGTTCAGAGCATGATGGGAGGAGGAAAACAATTTTATTGAGATGAAAGCAACATAAAAAGGATGGACATGATTCCTTTTTTAAAATTTTTTAATAGGGGGTGCCTGGGTGGCTCAGTCGGTTAAGTGTCTGCCTTCAGCTCAGGTCTTGCTCTCTCTCTCTCTGACAAATAAATAAAAATCTTAAAAATAATAATAATAAATAAAAAATAATTTTTAAATAGGGATGGTTTTCTTACAGACCTAAATAGCCCTAGTGTATTACAGCATACAAATGGTTTTTGTACTTATAAATGCTGAGTGGTTGGTGTTTTCCAAACTAGTATGGAATTGGCCAAATTTTTCCACACTACCTTAACTAATGGATCTCTTTGTCTTGATTCCAAGGGTTTTAACTACCTGGATGCACTCACCATATGTAAACTGATGCCATAAGGCTGGACTAATCTGATGATGGATTTTTATGTGTAGAGACTAAATTTCTGGAAATGTTGCAGGTTTTGCTTTTATGTTAAAATTTTAAAGGTCATAATATTTATTAATACATGTTTATACTCTTCGAATTTCCAGTCTGGCAGCAAATCGAGTCCTATTCTAAAACCATATGATTCTAACTCGTGCTTGTAATTTGTTTTTAGAAAGAGCCAATTTGTTTGGAATTAGCAATTTCAGAACTTATTCAGTATTCCCTAAAGTGTAGGAGATTGGCCCAAACTTGTTCTGACCTTATGACATTACTTAGAAGTTGATCCTTAAAAAAAAGAAAGATAAATCCTAGGTAGAAATTATGTACTTGCCATTCATTTACTTCATAAACGTAAAACATAGAAAAATGGTCTGGTTATTTAGGTTTTGGCATGTATAGAAACTTCTCTGACTTACCTCAGTAAGCTCTCTTTCCTTGTTTTTCATAGACTAAATCACACTGTTTTCTTCCTTAGGGAGACAGTGTGTGGTCAAGTACAAAGAGTATGTTCCAGGTCACATAGGCAGATTTCAGATCTCAGCTCCTCCTTCTCTGGTTGTTTGACTTTGAGCAAGTTATTTAACCTCTGTGAGCCTTTGTTTCTTGTATAAAATGGGAATCACAGTGCCTCCTTCACAAGGTTCTGGGGGTTAAAGGAAATTCATGTGTAAATGAGACTCATAGTGTACGGTGTGTAGTTAGGTATTCTATGTTCCCTTTCCCTTTCTCTTAGGAACAGAAAAATTTGGATTAGAAGATTTTATTTTGGCTGTCAGTTGCCCCTCCTGTAACACTTATGATTTGGTATTTGTGTTTATTATTCGAAGGTGACAGAGTCCAGGAGAGCATTGACCCCAGTTCTAGTCACATCTGCTTGCCAACATTCAGCTCCAGCTTCTCCAGAATTAGAGGAAAACTCATGATGATGGGTTTAATAGGTTTCTTCTGACTTCCTTACCTGAATTCTTGTTTTGTTTTGTTTTTAAGTAAGGCTTGATGCCCAGCAACACAGGGCTCGATCTCATGACCCTGAGATCGAGACTTGAGCTGAGATCGAAAGTCGGATGCTTAACCAACTGGGCCATCAGGTGCCCCAGTGAATTCTTTTAAATTCTTGCTGCAGCCTCCTTCCATTGGTGGAAAGCTCCAGAGTAGGTTTGACACTTTTTTCCTGTGGGAATTAACACCGGGGCGTGGAGCAGTCAGAGGGTCAGCTTAGAAATTACCTCATTTCTAGGAAGAGTGATCATTGTCTTTCCTCCAGAACACATTTAATAGCCAAATATCTATGAATTTTTCAAGATATTTTCATCCTGTGGATAGAGGTATTTCCTGAAACCAAATCTTTGGTCTCAGGATTCTGTGATTAGTTGTCATTGGTGAATAGCCATTATTATGAAGAGGCCACAGTGGGAGAGGGAAGGTTAGGTCTAGTCTTTTTTTACGGGAAACAAACTGAATGTCAGGAGTTCTGTGTAGATGCAGTTGAGAGGCCCTTTACTGTCAAGTACTGTCGTCTCTTAGCTTCAGTCCTGTTTCCATGGCAACCACAGGGTTGCCGGTGCCTGGCTGAATGGTTTTACAGGAAGTTGAAAAACATTGCTATTCTAAGTGGCTTTCTTTTTACTGTACAAAGGGATCCTTCCCTTACTGTAGGCCAGCCAGCATTTACTGGGAACAAAGCAGGCTATTTATGCTAATTGTATTCTGGGTAGAGGGTAAAGAAATGGGAGACCCCCAGCCCCTGCTTACTGACCTGTGAATTTGTTTTTCTGGTTGTTGTTCCTAGCATTTTGGAAGAACTAAATAACTTACCTTTTCTTTATTTCCTGTATGAGTTTTCCTGCTTGTGTTAAGTAGAATTTATATTCTAAGGGTAGAACTGGTTTAAAAAAAAAAGAAAGAAAGAAAGGTGGTGGTGTGTGTCTGCGATAATATTGGTTATGGTGAGGTCAGCCTGCTGAATTTATGACTTTCAAGTGTCCACGGGGGTAGTGTATTTAACAACAAAGTGCTCCATGCTAGCAACAGAAACAGATAATGGCTTAGCAGTTATTAGGCTTATCCTTTATTGTATGTTAAAATTGTCTTTTGGATTTTCTTTATATCTTAAAAAACCTGTATTTCCATTTGTTTACATGGTAGAAAAATTAGGTATGGTAGAATAGTCTTTGAGGGTCCAAAATTAAATGCAGTTCCTTTTTGGCAATTTATGACTTATGTCCATTTCTTAGGAAAAAGAAATCAAGGGTATCAATGCAGTTCCATTAAAAGCTGATGTAATAATATTAGTTTCAAATATAAGCCAATTAGTGGACTTCTTTTCTGAGCTCCTTCAAATCCTCTTTAGAAATAAGTTAGAAAAAAATTTTTGTTCTTTACTCTTCAGTAGAGACAGCCTTTTAAAACTGAACTCTGATAATGAAAGCCTTTAATTTCAATAGATGTGGACTTTTGTTCCTAATCTCTGCTTCTTTCTTTCATACACACAGTTAAAATTAAAGAAAATCCATAAAAAATTCCAACGTGTGTTTTATACTCCTGATATCCATCATCTTGATGCTGGCAGGCCAGGTCCGAGGACCCAGAGGGGGTCGCACAGGACCAGCCAAGTGGGTCCCTGTCTGCACGCAGGGTAGAAAGCAAACACAAGCCATCAGGAGGTGAAAGCAGAGTTTATTGAAGATGTAGAGAGAGTGCAGGTAAAGACAGAGCATCTGGGAGACTCAGAAAGGAAGGGGGAAGTCTTTTCTTTGCTTGAGGTCTTGGGGGTTTTTATTGAGGATTGTGGTCTGGTGTATGTGTCCTCTTGGACATCTAGGAACTGGTTAGAACAAAGATGAGGACCCAGGTGTTATTCCTTGGAGCTAATGGGTCTTCGGGTCGAGATAGCACGGGTGGTCTGGAATATGCACTTGATGACTTCTTAGTCATTCCTTGGATGTTATCTATTATGCTGGAAGACCCCAAAGAAATCATTAACTCCTTGTCCCTTACAAGGAGGATGTACATTAAGGCGTGTGTAGGGCAGGAGTGCAGGTCCTAGCAAGAGTAGAAGCAGGAAAGGGAGAAAAAAATCAGATTTTCATGGAGTCCTTCAGTTTCCCCATCTCAGTCCCATTTCTTCTATAAAATATAGTTCTTGTTCTACAAGATAGACATTTCAAGGGAGTCAAGATTTTTACCCTGACTATGTTTAAATAAGTTAATGCCAGATTAAACTAGTCCTTTACTGAGATTCAATGATGTTTCTTTTGCATTTTTATTAGGTCTTGGAAATTTTCAACAAAATAGTTTTGGAAGGTATCTCAAGGGACCTTTATTTAATACATCCTCAAGTCTGACTAGCACCAAATGGGAGGTTTTTTTGTTTTTGTTTTTTGTTTTTTTTAAAGATTTTATTTCTTTCTTTGACAGAGAGAGAGACAGCCAGCGAGAGAGGGAACACAAGCAGGGGAAGTGGGAGAGGAAGAAGCAGGCTCCCAGCGGAGAAGCCCGATGCGGGGCTTGATCCCAGAATGCTGGGATCACGCCCTGAGCCGAAGGCAGACGCTTAATGACTGCGCCACCCAGGCGCCCCCCAAATGGGAGTTTTAATAGCAAATTGCTTTTCTTTAAACGTCCTCTACCAAATGGTTGTAGTTGTAGATTTCGTAAGTAGTTTTTCTGAGATAACCCTGAAATAATGACGAAAGGCATTTAATTCCTGAAAGAGCTTGCATGATCTAAAATGAATTTCTAGAAAGTTAAGGTGTCTAAAGCCAAAATGTGATAAAGTATTTGCTGATGTTGGGGGAGGTCATCAAGACGTGATTGCTGGTTGACCCATGAGCAGATGTGCGGGGTCAGAGGCTCCCTTACCCCCCCGCCCCCCGTCTATGCAATATGGGTTCTGCTTGCCTTTCCCCAGAGGTTGCTCTGAAAACATAGCCTTGAGATGGTGATGTGTGCTGAGAACATCTGCATGGTATATGTGACTGAACCTAGTTAAAACCTCTATGTGAACTTTTAAGATTTGGTGGCAAGTGCAGGGATCTACTTGTCTTGCTGCCACCCAAGACAAGCCTCATATGTAAGTTCCCTTTGCTTGTTAGAACTGCTACCTACCAACCTGGAGTTTGCCTCTTTCTGTGGTTTCTCCCTGTCCGCTGAGTAAGGGGCCAGTTTCAGATTTCACCCAGGAAGATCTTGAGAAGGTTTTGAACCAACAGCTGAATATTTGGATTTGATTGGTGTGTTCAAAGAGTTTATAGGTTGTCTTGGCATAGAATAACCAGTGTCATAAATCTGGGAACAAGGACTGCCTTGCATGATAATGAGTTGATAGGACTTCATTGAAGAAGTGTGAAGTGGAGCCTCGAGAGAAGGGCTATTTGGAGGAAGTGGGACTCAAAGCATTTCATTAATTCAATAGAAATTTATTGAACAAACCCTTTATGCTAGATGTTATGGACTGTGCTGGAATTATAGTAATGAACAGGACAGTGTCCCTAAATGTATGGACCTCACAGTCTCGTGAGGGATCCAGACACAAAACCAAGCAATTACCTCAATGATAATGTCTATGTTGGGGGAATTAAGGGAACACCTGGATTTGGAAGGGGCAGCAAGATTTCACTGAAGATTTCTTTGAGAACTTCTTTGAAGACACATGAGGCTGAAACAGAAAGAAATCCCGGTGGACGTTGCTATTTACCCACTTAAAATAGGGTTCATTTTTTACTCACTTAACTTTTAGAAACAGTCTCCAAAAATATAAATAAGCTTTTCTTAGAAACTGAAGTATTTAGATTTTAGAATTTTGTGGTAAGAAGAGATCTTAGAAAAATCCAAACTGTTTTACCACCAACTGTTTCGTAACTCTTGAAAGGATAAGAAATGCAAGATTTCCCGTGTGCCAGTGGGTCAGGAAATAGACCTCCTCTGGTTCAGAAAGTGAATGTCCAGGGAAGATTGTATCTCTGAGTCCTCTACCTATTTCTTTTGAGGAAAAGTTTTATTCTCCTAATACATGCATAATATCTTTGTCAGACCTGAAGCCTTTGTATCTGTTTCTATATCCTTTAACAGAGAACAAGTGGGGGGGGGGGGAAGTGGTCGTGGCTGTTAAGTAATCTATTAATCTGTGTAATCTATTAACTAGCACTAAAATTATGGCTGCCACCTAGTCACCCCGACCTAATTAATCTGTCTCCTGAAGGACAGGAAAAATTACTGTTTTTAAATGGCCCACATTCCTTTGAAAAGCTTAGATATGCTCCCATCGATACATTATTTCTCAGTTGGATGTTTCCCCATTAGGTCCTACTGATTGCTTTAATTTTGTACCTTAGCAGAAATATTACTTCCCCCTTACTTATGTAGCTTCTTTCATGAGCCTCATAATATCCATTATTCCTGAAAAGCTTCTTGGTTTGAAGAATTGAGAAGCAGGCAGTAAGAGGTCTTTTACACTGATACACGTTCCTCACCCTTGTTAAGAAGGACTTTCAGATGTTATTCATGGTATTGATATGTTCTTTTCTGAGTCAGCTTTAGTGACATGGCCCATAACTCAATGTTCAATCCCAGGTTTTAAAATTTATGATAAAAGGGGGCGCCTGGGTGGCTCAGTCGTTGAGCATCTGCCTTCGGCTCAGGGCGTGATCCCAGCGTTCTGGGATCGAGCCCCACATTGGGCTTCTCCGCTGGGAGCCTGCTTCTTCCTCTCCCACTCCCCCTGCTTGTGTTCCCTCTCTCGCTGGATGTCTCTCTTGCTGTCAAATAAATAAATAAAATCTTTTAAAAAAATAAATAAAATTTATGATAAAAGGAACAAGACCACCACAGTTAAAGAACAAGAAATATGTTAAAAAACATAAAAGTTAGAATTATGTAAGTAATCAAATATATGAAATATTCTAAAGGTATTGGATATTTTATTTTATGGGATGCTCTGTTATGCTTCTTTATTCCTATAACTGTCAGGATGTTCTTCTATTACAGTATTCTCTTATTGTAACATTTTGAACTGTAACTGTTACTTTTCTTATCCATTTCTACCAATAGACTGTGTGCTTCCTGGCTTTAGTTTATGCCTGGCATATTGTAGGCACTTAGTTAATGTTAAAATGAATGTACAGTAATAAAATAATGTGACTCCCATTAATGAGAAATAGTTATTGTAGCTTACTTCAGACCCTGGCATTTTATCAGATACTTCACTTTGAAAAATACTGACTGAGTTTGGGACACTACTAGGAACAATTAAATATGTCGTCCGTATGCTTGTAAAATGTAAGCATGGGCAAATAATGACTGTACTGTGTGGAGGCGCAGTATTACACAGTTGTAGCATAATATTGGAATGGTGCACTTACAGTTCTCTGGTTATCTGCGTTATCTAAAAATGTTGACATTTATGTGTATGGCTTACATATATGGATATAAACTGGTGCTTTGCTTTGCTATATTACATTTAAGTCAAATCTCTTTATTCTCTTTTATAATTATATCAAGATGCTGTTGGTAGAAACATCGTATTTTTAAATATACGCATATAAACATATTTATATGTATTTTACAAGTATATGTATACATGTCTTTATATGTATATTATACGAATCACATTTCTGTATATAATTTCTAGAAGTTTAAGATATCTTAATTTAAGAAGAAAAGATATCTTGGGGCACCTGGGTGGCTCAGTTGTTAAGTGTCTGCCTTTGGCTCAGGTCATGATCCCAGGGTCCTGGGGTCGAGCCCCGCATCAGGCTCCCTGCTCAGCGGGAAGCCTGCTTCTCCCTCTCCCACTCCCCCTGCTTGTGTTCCCTCTCTCACTGCCTCCCTCCCTCTCTCTCTCTCTCTCTCTCTCTCTGCCAAATAAATAAATAAATAAATCTTAAAAAAAAATCTTAATTTTTTTGTCTGTAATTTTCTACAAGTCAAGACCATGAAAGTAATGTTTCCAAGTTGTCACTTGGGAAAATATCTGATTTGTTGAACTTGTAGGAAAGCATGTACTTATTTTGTTTATACTTATAGAAAAGATTATCCATTAAGTTAAATTTTTTTAAAAAGTATTTGAGGCCGTGAATTAATGAAAATGAAGAAGAACAGCTGCTTTCACATGTGATCACATTTAGTCTTTAAGGATACAATTGGTATCTTGCCCGAGCTTTCTGCATGTAGAAAAAGGAAAAGGCACAGGCTCGGCCGTGTAGTGCTCTACTCCAGACAAACGCTTATGCTTCGCAAATGCTTCATGGGCTGACACCTGTATTTTATTTATTTTTTTATTTTTTAAGTAATCTGTACACCCAACACGGGGCTCGAACTCACAACCCTGAGAGAAAAGTGTCTCATGCTCTACCAAGTGAGCCGGCCGGGCTCCCTTGATACTTGCATTTTAGATAACACTGTCAGTTGAGTTTCCTCTACAATGAAAGTGAAAACAGTACTGAAACCTGCTCATCCCCCTTCTGCAGATATTATTTCAGTTTACCTTCAATCATATTCATCAGCTTGCTTCTCTGCTGGTATTCTGTTTCTGCTGCATTTTAACTTTACAGTTTAGTGGAACATAATAGTGACAGTCCAAACAGTCCATGTCTGTGTTGTGAAAAATGTGAACAGACTTGTGTTTTAAATCAGCAGCAGTAGAGGGAGAGAACATTCCCATTCATTCATTCCTTATTTACTCGTTATCAGTACCGTCTAGTTTTTTGTATCATCTGTGTTCATATCAATTTTCTTCTCCTAACTAGTCAGATGCAACCCCATGACACAGTAACGATGCCAGCGTAAAAGGTTTTGATTTTTCTAAAACAATATATGGACTAGATAACTTCTTTCATTTTAGAACCAAGAATTTCTGTCACACGCAGACTGTGGGATCCTGAGTCGACCCTTAATGCTGCTTTTGGGGACATCATTGTTTCCCCCTCAGGGCAGTGCACCAGATTACTGGGGTGTGATGGGAGGTGGGCTTAGGGGCAGGGCTCCTCTTTTGGTTAGAGACACTGTGTTATACAGTTTCTATAAATAAGACCCTTTGCTGAGGACACAGCAGTGATCAAGTCAGACCTGTTCCTCTTAATCTCTATGTTGCTGATTCAGTGGCCACTTCTCAATCTTCATCTTAGCCTGTTGGTAACGTTGACCCAGGTGAGCGCCCTCTCCTCCCACCTCCTTGAAACACTTCTTTAACTTGGTTTCCCCTAAGCTACAAACTCTTATTTTTCTTCCTCCCATACTGGTTGCTCCTTCTCAGTCTTCTTTGCTGGTTTTGCTTTTTCTGCTTGACCTTGTAATGTTACTGTGCTTCAGAACTCAGGCTTTAGACCTTTTCCTTATGTTCATTCATTGCCATAACTGATCTCAAGATTTTAAATACCGTCTATACGCTGGTGAGTCCCAAATATATATCTCCAGCCCAGATCTCTCCCATGACTTTCGGACTTGTGTATGTCCAGCTTTTCATCCAGCACCTCCACCTGGATGTTTAATAGGCATTTCACAGTTAATGTTCCAAACCTGCATTCATGAGCACTCTTTCTACACTAAACTTGTCCATTATCTTGGATTCTCCCCTGTCAGAGTTAATGACAGCCCTATCCTCTTAGTGGCTCAAACCAAAAACCCTGAGCCATCATATTCTTCTCTCTTCTTTCATATCCCCATATCCAAGGGGTAGTGTAGTCCCCTCTCACTACCTCCACTCCTAACACCTTTGCCCAAGCCACTCTAATCTCTTGCCTGATGTAGCAATAGCCTTTAATGCTTTCTACCCTTGCCCTTTTATTACAGTCTTGTCTGAGCACAGTGTGATCCTGTTAAAAGGGAAGTCACATTGTGACGGTCTTCTGCTCTGAAGCCTCTGATGGTTTTCCATCTCAGAGTAAAGCCAAAGTCCTTACCAGTGGCTGACAGGGCCCTACGTCATCTCCTCTCCCCTTACTTCTCTGATCCATTCTTCCCCCTCTTTTACTGTATTCCAGGACTGTTTTTTGTGAACATGCCAAGCCTGATCTCCTCACAGCATTTTTCCATATTCTGTGCTCTCTGCCTAGAACATTTTCCCCACATGGTTGCTCCTTGGTCTCTTTTAATATTTCGTTCAAATATCACCTTTGCGTGAGCCCTTCCCTGACCACCCTATTTAGTATTGTTGCACCCATCCCACACATTCACTGTTCTCTTCTCTGCTATATCTTTCACTTTTTTATATTGCATTAATTTACTTACCCATTTCTATTGTGCTGCTTTTCACAGTTGCTCTATGAGGATAGGGATTTTTGTCTCATTTTATTTCTTTACTGATGTTTCTGTAGCATCTAGAATGGTGCCTGGCACATAGTAAATGCTCAGAACGAATTTGTTGAGTGAAAGGAGACAAGAGTTGTTTAATATTATGTGAGGTATGTCCGTGTCTGAGTCAAAATACATGTTTGTTTAAATCGGTTGTGTCACTTACTCATTTTATACCTACCATTCCTGGAGATGCCCAGCACTGTTCCCAGCAGGGTTCATGCATTATTTCCCCAACAACCTAAGGGGCACTGTACCAAAGGTACAGAGAAGTCATGCCCAGGGTGACACAGCTGGGAGGGGGGAGAGTGAGGAAGGGTAGAAATGAAGAAATTAGACTGAGAACAGAGATCCCCATCAGCCTCAGCCCTGCTACCCATTAATCGGGGAAACACGGAAAACAGCACGTCACCTTGCGTGTATGTCCTCGACTCCACTTGTGAAACAAATATTAATGCCAGCTATGAACTCCTCATTCTGTTGCGCTGAGGTCAGGGAAAGTGTGTGGAAGTGCTCTGTGAAGAGTAGAGTGCTTGGACATGTATGTAGTGTGATATTAAATTGCTTTTCATTCCAGCACAATATTATAGGTGAGGCTTGCAAATATAATGAATTTTGCTGACTTTTTCTTTCACTTCTAATGTTTCTGATTTATCTCTTAGATGTGATTTTTTTTTTTTCTTTTTAGGTTACTTGTCTGCAAGACTTTTTTGGTGATGATGATGTTTTTATTGCTTGTGGACCTGAAAAATTCCGTTATGCCCAAGATGACTTTGTCCTGGATCACAGTGGTAAGGCAATTCTTTGACCATCCTGGTAACCCTGAAACAGAGGCTCAGGGTTTAGTCTGTTGGTCCATGCTGAGTGGTCTGGCATGTTGAAAAAAGATGACATTGGCAGTACTCTTTTTGAATTAATGAAAGTAGAGAATAAAATGAAAGCATTTGCCTAGTTAAAAACAAAAAAACTTAAGTGGTTTTCATTTTGTAGACTAAAACGAATTGTCTTTTTACTGCATTGTTTTGCCTCTGAAATGGATTTTCTGCCTGTTTCAGAACAGTGGCTGACTATGCCACCTTAAATATATGGGCTATATTGAATTTGAAATGGTTTGTTGTACATTTCCTATGTGCATAATGAGATATGTAAAAGGATAATAGCTAAATTGTTAATCGTGGTTGTCTTAGCTTTCTTTTTACCTTATGGTTTGCAACTTTTAAAAAAACAACATGCATTGTTCGTATATGCAGAAAAAAAAATAAAGCTATTTTCATTTATAGAATAAGAAAATCCCTTTCTCCAGTGTATGGAGTTTTCAACTTTTTAGCAATAACCTCAGTGATTGCAAGTGTTACTGATTCTGGGAAAATTGCTTTACTCTTTCATCTTGGATTAATTTAAACCTATTACAGTCATAGTGATTATTTTAGCTGATAGTAAAGTCAACTTCCTCTTTAAATAAGGTAAAATCATATAGACATAACATTTCACATAGAGCAATGTAAAAGACATAGTCTCACTCTTTAATTTCATGAGTGAGCAAAGTTGGCTTTTCAAAAATTAGACTGATGCTAGACCCTTTCCAGTTGTAGTGATTCTGACCATCCAGAATTAGAGAAGCATGTTACCAAATAAATGCTGTGATCCATTAACTTGTTAAAATTCAGGATGATACATTTTGTGGTACCAAACTTCCTTGTGTAATTCTTTCCTGCTACACTTTGTCAGTTACCTTGGGGGTAATTTATCTGCTTTGTGCTTGGGGCTCAATTATCTATACTTTTTTTTTTTTTTTTTTTTTTTGGTTTCATTTTTTCACTGCTGCCAGATTTCATTGAGGGTTTCTGTACTGTTTTATATTCCGTTGGACTGGCCCTGCTTTAAACTGGTAATACCACTGTAAAGCAGCTCAGAAAATGTCCTTTTGTATAGTGCGTGCTATGCTATCCCCTGTTCTCATGGATGATTAAGGTTGACTCAAACGTGCATTTGCATTATCATCTATATTTTACATCTTTCTTGATTTTAGCTTAATCTCATTGTATTTCTTTGATGTCAGTCAGTATTAGCAAATTTGGAAGTTGAGACACTGAAACACAATGATATCTTCTAGGTTACAAAGTTAATTTGGGTAACAACAACAAAATATTTATCGAGCATGTACTATGTATGTCCCAGGCATTGTACTTTGTGGTTTATGTGTATGTTGTAAATTTACCTAAGCTGGTTTTATCATTCGTGGTTTTTATTGTTAGCTATCGATGGGCTCAAATAGTGAAAGGTGGGCGTAAGTTACTGATTTCTTCCCTCTCAGTTGCCAATTACCTAACCTTCTGCAAACTGAGGATAACTGGCTTTTTCATAAGATTTTGTGAGGATTAAATGAGTCAATATATATATATAAAGCATTGAGAAGGGCGCCTGTTGTATGTGCTATTGCTCTCATTGTTATTGTAAACGTCATTATTATACCACCACCAGCAGGTCTTAAAATTGAACCTAATTCTGCCACTAGTATATTTATTTGGAGAAAAAGTTGTGTATGTTTTTTTAACCAGTTATTTAACTTGTGTTTAAAGTCCTAACTTTCTGTCCTTTCAGGATTCTGACAACTTCTTGCATTAAAGATTCATTGAAATGCTAAACCACAGTCTTAGCCAAATAACAGAATCCTCCTTCAAGAACTGGCTTCAGGGCTGGCTGAGAGTCCTAAAACTAGGGAGTGGTTCTGAAGCTCTAGTTATTGGTTCTGTAGATTTATGCTTGTGCTTATGGAAGAGTGGCAGTGACTTTAAAATGTTCCTGACTAACACACACACCACTCCTTTCAACAACAGAATACTGTTTAACAGCCACACTGCTAATTAACTAAACTGAAGTCGCTACAGCCCCTTCTGAGTGAGGTTTTGATTAGGTCTTTCAAATGCTAACTAGCCTCCCCTGGTGTGTATTTTCCTGATTAAGGGACTTCACATGTTAATTTATTGCCCTGAGGTATAGATTAAAACCAACCCACACTGTAATCTCACCACATAAATTGAAGTATTTTAACGTAAATGATAGACAATATGTTATCTAATTTAATCCTTATAACAAGCCTATGAAGCAGATTTTATTCTTATCCCAATTTCATAGGGGAAATAACTGAAGCTTAGAACCTAACCAAGGTCCCCCAGTTAGCAAAATCAAATTCATGATTCGTTCAAAATCTGCATGATTCCCAAACCCATGTTCTTAATTATTCAAATTAACAATGATTATTTTAGCTGTAATTAGTTCTGGTACTCTAAATGCTGTTTTATTTTGGTGATTTATGGAAAAACCAAAGTTATTGTTGAAAGCCAGTTTCCTCATTTTTGATGCTCCATACTTAGGTTAGGTGGAAAATAAGACAGGAATCCCATACTCTTTCAAAATGAGATTATCACAGAGTTTGGACAGAATGAAATTGTAGCCTTTTGCTATCAGTACTACTAACTGAAAAAGGAAGTTGCCCCTTTCAATTAGGCTCTAGGTGTGTGATCAAGTTAGGACATGGGATTTCTGTATTCAGTAAGAACTCCACTTAGAGTGGAGTCTACAGATGCCTAGCCTAGCTAAAGATAACCTCAGGTGTCCTTTTGGGACCGTTGCTTTGTATATTAAAGTTGTTTAACAGTAATGGGAAACTAATCAGGTAATCGGTCTCTGGCAGTAAACTACATTCACGTGTGTTCTTTCCTTGGCTAATATTTAAACCAGATTTAGTTAATGCACTCTCCTTCCTTTCTAGAATGCCGGGTCTTGAAGTCGTCTTATTCTCGCTCCTCAGCTGTTAAGTATTCTGGATCTAAAAGCCCTGGGCCCTCCCGTCGCAGCAAATCACCAGCTTCAGGTAGTCAGTCATTCTTCAGTTTCTTTAATTATTAGGAGCTAGTAGTCTTCCCCATGTTTGCATGCAGCCAGGTTCCAAAACAACATGTAGATGACTTGATTTTTAAAACCAAAAATTTAAGTCTGTTGCTCGAAGTTGTCACGAATCTGCTAAGACGCTTGTTTGTTTTATTCTCACACATTTTCTCAAGAACAGCCTATATCTAGAATCTTCTGGTATTTATGTAGAAGTGTTTCCCATTTGGACCACAGTGTACTGTATTTTTAACTTTGTGCTATATGATTGTGGGTATTTTTCTTCTCTTACTGGTTTAAAACATACGTCTGACACAGAACGCGTTTACTTGCTAAGTTTCACAGGCTTTTCCTTCATCAAGCAATTTAATAGTAGCAATGAATATTATTGGAAAGTGGTACTTATTTAAGAGTCAGACTTACCTGTAATTAAGTTTCTTTCAGGTTCTAAACCTGTAGATCTGTCATAATTTTGACTGTTTGGGGGCCTTTTTTAGAAGCTGAAAACACTTATAAAAATCTTGATGTATTAATTCTGTAAGGTTTGTAGTAATTATCAGTTTTGCTGATATCATTTCCCATTAAGGAAAAGATTCTGAAAAACCATGATTTTACAGGTGGGAAATCCAGAACATGTGAAAGTAGTATCAACAAAAGCTCTGTCAGGCATCAGACCCTCTAAAAGACGGAGTGTTTTGGACGTTCTGCTGTCCTCTGCTTCCCCATCAGCACCCACCCTGCTTTCCTCTGGTCAGGTTGTTTTAGCCTTTTTTTGTATACGCGTTCAGACCTGCTGAATAACTGCTCTCCTTGCTGTCTTCTCCTCTTTGTGCTCACTGAATGTGCACAGTAAAGCGGGGTGGCCACCATTCCAGTGCCTACTCTGCAGCCAGATCCCCAGGTGAGCCATGATGAGAATGGCTTTGTCGCTCTGCTGGGTTTTTGTTTCTGTCGTTTGCCACATTTCTGTTTCCTTCTGTCCATTTCCATGAACGTATCTGGCTTGTACCAGTGTCACTCTGTGCGCTGTGGAATGCTTCAAGGTGCGTAGGGTGCCTCCGCGTCCCTTCTTTGTTAGAGAGCCCGTCGTTGTCTGCAGATGGCCAAGTGCCTCTCTCTGTGTGTAGTTCCAGGACAAAGGGATCAAGGAGGCATACCACCTCAAAGGCTCTATCTTCTAGTTAATTTTGGGAAATATTCTGTTACTGAAAAAGGCTAAAGTTCGTTGGTGATATGAAAATGGCCATAGAAGCAATTAAACTTACCTGTCCTTACCTTCTCCTTCTGTTCTTACCTTCCTCCCTACCCTACAGCTAATAGGCCCGACACTCTTTCTAAAAATATTGATGGTATGAATATTTTTAACTGAAAGCACCTCTCTGCTGTGAATCCTATTTCAAATCATATTATGCTTTCTGTAAAGTATCTCAAACACTAGGAAAGCTAATATAACACGAAATCGGCATAAATACAATTACCTGAGCTTACCATATGGTAAATGTAGATTTTTGTCAGGTTCTTAGCTTTTGTTTTAGCCGTAGGTTTACAGATATTTATCATATCAGTAAAATAAATAGAAGTGAGGAGCGTGATTAAAAAATCAGGTATTCTAATGAATCCAATACATACTAAACTAAAAGCATGTTTCATAGCCATGTTTTTCTTGCAGACCAAGTTGTTTGTATAAATACAGATTTGTTCAAATCTTCTTAAATTGAATTTGGAATGGATTTTAAATTTGCATTTGGGATAGTAGAGTAGATCTTAAAAGTTGTTAGTTGTTTAAATCACGTTTAAGAGGGCAGACAGCTTCTTTATGAGAGATTAAACCCCAAAGTACGTTCACCAGATCCTGCAGTTACAGAAAAGTGAGAGTACAATTCACTTTTACAGCCCTCTAGCTGTGGTATACCTGTTAACGTTTAGAAAATTCTGTGGGATGAATTGGAACCTCAAACAGAGTGAGGAACTTTATAGATGTAACATTGTACCTTTTCAGTCTTGGGACAGAAGTGCTCCCTAAGTTCAGTCTTCTGGTTGACTTCCTCAACAAAACTCTTAGCAAAATAGCCAAATAGTGTGTAATAAACGCATAGAACATTCATCTACACAACATAAGTAGGTAAATATTACTGTAATTTGAGTCCTAAAAATGCTCATTTTAGGTTTCTAGCTTGTGAATCCTTCAGAGTCCACCAAGATAGAAAATCTTCAGAACAAACAAACAAAAAAGCCCCACGTTTATTTCTTCCCTTACAGTTGAGGGGAGGGGTGGGTAACAGCCTTCTTTTGGGAGAGAAAGTCAGGCGGTGGTGAAGGAGTGGTACCTGACGGAGGTGTGGGTTGCTTGCTGTCCACCTGCCGTGTGAGGGGAGCACTCCCACTCTGACCCTGTCCCATGTCCCACTTACCCTCCCTAAGACTCTGGAGAAATGTGCAAAGAAATGAAATTAAGGACTACTTATGAAGGAACATTTTTTTAGAATTTTCCAAGTGCTCTGGGAAACTTAGAAGCCCTAATGTGACTTGGTATTTCTTTAGGATGAGATTATTTGGAGGGCAATATAGACATGTAGTTACTGGCACCAGTAAAATCCCTGGCAGTGAGTTTTGTCAAGAAACTATGTTTAGCAAGGGGTGTTTTTAGGGAGTTTTCTCTGCTGTCAGGATCACCATTTGCAGAAATTGATTTTTCTCCTTTCATCACTGTTCCAAGGTAGCCTCTGATATCAATGTGGTGTTTGAGTATCTGTGAAAGCTAACAGCATTTAGTGAGTAGAGGCTGGTGACCTGCACAGGTTGCTGTATGGAATGAGGGGGAAAAAAGAGTACAATTCAGTCTCAGCTCACAGCAAGTTGACTAGTTCATTGCCCATAATAATCTCTATTTTATGTGAATTCCTGCCACCAATTCCCTTTATTTCAAGAGAATTTTTAAAAGAAAACAGCATTGAAATATAACTTAATTGAGAAATAAGCAGGACTGTTGAATATCCTAGAAAGTTTCTATTTGCACAGTTGCTTGTGTTGTCCTTGCACTCTAAATTTGCACATACATTTGTTAAGAAATTATAGATAACTGATCATTGTTATGCATGAGTAGTTTTAAATTAGAAAAATTAAAGTTTGGTAAGCTTAAAGTGACTAGAAAATTTTTTCATCCTCACCCAAATTAAAATGAGCAGTGCAGTAAATAAGCATGACTGCATAGACCTGGAACACCCTGTTGATCCGGACTTTTGCCTCTACTCAAGGACTGGTACTCACTTTTTTGAGTCACCTATTTAGGACTTTGGTCATCTGCATTCTGCTTTTTTACATTTATTAGTTTCATTTAAAGTAATAGTTGTGTGCTTCCTCATATTTAAAAACAAAAGAAAAAGAGGGACTTTGCTTTTCTTTCCGTAGAGATGAGTGACAGTTTTCGTCTTTGGGCAAAGCATTGAAGATTAGTGATAAAAGGGATTTCAGATACTTCTTAGAGAAATAACTGCGCCAGTCCTAGATGTTAACTACCAACTTTGTGAAGTGACGGCAGAAATGGACCCAGGTGATACAGTTAGGAATAAGCATGAGTCACGCTGAAGTGTTTGACCAGCATTCTCTAGTATAAAACCTGCAAATTTAAGTTCCCTTCTAAACAGCAGTGGTCATATTTTCCTAGCTATGCTCTAAATTGAGCCTTCAACCTGGGAAGTGTGTGGAAGTTTGGAGGGGGTTCTACTGAGAAACCATCCAGATTTGCTAAATAACGGGAGAAATTAAACAGTGAAGACAAGAAAATGGAAGGAATTAACAATGACTAGTTTAGATAAAAAGAAAGTTGAAGAGTGTCTTTTATGGCCTTCAAACAAATAATCAGGTGTTGCAAGAAAAATGACCAGTAATTTTCCCTTTCCATTAAGAATATGCTTAGAAAATCTGTTTGGGTTATGGCGGAGTTGATTTGGGAGAGCCGTAGAACTTCTTGGGTATTCAGGTTGGTATATACCAAGAGAGTGGATGTTGGAAGTTACGGGACAACCTTCATAGTAAAGTATTAGAAACATACCAGCCATTTCATTTCTCTGCCCTTGCTGGCAGGTAGGATATATGGACAAGTTCTCACGCACATCTCTAATTCCATAATGTTTTATATATTTGTTTATGTCACTGTTGGAAACCTATTACTGAAAACAATTCTAGTTTCACTCCTTATTTGTCTGATACTTTGTAATGCAGTAAAACACATTATTTTTGCTTTTCGCTGATTTGCCATCTGCTTTGAGCTTTAACTGAATCGAAGCTTCGTTGGAGCTGTGTTGTGCGTGTGCTTAGTGTTTTTGCACAATCTGGTTGGTTGGGGTTTTAGTGACCTCTGTCTCCTTTGTTGTCTCATGGTCAGTTAATGGAACTCCCAGCAGCCAGCTGTCTACTCCTAAATCAACGAAATCCTCTAGCTCTTCTCCAACTAGCCCAGGAAGTTTCAGAGGATTAAAGGTATGAAATATTAAATATTTCGTATGAAATATGAAATAATGGCATGTTTGTGTGATTTTGTTATTTTGAGTTGTATAGTTTGGTAATTTAACTTGTTCAGGGGCTTGGGTGCAATAACAAATCAAAAAGGAAAGAGTTCAGCATTTGGAGCTGGGAAGGACCTGCCTTTGAATCCTGTGTCTTTTTTTATCTTATAATTTGGATCAACTCACTGAACTCTTCTGAGCTCAAGTGTTCCCATCTCTAAAGTGGGAATATAAGGTTGTGTTAGGGTTGAACATATTGGGGTAAAGTATCATGAGTAGTACTTTTCCCGTTATTGTCAAAATGATTTGCAATGGGAAAGAGAACACTGTCAGTCTTTTACAAATCTCGTTTTGAATCATGATTTTAATATTGCTAACCTAATTTGACTTTGTGAAAGTTTAAAATAGGATGAAATACTAGTAAGGTACTTATGTGCGTCTGTAGTAGCCCAAGAAGCTATGTTCATTTTGGTGAGAAGTTAGAAATAAATCTTAGTTTTTGACTGTGATATCCTTAAAATATAAATGGTAACTTAACATGGTCAGCAGTTGGTTTAATAGATATTTTTTGGTTTAATAGACATTAATAGGGAGAAAAATGAATGAAACCAAATTTGCAAAATTTCAACAACATTAATTTCATTTAGTAGCTTTCAATAATTTAAATTTCTAAGAGAAAATTTGCCTGGTAAAATAGCAGTAAATGACTGAGGTTAAAAATTGAAAGTTTCCTTTTGTAGAAACAATCAGATTATCTGCATGGTTAATGTACTTTAAGAATACTGAAGTATACACAGTGCTGTGTATGCATGCGTAAAGTAACTTACTCTCTTGGTCTTTTGGTGACATTGGAAATGTCCTCATTAGGAATACATTCCCCAAAGTTGGTTGCCTAAACACTTCAGATATTGTCCGAGTGTTTTTCTTTACGTTAAGCATGTTAAAAAAATCATTTTCATTAGTACAATGGATTGTAAGAACCCCACTACCCCCTGGGTGAGTGAGGAATGAGAACCCGCTGAGCCCAGCATGCTGACACCTTCAGAGCAGTGAGGATTGTGGGCCCTCCACTTCTCCAAGGGTTCATTCTCCACCTAAAGTTTGACTGTCCTGCCCTGAGATGTCGTGTGAACATTCAGAGTGAACCTGCATGATTCTCGTGTAAGGGGCAGAGATCGAAAAGAGAAATTCCTTCCGGAAAAGGACAGCATATTTGTTTTTGTGCCAGCTTGACCGAGGTGGGTAGTAAGCGTGAGAATAGGGAGTCCATAGCTCTCACTGACCTCCAAGTGCTAGAAGCTCCTTTATCGAAACAACAAGGCATTTTGAGGTGCTAAACTGGCTTAGGTCATTTTATAATATGATTTCAGTGGAATTCTAAACTATTAATAACAAAAAAAGCTATATAAATTAAAAATCACTAATCAGCCAAGTATTTTCATCTTCCCCCCAATTTATTGCACCCCAAATAGACAGGAGGTTCACTTTTTTAATTTGAGTAACTTTCAAGAGAACTAAAGTAAAAATAATTCAAGTTCATTCACTTCTTCTCTAATTTCAGTTCTGTGTTGAAGTAAAAGCAAGTGGCTCCTCATGCTGGTAACTTGTTACCATAGGTCAAATTCCGCACAGACTTTCCAGTGAGCCACAGTCATGTCTTCCCCCAGGCCATTGCTCTGGGCCTGCTGCTGAATCCTTTGATTCCTTGGAATTTCATTCACTTCCCTTTGTGGTCCCTCGGTAACCTTTGCTCCCATCTTTCTTTCTAGCCCACCCTCAGCTGTGAGCCCAAGATTGTCCCTTTTAATTGTTGCTGCTAGGTCAGTTGGTGCTGCCTCATGCTCACCCACCCTACACACGTGCACACAAACTTACGCAAGATCACTTACACTTCTGGAGTGGAGATTCGTGGAGTTTTAAAAACATGATAAGTTGTTTTATTGCTGAGACATTAGATAAAGTGTTCTCATTACACTGCGCGTATCAGAAATGGTATAGCAACCCCAGCACCTAGCACACGGCTCTCCCGTACATGATAGGCGCTCAGGATTACCTGCTGATGCTCAAAGAGGTAGAGAAATGTTGGTTAGTGGTCAAGATGGAAGGTGTGTGAATGGGGAGGTCTCGGTCTCGGTCTCGGTCCTTGGATCCCCATGAAAGGATATACCCACAGATCCATGCTCAGAATAAAGACAGCGGGAAGGAAAGTAGCAAGCACAAAGCAGTTTATTAAGGCGAAAGTGCACTCTCAAGGTGGGAGAGCGTTCAGGTTCCGGGAGGTGGAACCAGCCCCTACCTAGGTTGTTTTGGGAGTAGATATTACTGGGTCTTTCTGGGATGGGACTCGCAGTGTGGTGGGGGGGGGGTGGATATGCCTCTAGTGGAGTCTGCTTCCAATCTTTTGGGGAGACTTCTCCCACAGGTTGGGAGGGGGAGTGTTTGACCTACAAGGTTTGTACCAGAACCATCACTGTAGCTTTTCCCCATTGGGCAGGGCTGTACCTGCAATTCAGATGCAGTATAATGAGTCTAGGGGTGACCCTGGGGCCTGGAAGAGGAGAGTATGTGTGTTCCACGCTGTGGCTTTGATCTGTCAGCTCTGAGGTCTTAGAAGCTACAAGGTCAGGATGTTGTGCCCCCGGACTTTTAATGTATCACCTGTTTATCACCGTCCTTGCCTTCAGCTCCTGTCTCTATCATTCTCCCCTTAAGGACTTGGGTCTCGGCCTCCCCGCGTTCCTTCCACTGCTCAGTCTAACTTCTACCTAACTTATCCATGACCCGCCCCCTTCCCTCTGAAACCCACTTTGTCTTACAGCACACTTGAGGCCTGTGGGGTTTACTCACAGCTGTGAGACCTCCTCCATGTTTTCTATCTTCGTCAAATAAGGACATTTGTTTTTAAATGAACTCTGAAGTGCTAGGATTATAGTTTTTTAAATTGGCAAAAAAAGAAATAACCTACTTAGGAAGCTGGGGAGTCTATTTCTCTTCTCCTCACTTTAAAGCTGATATAGAATTACCGAATTTTACATTAAATATTAGCAGCTAAATGAGTCTCTGCCCCCGATCAGCTTGTAGGCCACAATGCAAACTGCGGCCTGTTCCCCTGGGTCATGCCTTATGGAAATTGCGTCTCCTGCCTGTTCCCAGCCGTCGGTGGTGGTGGATATCGTGGTGGGGAGGAAGACCAGCCTTTGAAATCCTGCTGCTTCGTCATGTTACTTACTGTACAAAATACCCTAATTTTGATGTCCGTGTAAGCTCTAGTCAGCATCTGTCCACATTTGCATTATTTTCTCTATTCAGTGACATTACAAATGGAGAATTACAGGTAATTACCATATGTTAGTGCTCTGCTTCTTTCTTCCCCTTCATTTAAAATGGCTTATTAAAGTCAATTAAGAGGGAATGTCTGACAATGGAGGACTGTTTTTTGCAGGCAGGAACTATTTATCCTGGTTAGATGCTTTAATGGCTTTGGGGATAGATAATCTTTTTCCAGAGAATCAGAATTGACAAAAGCAAGCAAACCAAGCCAGGACAGCCTGTGCAGGAGATGACACTCTTGTCTCTCTGTCTGCCAGGACGCAGCTTCTGCCAGATTATTTATTTGTTTATTTAGTTAATTAAGTCTCTGGGTTTTACCTAGTAGGGAATTAGGCAAAGTGAAGTCAGAGGGAAGCAGAATTTGATATTCTACCACAGTTTCCCTGTGCCAGTTTCTGGGAATCATTTTGGTGTTTTGGTGGGGACATAGGAAGAACTGAAAATGAAAACAGGGTCATATTGTGATGTTTAAGCTCTGACCACAGAGTGTCCATGGCTTTTTTTTTTTTTTTTTTTTTTTTTTTTTTTTGAAAAAGATTTGAGAAATACAGAAGCAGCCCACCTCTTCACAGAAAAGTCCTCATAGTTTTCCCCATCCTACTCTTTGAGAAAGACCTTTCTGCTGCATTCGTACGCATTTATAAAACATCATGCTCTTTGAAGGGCTGGACCAAAGCCAAGAGGGGAAGGAAAACTTTCTTCAAATGGTGAGTGGTTTTTGTAGGATGGGAGTGTAAGAAATAGGGTGGCAACCAAGCAGTCCGGGTTCTTTAAATCTAAAACTAAAAGACATTAGGATAACTGAGAGTTAGTTGTACCTCGATTATAAGTTTTTGGTTTTGCTAGTTATGTGAAACCTACAATGTGAAAACAAAGTCATCTCAGATCTGTACTTTAGTCTTTGTTTTATAGATGGAGAAACTGAGGTTCAGAGATGTGAAATGACTTGCTCAGGGTCTCAGTGGATGAAGGCAGGTAGAAAGATAGAGAAGTGCCCAGCACTTCTACCTGACCCCAAAAAGCTTTAGTAAAACGACAAGGTTCACGAGAGGTTAGGGTTATTGGTTTTCTTTGGAAGCCGGCAATGGAATGGAATAATGTTAAGGTTGACATGGGCTGGAACAAGATAGTGGGGTCCAGGCCCAGCACACACGTGGGTACCTGGATATGAGATAACGTTACATGGTGGGCCTGGCATGGAAGCCCCATTTTGAGCATAGCAGTATGGCTGGGATTTGAAAACAGAACCCATGCATATCACCCTTACTAGCCCCTAAGGATACAGTGAGAAAGCAAGGCCAGTCTGTTAAACAGATGGTTGAAAACAACATGGTTAGACCAAAACTTCATAAAATGAGTTACTAGGGCTACCTAGGAGGTCTCCATTGGGCCATTTCTCCAAAACCTAGTCCATAGGTATTAGAACCTGGTTTTGCTTTTGTATGATTTAGGGACTCTGGCTTTCCTAGGGCACGACCACTGGGTGGTGATGCTCACCTGGGAAGGAGGCAGTTCTGCAGGCCAGAAACAAGCCACCTTCAGGGCGCCCCAGGCTTTATCTTGACGTCAGGCTGCCTCTTACAGGCAGACACTTGGGGAGCCTAAAGGCCTTTTTAGTAAGGCCAGTTCATGCCAAGTTGTACTAGGCCTGTGTCAGGAGGGTATGTAGCATCTCTGGACTCTTTCTGGTTTGTTCTTCTTTAGTTCTCCTTAATAATTAAAAATTTCTGTGAGTGTTTCAGTGTGAATCAGTTAAACTAAGAGGAACCAAGACAAGTCAGAGGATTCAGATAGAAGTGGCGTCCCATAGTATGGTTACACAGAAAGAGTGTCAAGGAACGAAGCCCAGAGCTCATTTGTGCTCCAATGCCACCCTTTGGAGAAGGACATCAAATGGTATAGTGGTTAAAAGCATGAGCTCTAAAACCAGAATTTCTGGGTTTGATCTTGGCTTAGCCACTCATTAGCTGTATGATCTCAGGCAAGTCACATCACCCTTATCTGTTTTAAAAAAAAAGAGTTAATAGGACCTAGCACACAGGGTTGAGATTAACTGACTATAGAGAAAGCACTTAGAATAGCTTTGCTGTTCTCTCTTACTGTAAGCCTTGGAATTTCCAGGTTCAGTGTTCCCATGAGGCAAGTTTTACTCATAAAGAAAAAAATTCACTGTAGCAGTATATAAGAAGGAAGGAGAAAGTGAGAGAAGTCAGACTTCAGATTTTATTACCTCCTCTGCATTCTCTCTGTCATGACTCTGTGCTTCGTCTCTGTTTTCTTGCCCTCTGTCTGTAGTCCAGCTCCATTACTCTGTAAGGCAGCTTAGTAACAGGTTATTTCGAAATTGCAGCTTAAAATAGCAGTAAAAAAATTACTGTCTTGGACAGTTCTTGGGGGTCAGGACTCCAGGAGCAACTTCACCAGGTGGTTCTGACTTTAAGATCGTTGCCAGGGTTGTAGTCAAGGTGTGCACCCTGGCTACAGTCACCCGAAGGCCCTGCCGGGGGTGGAGGATCCCCTTCCATGGTGACTCTTTTGCTTTGTGGCAGGTTGGTGCTGGCAGGAGGCCTCAGGCCTTCCCCATGGGGACCTCTCCATAAGTTGGCCTGAGTATCCTCAGAGCATGGCAGCTGGGTTTCTCCAAAGCAAGCGATCTGCAAGAGAGAGTGCCATGCAGAAGCCCTCCTGTCTATGACCTGGTCTTGGAGGTCAGACACCACCATTTCTATAATAGCTTAGTAGTCACGTGTCAGCTCCGTGCAGCATGGGAAGGGACTACACAAGGGCATGAAAATCAGGAGGTGAGGCTTAGGGGAACCATTTTGGAGGCTACCATACCCCTTCTCTCTGCTTTCCTCTCTTTATCAGCCACCCAGAATTTCTTCCTGAGGCTGCCCCTGTTCCCTGAATAGGTTTCTGTCCATTTTCCTTTTTGAGGGCCACAAAAGTCTGTCTCCTTATCAATTTTCTTATTTTGTTTTCCTGATTGATCACCCCCTGCCCATTCTTTTCTCTCCCCTTCAAATTCTAGAATCCCACCACCACTGATGTTTTCTTCTTAATCCTCATCTTCCTCTTGACCTCAGCCCATGATCTCCTGTTTCCTCTGCCCAAGCCCCTCAGAGTCCCTTCGACCTAGCTGATAACTTTCCCTGTGGTAATATTTTCTGTGCTTAAATCACAGCATTTTCTTTGGGACAGATAGGCAATAAAGAGTACTAAATGTGTCATCAGCTGCCAGATGGATGAAGAAAGCATTTCCCTGGAATTTAATTCATCATCCCTGTCCCAGTTTAGGACTTTCAAGGCTGTAGTAACTTAAGGCTTCCGAATCAGGGGCACATCTGTGGACACTGAGGAATAAAATGTCTCACGTTTTGATGCTGAAGTGTATGCCCAGAGGCTGTCTACTGTGAGTATTCTTGTTGGTTGAAAGAAGAAAGAAAAAAAAGTACATTTGGAACACTGTCCAACATCTTGAGATTATAAACTGTCTGATGTGCTGATATTTTATCTGATGATGTCTCCTGGGTCTGCTGGTGGTGAAAGATTTTCCAGATTTGTGAAGTGTGATGAAAGGGCTGGTAGTATCTCATACTGATTGGCAGAGCTAAAATGCAACTCTTTGACCTTCTGAACTTCAAAACTTCTTTTCCAAGCTGTGAAATGTAAATCCACAGTAGCCGCTGACCTTAGACGTTTTTGCTTTTCCCTGGAGCTTTGGTTTTTCTCTGGTATTTAAAGCTAGTTAATAATCCTCAGTACTGAGAGACTGACTACTTTTATACTCTTTTTATTACCCCAGAAATGCTGGATGGTGACTTCATCTTCGAACGTAATTGATTTTGTTGACAGAAACAAAAACAAAAGAGGGACTAAGCAGTTTTGAAGACTTCAGTGGCCTAACAAAATAAATCATCATTATGAATCTCAGACGCTGTTTGAGAACAGTGATTTGCACATTGTGGTTTCTCAGTAAAGAGAGGCATTTGGTGGGTCAGTGGCTCAGTGGGGCTGAGCCCACCTTCATGGGGCTGGAGGGAGAGTTTGCCAAGCAAATCAGTGTATAAATAGGATCAGGGGTAAGAACTTTATTTGAATATAAGCAACTCATGTATTAATCTTAAATGCTGTCTTATTCATGAAAGTGGCCCATTAGAAATTCTTCTTCGTAGTATATTGAAGATTATTGGATGGAATTAAGACTTAGAAGTTGTGGGGGCGCCTGGGTGGCTCAGTCATTAAGCATCTGCCTTTGGCTCAGGTCATGATCCCAGGATCCTGGGATTGAGTCCTGCATCGGGCTCCCTGCTCAGCGGGAAGTCTGCTTCTCCCTCTCCCACTCCCCCTGCTTGTGTTCCCTCTCTTGCTGTACAAATAAATAAAAATCTTAAAAAAAAAAAAAAAAAGACTTAGAAGTTGTAGTGAATTGGCGTGCGCCAGTGACCGACAATGGTAACTTCCATAGTTTGGACTGAAGAGGGAGGCACCTCTCCTAGTACCCTGGCATCCTAGAAATGGACGATACGTCACAGTGAAAGTGTGCAGACATTATTAGCAGGTAGGCATGGTTATACCACCTGTCTGTTGCTCAGAATCCAGTAAGCCAACACTGTTTGAAAGGCTCACTTAGAGGGATATGCAGAGATTCTGTGGAGGCTTTGGTGGCCCATGTAGTCAGTCCACTGGAGTGGCACCAGTACTCAGGAACAGACAGGCACAAATCTAGCAGGTTCCACAAAGCCCCTCTCATGGACTATTGAGTTGGCTTGTGCGTGTGCCGGCCGAGGCTTCTGGTTAGCCGATAATTCACTATTTACCACTCCTTACCAATCACAGATACCAGGTGCCACTAATTTAGCCAAATAAAAGCAAGTCTGAGGTTTGGCTACAGATAAGAATACTTTTTATATGTTACCAAGCTTTAGGTGCTGATTCAGATTAATTGTTCTCATATGGCATTACTAATGGTGAAGTATTTCAGAGTAGATTATCACAAATCCAATATAAAAGTGATGAAGATTTCTGTTTTTGAGTTATTTTAATTTCTTTTAATCCACATATAATTAACATAGTGTTATATTAGTTTCAGGCTTACAATATAATGATTGAACAAGTCTATACTCAGTGCTCATCACAGTAAGTGGACTCTTAATCCCCTTCACTTATTTCGCACCCCCCGCCACCTCCCCTCTGGCATCCACTTGTTCGTTCTCTATATTTAAGAGTCTGTGTTTTCTTTTTGTTTCTTAAATTCTGCATATGAGTGAAATCATATCATGTGTCTTTCTCTGACTTATATCTCTTGGCATTATACCCTTTAGATCTATCCGTATTGTTGCAAATGGCAAGATTTCATTCTTTTATATGACTGAATAATATAGTCTGTTGTTTGTATATCTATATCTATATATCTATATCTATATATCGCATCTTCTTTATCCGTTCATTAAAAACTTGGGTTGCTTCCATATCTTGGCTGTAGTAAATAATGCTTCCATAAACACAGGGGTGCATATCTCTTTTCAACTTAGTGTTTTAATTTTCTTTGGGTAAATACCCATAGTGGAATTACTGGATCATGGGGTAATTCTATTTTTAATTTTTTGAGAACCTCCACACTGTTTTCTACAGTGGCTGCAGCAGCGTGCATTCCCACCAATAGTGCATGAGGATCCCTTTCTCTCCACGTCCATACCACACTTTTTTCTTGTGTTGCGATTTTTAGCCATCTGACAGGTGTATGGGGACACCTCACTATGGTTTTGCGTTTCCCTGATGGCGAGTGACGTTGAACATCTTTTCTTGTGTCTGTTGGCCATCTGTGTATCTTCTTTGGATGATTTCTGCTTTTAAATGCATTTCTGATTTAGCATTTATCATAATTCATACTGGCTTTCCCTTTTAATTAGTGGAAATGATATTTTAAATATTTTTTTAAACCCACAAAAATGATGATAGAAGCAAATCTGCTTACAGGTAATATCTGGTAATACAGACTTAAAAAAATCTTCAATACATTGCAGAGGTCATCTTTTTAAAGAAAAATATTTTTCTTAAGCTCTCTTTATGTGAGGAAAGGCTGTGGATTTGTTTATCAGTTTGTACAGTATTTGACTCAATGACAGGGATGTGACTATAGTGCTGTAATCTGAAAGCATGTTCTAAATATACCACAATGAATATTTTGATGAGTAGGTCTTGTACTGGGTGTCATCCATACGTTAATTTAATAGCCTTGGAAGACTTCTCTTATTGTCTTCTTAGAGCAGGGCACAGTGTGAGAATAGCCAAATAGCTCCTGGGCTCTGGAGTCAGACCCGGATTTAGATTCTGACTCCACACATTTGCTGTGGTGTTTGGGCAAATTATATAACCTCTCTGAGCTTTGGTTTCTTTATGGATTAATGGAGATTATGATAATACCTAACTCATAAGATGTATTCATTTCAGGACTTGCCACAAAGTAGGCATTCGGTTAACTGTAATTAGTGTCTTCTTTCCTTTTCTTACAAAGAGAAAGTTGTTTTTGGCTAGAGATAACTTGCAATGGTTAGATTGTTGGATGAGTGACAAAGAGAACTTAAGGTTGCTGAAGAATGACAGTTGCTGCCATAAACTTCCTCCATAGAGGTTCTCGACCTTGGCCACACATTAGATCACCTGTGGAACTTAAAAAGAGTACTTATACCCAGGCTGTACCCCAGAGATTCTTTATTCTGGGGTACAGTCTAGCAGAAGAAGCTTTCAGATCATCCCAGGTGATCCTGATATATAGTCAAGGCCAGAGAACCACTGCTTTATAGCAAAAACCATACCCGGAGGGTTATTCCGTTCTAGAGTTTAAGAGTGTAAGAATTAGATTCCTAAGAAAGTTTGTGTAGACCAAGATTTTGCTTGCTGGCCAAATTTGGCCCATAGCCTGATTTTTTTAATTAAGTTTTATTGGAACACAGCCACACTTATCGTTTACAAGTGCTCTGTGACTGCTTTCATTCTACAATAGCAGAGCTGAGTAATTGTGATAGAGACCATACCACAAAGCCTAAAATACTACTCTCTAGCCTTTGGCAGGAACATATTTTTGACCCCTGCAGTAGGCCACTTAAAAACTGAATCATAGTGCCATTTTCCAAGATGCATCAAGAAAGCTCACTACACAAGAATATCTCCTAGATTCTGTTCAAGTGCTTCCTTTTATGAAAAGTCAGAATGAAGTAGTGTCTAGCATTATACTCAAAAGTCAATAGTAATATGCTGTAATGCATTGATCTAGTCATTTTCACTTTTCTTGGAGAATTGCCTATTTTTGAATAAAACTTTACGTTTTTAGTGTGGTACCTAACATTTCTCTTTAAATTTTAAGTTTTGTAGAAGTTGTAATAATCTACTTATCAAAGAAATTTAATGTAGGGCACTCTAACTTGACTTCTTGGCTAAAAATGTAGAGCTGGAATGTTACTCATTATCAGCCATGATTGAGTACATAGCATTTACTCAGTCAGCCATGAATGCCTTTTTAAATGATGCTAGCAGTTGAGAACATGTTATAGCTTTTTCTGCTCTATTTTCACATCTTTTAAAAAAGTTTTTAGCGGAAGTGAATAAAACAGAAACAGACTCATAAAATACAGAGAACACACTGGCGGTTGCCGGGGGGCAGGGGGGATAATAGGGGGATGGGCAATAGGTGAAGGGGATTAAGAGGTGTAAAGTATAAGCTAGGGAATATAGTCAATAACATTGTAATAGCTCTGTATGATCACAGATGATAACTATACTTACTGGACTGAACATTTTATAACGTATGTGAATGTCCAATCGCTATGTTGTGCACTTAAAGGTAATACTACATATCAACTGTACTTCAATTAAAAGAAAGAACATAAATATAAATATTTAAATATAAATATATATATATTTCTCTCAAGTGCTTAAACTAGTGCTGTCCAATAGAACATTCTGAGATGATGGAAATGTTGTTATCTGCATTGTCCAGTATAGTAGTCACCAGACACACGTGGCAGTTAGACACCTGAAATGTGGCTAGTGCAGCTGAGGAACTGAATTTTCTTTAAAAAACAAGAAATGAAAACAACTTAGCAGAAGCAGGTTCTTGTGCCTTTCCTTTCCTTGGCTACTCAAAAATGGAGTTGCTGCCGCTCCCAGAGAAACGGGTAGATGGGGCAGCAATGCTGGGTCACGTGACACTCTCATCACTATCTCCAGTCCTTTCCATCATCTTGCCTCCTTGACCAATCAGGACCTCATCAGGAAATTTGCCCCTCTCTCCTCCCCACCCCTAAACATAATCACATCTTTTTGAACCAGTAAGTAATTATAGAAGATAATCTCGAGAGAGCCCAGATGCTGCCATCCATTTATGCTTTATTGAGGAGGTCTTGCAAACATGCAGCATCTAGGCACTTTCTTTGTGCTGTCTCAGCATTGCAGTTGCTGATGGCAGCACGAACGCTCATTAGCATTTTAAGAGATTTTAATAAAAATTGTTAGTTTGACAATAGACGTGGGACAGGTTTAATCAGGAATGCCATATTTTAATCTCTGGTGCTAATTCAATCCTTGCTTCCAGAAGAGAATAATTCTCTGAGCAGGAACAGGGAAATGTAGAAACTGTGCTTGGGAAACAGGGAGAATTTTGTAGTCCTCGCTTTATCCCCTGCGTTTGCATTGCTCTTTGTCTGCATGTCTCTCGGGGCACTGGGAATGCTTTGCTTTATATTTCACAATAGACACTTCACATTTGCCGGGGATCTGTCCGGGGATCTTGGTGAATACCCAGCTTTTCTTGTACCCTTGGAGCACCAAGCTTCATTACTGGGAGGTCAAGTGAACTTAATCACTGGCTGTGTGATTCCAGCATTACGAGCGAAATTCATGCCTTAGCAAAATGGCTCCCTCTCACGGGTCGTCAGAGTCCTTTGTCACTACCAGAACCTTAACAGACCATTTCTTGGAGTGTAGAGGTTTCTTGGAAGGGTTTGAAGCATGCACGTATGTCTCCTCATAAGATTGTAAACTCCTGGGTGGTAGCGATCGTGTCACTTCATCTTTATATCCTCTAACAGCCCAGCGTCGGTTATTGCTGAGGGAGGAAAGGCAAAATGTTCCTGTGTCAAGTCATGTCCCTGTTCAGCTGTGCTGTCATGAAATGATTCCCCTTCATGTTTTCATTTTCTAAGCATTATTTTCAAATAAAGGAACATTATTTGGATAGGTAATTAGATAGGTCCCTCCTGTTAACTCTATCTATATAGGTCTTTGATTTTGTTTTTTTGGTAAATGCTTGAGGTTTCATACTTTAAAAAAAATAATTCAATTCGAGAGTTTTGGAAAAATGCTCTTCTTGCCATCATTATTTGCTAAGGAAGCTGCACTTACTGGTGATTTAATGACACGTTTGTCAGATGCATGTGAAAGTAGCCTTTCAGTTGGTCCCCACCACGTGCCACGTCCTCCCTTGAGGCCTGGGACCTGCTGTCTTTTAGTTGCCAGGGATTCAGTGTCCACACCTCCTCTGTCTCCCAGTCTTTCTCCTTGCTGCCTGTGAATCCCAGCACATGCTGTGTTTGTAATTGCTGGGCTGTACAGGGACTTGGGTTAGGTCGGAGTAGAGGTTTAATCAAAACAAACATTGGGAAAGTTACAGTGGTTCACAGGAACTCAATTAGTAGATACTCCGAGGAGTCACCCATCCATGTGAAAATGTATACGGAGGTAAAAATGACTTCTTTTTAATCCCTTCGAAGACCTCCCTCTTAGAGAGCCCTTGAGTTAGACAGAACACATCAGCTGGCAGTGAACTAAAATTTACTCATATTAGCTCGAGAAAGGGAGAAGGATGTTACCTGCTTCCAGGAGAGCTAAGCAAGCAGGCCTGGGGGAGGGTAGGGACAAAGGCAGGTCTCAAGATGTCAGCAGTGGGCCTGCATACTGGACATTTCCCTAGGCTCAGAGTGTTGAGAAGAGAGAAGGTCCCTGCCCAGCACCCTGATTCGACCAGCTGCGGCCTGAGGGTGTGGGGCTGCCCCATTCCGGGTTGTGAAATTTAGACATGCAGGTAAACCGGTCACTATGCACTGTTGTTTCCAGGTTGGCTGCTATGAATTTAATTTGGATCTCTTATTCCTGTGACTGGCAATTTTCAGTCTAGGAAGGGTGAGATTAGAAGAGTAACAGGTTTGAAATGAATTATTTAGCAAAAGATCTCTCATAGCCATTGTACACTCAACAATTCGAAAACATTTCTCAGTCATTGGATTCAGGACTTTATGCTAGATGCTTTAAGGAAAAGTATACTAATACCTAATACTGAGTTAGTGTTACCTGTCAGTGAGTTTACATGTTAAATGAGTTTACATGTAGGAGTTAATTTTAATTTTCTTGCTATTCTTTGAACTAGGTAGGTCTTGTGACTATCCCTATATTCAGAGCAGAAAATTAAGACTTGGGAAATTTAAGCAACTTAAGAAAACATATATTGAGAGGCATCTGGGTGGCCTGGTCGGTTAAGCATCTGATTCTTGATTTCAGCTCAGGTCGTGATCTCAGGATCCTGAGATCAATGACCACATCGGGCTCCACGTCTGGGTGTAGGGCCAACTTAGGATTCTCTCTCTCCCCCTCTTCCCCAGCCCGTGCTCACTCTCTCTCTCTCTCTGTCTCTAAAATAAATACAATCTTTTTTTAAGAAAAAATTGAGTTAATATATAAAATTCATGGGGGAAAAAAAGCAGTGGGAAATAAATTGGACAGGCAGGTAGTGAGACAGACGATGGGGTTACTCTGTTGGTCACAGAGACCCACTGCTGTTTTGGATCCTCGGGGTCGCATCAGAACTATCCTTGGAGAAGTTTCCTGGCAATCCTGTGTGGAATGGCTGAGACTGACCAAGGAGGCCTTTGATGAGGCGCCAGGAGAAGCCGAAGGAGGACCAGGACCAGGGTTGTAGCTGTGGAAACAGAACTGACTGGAGAACCTTGCGGTTTTCTTCCAGGCTTCCCTTGAAGTCCCCTCTCTGGGCCTGGGTTTTAAATGAGCTAGCTTTTAAATATTCTAGCATAAACTACAGCTGATTTTGGAATTGCCTTTCAATTCCAGCTGCAAAGAAATAGAACAAAGCAGAAAAGCTAAATTTTGAAACACTACCCGCCAGTTACCTTGTGAGAAACCAAATGATCGAACTCCGAGGAGTCTGTGAAGTATTATGGTACTGTCATCAGGTTAAGGGTGGCCTGAAAGGGACCCGACACACACACCCATGTTGCTACACAGTTTTTCTCCATGTCAGAGTGAAGGAGACAAAACCTGTGAGAAGCACGTTTGCCATTCAGGACAGGGGCTGATTTGTTGTCTCTCACAACTGCTTTTCCTTGGCCTCGCATTCCTAAGAGGACACACTACTGCTGGCTTTACTGTCCACACAAGGTGGTGACACGGGATCAGAGAAAACAGACCAAGTTTTAATGCCTCTTATTCTTGAGGCTCATATCTTATTCCAGAAGAACTTCTGGATGATCCTGTTTGAAGCAATGTGTGTAAGTATTGGGCTTTCCTGGGTTTTGAACCAGACTCAGGATCTGTGAGGTTCTTACTTCATCCAGAGGAAGAGAGTAGACCCAGTGTGTCCAACTTTGAGCTCTCTGGGGCGGGCGTCTCCCTGGCTTGGCCCTGTCACGTATGCCTTTAGTCAGCAAGTATGAATTCAGTGTTGTGTGTACCAAGCACTGGGCTGCCTACGGGAGATGCAGTCATGAATAAGGCACAATCATTATGGGGTAGAGGTACCAGGATAGTTCGGGCATAGAGGCAGGCAGGTAAGTTCACTAACACAAAAAATGTTGAAGAGCCTTCTCAGTATTTGGTAAGTCCTTTGACCTTGGAAGCTCCTGAAAGGAATAATTAAAAAAAGAAAAGGGGAAAGAAAGACAAAATTTAAGGAGAAAAATTTGAATTCAAAAGCCTAAGAGCCCTTAGGGATAAAGAAAAAATTCCCTAAGCAGACATAATAATAAACCCGATATGAGTAATAGTCATAATATGAGTTTTTCAGTTCTTCTAAGAATTAGAGATATTTTTGTATTGGACTGGGAACTTCAGCCCTATTGAGTTAGAACCTATCTTTTAGTTTTATCTTTTATTTCCCTCTGGTTCCTCGTAATAAAAGTCTTTAAAATGGTTAGGAGGAATTCTTGCTGTCTTAGGGGCCGTGAAGAAGAGGGTTGAGCCCGGGCTGCACTCTGGATCTGGAGTCCACAGGAGGGTGTGGAAGGTGATTCAGTCCTAGGCATGGGGCTGAGTTCTGAGAAGGGCTCCACCTTAGCAGGGGCTCCCTGAGGTCCACCACAGGGTGGCTGTGGGATCCGAGGACTCTGTGCCGACATGTCTTGGAATTACTTAGCGTTCTAAACCTTATATGCCACTAATCAGTACCTTGTTCTGCTGTGATGCCATCATAGTTTCCTTTACTTTATTCCATTGAGGTCAAAAGTAAAACAGTATCAAAGAGAGCAACACACGATCAATTCCCTGATATCCACTCTGATTTGAAAATACTTTAAGGCAGAAATGTGTTAATGATATAGGGAGGGGACGAAGGAGAAAGAGATCTCTTCTCTCTTTTTGTAACATTATACTCTTGCACAATACAAGCATTTTCTGTTCTTTAAAGATTAGCTAGCTGAAGATGTGTAAATTTTCCTGATAAATAATGGTCACTCTCCTCTTTCAGCAGATTTCTGCACACGGAAGATCTTCTTCCAATGTAAATGGTGGACCTGAACTTGCTCGTTGCATGAGTCCTGAAGGTAGTCCTCAATCTGATGATTACTTTTGTAAAGGAAGTTGTCCACATGAACTTGGTGGCCACCCAAAACCCACTTGTGCTAAATTATCATCTTCCTCAACAGGGATGTAATCCTGTCACCAGTTAGCCTAGTGAGCCTTGGTGAGGTCGCGTCAAGATACATAAAAGTTCCTTTTTTTTAATTAAGCTAACCCAATTTCAGATTTTACACGTGGGCCTCCTTTATTTTTCCTTAGTGGCAGTCTGCTCATAAGTCCTACATGTAGACTTTCCTTTCTCTCAGGGAGCAAAAGTGCTTTTCTTCATTGGATGTCTGCTATGTGCTGGGCTTTGGGGATACTTTGTATAAAATAGTCCTTTTAACCACTTCCTCTTCCTGCTTCTCTCTCCTCCCCCTTTTGAGAGGACTTTGATCCTCTCTACCTTAACAGGTATCCCAGCTGGGTAGAGTTTTCTTTACTAGAAAATTTTTAAGATTGAATCCCCACCATCATCCGCTTCCCCAAGAGTTAATAAAGAAGTTTACAAAGCTTAGGTTAAATTTCCTTTTACTTATTTCAGTTGATATTTCAGGGATGTGTTAGGTTTATTGATTATGTTGGTTTTAGATTTCACAACAAGGTCAAAAGGAAATTGGTGATTTAGGCGTTTAGGTGTTCTCTTCGGAAAATATGCTTAGAAATTTTCTAATGGTTCACCATAGATTTAGAAATGAATCGCATTGCAATTTATTATTTTACAGATATGTAGGAATCAAGATGAAACGCTGATGTGTTTGCTAGACTTTGCATTTATCCTTTTGTACAGGTGTGAATGGAAACAGGTGCTCTGAATCATCAACTCTTCTTGAGAAATACAAAATTGGGAAGGTCATTGGTGATGGAAATTTTGCAGTAGTCAAAGAGTGCATGGACAGGTGAGTGGATAGTGAGGATGATAATTGGTTTACCTATATTTCTTCCCTGGAGTTTATTCTTACCTGAATGAATGAATGAATGAATGAATGAAAGGCATTCCTGGGAGGTCTCTTTTCCCCCCTCCTGAAAAAGTCTACTCTTAGGACCAGCTGTTTTATAAGTCCACAGGCAATTTGACCTGGAAAAATATGGGTGTAGACACAGAGTATAAACTTGCTTTGTATGCACTTGGGCTGAGAGATTTATCAGGTCTCATCCATGAACCAGAGAGGAATAGGAAAGAATAAGATTGATTAAAAAAAAAAAAAATCTCCTATAGCACTTACCTGTGTCAGGCATGTTCTCAGTGCTGTGCTTATATTATTAACCCATTTAAACTCCACAGTAAGCCTATCAACTAATACTTAGTTGTATATACTAGTAGTTCAGGATACATGAGCTCTGACTCTGTTCACATCAGTGTCAGCCAACTTTTGCCTATATGAAAATTATATATTTGCTTATTCAACTTTATTTTGTTTAAGGTCCTAAATTCTCAAGTGGTAAGAAATAAATTCTTTTATTAAATTCCAGGCCTTTTGTAAACAGTATGCAAACTGGAAAAGACTCAAATTAGAGTCTTTGTATTTATAGGGCAATATCCTACTTGTTCGAAGTGGTAATTTTTATTATTGGTGGGGAGTTTTCCAGAAAGTCGTAACTACAGCTTTTCCATTTCACTGCATCTCCAGTGAAGCTTTGATGCTCCTTGTAGAGGACACTCCCCTGTCCCCTGAGTCTTTTGACTTCGCTCTGGTGCACAGTTTGGCACCCAAGTAACAAGTTAAGCATCTAAAATACGACCTCTACAGACTCATTAGAAATCTGAGTCCGGGTTTGGTTTATGTGATGGGGGAGCAACGTAAAGGGAAAGTTACTCTCCCAAGGTTGGCTTCGTCAGTGTGTACTGTGCCCGAACTGATGTGTTCCAGGAATACTGCCGTGTTCTTTGTCGAACTGGCGTCCTAGCTAAACAGTACCTTTTGGTGTGTTCAGATTAAACTATGTTAGAGGTGATTAAAAGTCAACATCATATCCAAGTAAATGATCTCTACTACCAGATACAGGCAGTTAAAGGTGTGGATAAAATGGCCCCAGCTGGAGTTTTGGCTGAGAGAGAGATATTGAGAGAGATTGAAAGCCTAGGGCTTTTTAGTCATTCATAGATTAATGTGAAGGTATTGATCATAGAAAATTTTTAGTTCAATTCATTTTTCTTAATTTTATTCTGCCTCCTAAGAGAACTGTTTTGAGATTGAAGTATGGAAAAAATTTCTTGTTCCACTTTGATACAACAGAGTTTAAGTCCTTTCAATATGTGAATTATTTAATATTATAATTATTAACATTTATAAAATGAGACTGACAGTGTAGCTTTGGATTTTTTTTTCTCTTTTTTTGGGTACCTTTCTCCCTGTCCCCACTCACTATCATCCCTGATTTGCAGAGGAGGAAGGTAGTACTTCTTTGTTGAACTGTTTTCCTGTTCTAAAAGATATTTAGAAGAATATCTTAGTTTCCTTTAGTAGAGGAAATCAGGAATGATTGTATCTTTGTGTCTTTAAATTGCCCTTCTCTGATTGTTTCATAGGTCCACTGGAAAGGAATTTGCCCTGAAGATTATAGACAAAGCCAAATGTTGTGGAAAGGTACAGTATACGTAACTGTTCTGTAAACGAAACTGAGAAACTTGGTGAGATGTTTACTGTGGTGAAGGAATTTAAGTGGGCATTGACAAGGCCTTAATAGGAATAGACCACTGATAATAATGGGGGAAACACTATCAACCTGTCTTTTTCTTTCTTGTCATTTTTTAAAAAACTTTAATCCTAAAACAATAAATCGACTTGATCTGGTCCTAGCTACAGAAAATATAAGTTCTCTTCTTTGGGAAATGCCTGTATCAAAACCCAGCAAGGATCAAAAGATGTATCACGAACTGTGATGAGTCTAAGACTTTACCTTACTTTCCAACTAACTAGTTAGCCTTCTTGCTGTATGGATGCTGGCTGAAGACACAAGATTGCTGGGTCAGAGACAAAACACTTTATAACTCGTGGCACAGCAGGTAGCATTGGTTCTCTTAGCTCCCAAGTCCCACGGAAGTGATGCAGAGGGGCCCCACTGGTTGTACGCAGAATAGGTTTAGATCACAGCTGAGGATCCTTAAGATTAGTGAACCCCAGTCTTATGAGGGTGCAGCTAGCAAACCTATCCAAACTTTGCCCCAGAGGAAAACTTTATTTTTATGATCAGGGTCAGGAAACCAATCTGTCCTATACCCTTGAGGGAGACCCTATCTCCAAGATCTCTGTGTTACAAATACCCTCGGGAAGATTGTAACAAAAGCCAATACAAGAAGTGCAGAAACACCATGAAGAATTGCCTGCCCCCCACCCCGCCCACGAACTTTTTTTTCTTCTGTCCTACTCTCCAGCTGGTCTTGGAAAGACCAAATGATGAAATGCTTCTGAAGTATAGATATGTTAACTATGTTTGAAAAGATAAATATTCTGTAGCAGGGATGACAAAGACCTTTTTAGGTTATTTTCTCATAGCATAGCAGTTAAGAAAGCAGGCTCTAGAACTCATGGGTGGCTAGTCTGAATTGATATGTAGATGTAGAAAACACAGTAGGTTTTTGTAGACTTAGTACTAAAAAGAAAAACAATGTGGTACCTCATTAATACCTTTTTTATTTGATTGCATGTTGAAATGATAATATTTTGGATATATTGGGTTATGTAAGTTATTGGTGTTATCTACATCTTTTTACATTTCTTAATGTGGGTATTAGAAAATTTAGATTTCGGGGGGGCACCTGGGTGGTACAGCGGTTAAGCGTCTGCCTTCGGCTTAGGGCGTGATCCTGGCATTATGGGATCGAGCCCCACATCAGGCTCCTCCGCTATGAGCCTGGTTCTTCCTCTCCCACTCCCCCTGCTTGTGTTCCCTCTCTCGCTGGCTGTCTCTATCTCTGTCGAATAAACAAAATCTTTAAAAAAAAAAAAAAAAGAAAATTTAGATTTCTGTATATGGCTCACATTCTATTTCTGTTGAACAGTGCTGTTCTAGTGCCCGAGTGTATAAAGTTTTAGTCTTGGTTCTGCTGCTTCTTTCCTGTGCTAGTTACTTAACCCCTCTGTGTTTTTATTTCTCCCTCTAAAATGTGATTGTTAATAATATCTAAGACACAAGGTTATTGTGAGGAATAACTGAATTAAGGTATGGAAAACATGTAGAGAAATACTAGTCTTATATACTAGTATTAATAATGTTAACATTATTAACATGCCGCAGGAATTCAAATGTATAATTAATTAGAATTTGAAGTGATAGTCATGATTTTATATTTATGGAACTCCTAAACTAGTCCTCATTGGAAATTTACAAAATTAGGTGTTTTTAACAGAAAGTTTAAAATATTATTATTATGGTGAAGTTTTAGAAAGGCAAAAGGCAAGTTTGTCATATCTTTTTTTTTTCCACACCATGACAGCTAATGAAGCAGAGACTGTGCAAAATGCCCCCCTTTTCTTTGAATAAGTAAGGTTTTCCTACAGTTAATTTTCTTTAAATAATTGTGTGCTTTTACTTAGTGTTCTAACAATATTATTAAATTTTTAACTGCAAAGCCTTTTCCCCACATGTAAATAAGCGTTGCTCTTTCTGGTATTGTGGGATTTAAGCAGAATGTGTTATAATTTTGGGAGCCACGCTCGAAGCAAGTAGCAAGTATTTTTATCAAAAAAGTAAAACAAACAAACAAACAAACAAAAACTATGGTAGGGGGCTATTGTTTACCTGATTAAAATTTAAGCAGCTGTTCTAGTTGTTGAAAAAAGCTCTTTATGTGCAAAAATATGTTAGTCTGGTACACAGAGTGCTGAGGCAAGTGATTAGATCACTTTAAACATTTGGGTCTGTTTTTCCTTGTCACTGAATGTCATTCTGTTTTTATAATTTATGATCATATACTTATTTCCGTCCTCACATTTTGCTTATTTGAGCAACTGTTTCCACTTTGACTATATAAAATTACAACTTTTACAAACTTGATTTGTTCCAAATAAGTAAATTTTCCCATTGAATTTTATCTTTAGAAAAAAAATGATATAGAGAATTTGTTTTTTAAAACAAAATTTAGGGGGAGGCATAGTGGAATCAGCTGCTACTCTGGGGTGTTGTTGGTTACTTCTGTTTTGTGGGTTGTACACAGAAACTAAATTACCAAAATGTATTCTCTCTCCAGACTTGACATAAAGGAATTTTGCACATTACCTTTAATGACTTGCTGAACAAGATATGCCAGTTTCACTGATAAACAGAGGTTCGGATTAAAGAGCTTCCCAAAAGTCACACAGAGGCAGGGCAGTGATTGGAATTTTGTGCTAGTGGCCTATGTAGCCTGTACATTAGGCAGTCTGCCATGTTCCCTATTCAAGCTCCATTTATTCATTTGTTCATGTAATAAGAACCTGGAGAAAAAAAATGTTAACCTTTCTGGCCTTCTCTTTGCTTTTCTGTCATATACATATACATTATTAAATTAATTGACTCATTTACCTAAAATTTGTTATGTGTGCAAGAAACTGTGCTAGGAATAGGGTAATCTCTCATATAAATTAATACCAGCTCTGCAGAGAACATATGGGAGTTTAGAGGAAGCTCAGGAGAGAGAAGTTGGTGATCGGTGAAGGCACCATAGAGCAAGCATTTGAGCTGGAACTCCAGCAGTGGGTAGGATTTCAACAGGCAGCGATGGAAGTAGAGCCTTCCAGGGGCTAGCACAGCGTGAGCAAAGGCCCAGAGGATGGAAAGCATGTGAGGTGCCTCTAAGTAGGAGATTTTTGCAGGATTCGCTGTGGGGCTGGATTTATGGAGGCCATTGAGAAGGCTGTGGTGTTTGTAAATTTAAGAATTCTTTGATATCTAATATTCTAAACAGTTCATTCTAAATGATTACTAGATTTGCATGGTGTACGAAGCTCTCTGTTACGGTGCTTCGGAGTGGTCTGCCCTCCTCTTCCCACAGTTACGCATTCATCACCTACACGCAATGGGCCCAAGCACAACACAAATCCAAACATATATTATATTCGTTTCCTGAGGCTGTTGGAATAAAGTACTACAAACTCTGTGGCTTGTAACAGCAGGAATTTATTCCCTCACAGTTCTGGAGGTCAGAAGTCTGAAATCCATACTCCCTCTGGAGCTCTAGGGGAGAATCTGTTCTTTGCCTCTGAGTAGCTTCTAGTGGCTGATGGCATTCCTTGGCTTGCAGCCACATCACTCCAATCTCTGCCCCTGTCTTCACATCACCCTCTCTTCCGTGTGTTTATTTTTCCTCTTCTGTCTGTGAAATCTCCTTCTGCCTCCATTCATAAGGACAGTTGTGATGGCACCCAGATAATCCAGGGTTGTCTCCTCATTGCAGAATCATTAATCACATCTGCAAAGACCTTTCCTCCAAATAAGGTAATATTTACAAGTTCCAGGGGTTAGGCCTTGATATCTTTGGGTGGTCGTTATTCAATCCGCTACATACATCTTACCACAGAAATCACATGGAGTGATTTGGACATTTTCTCCGTCTTACTGGAGAGCAATACTGACTAAGCAATGTGGAATCCAGCTGAAAGCCACTGTTGGCCAAGAGCAAGGCATGATGTGTTCATTCACTCAGACACTTCAGAACTAACTGTTAGTTGCTGGAGAGCAAGGTAAACAGAAGCCTTCCTACAGCAGGGGTAGAGCAGCGGTTGGAACAAGCACAGGGGGCACTGAGAGAAGTAAGAACGGTGCCAGGCAAGAGATTGGCAATAGGGATAGAAGTGAACGGACGTTCGGAGGCTACTGAGCAAGTAGGCCTGGCAGGAGCTGGGGATTGATGGGGCTGTGGTAGAGGACGAGGGAGGGGCTGGGGGACACCGTCAGCTTTGGGCAGTCAGGTGCATTCAGCAGAACAGCAGGCATGGGAGGAAAGGGCTGCTTTGTGGGGCTGGGTGGGGTAGAGACAAGATGGTTAGTTTGGTTTGGGAGAGTTGTTTATTCCCTAATCCATCTCTCTCTCTCTCTTTCATACATTAAAAACCAGCATGGCCAAAGATAAGGTGGTATCCTTTGCCAAGTTAGCAGTTTTCTTTGTTATTTACTCTCACTCAGAACCCTGGAACAGTGCCACGGAACGATTCATATGTAAATTATTTGGCGTTAGAATCCTGAATCACTTAACATGAATAATGGTAGATGGCTGAATAATCTAAGTTCAGGGCAGCTCGAGGTAGAAGTCACGTTCCTATTGTATTGAGAGGGATTTTTTTTCCTGGCAGATGTAATCTAGAGAGTGTTTTTACGTATTGGACACAGTGATTCCACAGAAATCAGAGATGACATTTGTAACGATTTTTACGGGCTACTTTTGTTTTGCTTCCGATGATGATCCATTTGAAAAGCCGATTGTTCCTTCCCGGACAGTTTTACAGGCACGGGCAGAGGTGGGGAGACAAAGGCTAACATCCCCCATATTCCGACAGAAACGTTCACCAAGCACGTAGAACCTTCGCCGTCGTGGAGGAGAGCCTGGACGGGGCTAACAAGTAATGGTGGGCGGCGTGCTGCAGACTTGCTCAGTATTCCCAATGTCGCGGAGCTGGTGGGCCGAGGGGAAGTTCCACAGCACAGTTCCCAGAAGACTTTCTCTTCAGCCTTTATTGAAAAAGATAACTTTTGAGAGGTGTTGTCTCCCTAGGTGGTAGACTTCTTATTTTAACTGGAATTTGAGAGAGCTCCTGGGGTACTGGTGAGGGGGATTATTTCACACATGTCACTCTCAGCATCCCTACCCGAGCCCCTGAACAGAGGGGCATTTACAGACTCCTCCAACTTCAGAGGCAATGGGGAGGGTGGGGTGGAGCTGAAGTGACAGATCTGTTTAGCTTGAGAATAAAATGCCTCTCTTACTGCAGCGGTAGTACTCCTGTTGTCTCGGCTTCACAGAGAGTGAAAGGAATGCATTTGCTCACCTTTACGTGTTCGCGAGAGTCCATCTAACTCTGCTTGTTAGTGTGATGAAGGGCAAACTTGGCGCAGATGATCCAGAGGCCTCGAAGCAAGTGAAGCAATTTGGAGCGTTTGCTGAGTCTGTCTCTGCGGCCGCAAGGAGTTGGCTGTACGGCTGCTTCCCTGGGGAGGGACCAGGGCACTGTTCACTGCTTGGTGCTGTGGCTCTGAAACTTAGACATAAGGGATTGGAAACAGGTGCACAGCCCTGCGCCCGGCCTCCCAGCCAAGGTTTGTTAGGGTCTGAGATCTGGAAGCATTTGCTGAGTCCCAAGCTGGGCGTGGACTTCCCACCCCTGCTCATGAAGGGGGGGTATAGGTTCTCCTCCCTGCACAAGCCTAGTGTGGTTCTGCCTTGACCCCCAACTCACTGTAATACTCCCTCTCGTTCCTTTCTTTTCAAGGGATTAAGTATTTCCCGCTTTGCAGATATCATTTTCACTTTGAAAAATTCTGGCTTTTATTGAAGCATTCATTTTTAAAAGGTGATATTGTATAGTACAAAAAATGCGGCCTTGGACGTCAGAAACCTAGGTCTGCATTTTCCCTCAGAAGACTGTTCTAAGGATAGAGTGTTAAGACATTGCACCACAAGTACTTTCATTGCAGAGAGACTGACAAATAGTGACTAGATTCCTAGTAAGTGTTGGTTCTTTTCTTTTCCTGCTTCGGTTTGGCATTTGCCCTGTCATTTGCCAACATTTACTGAGTGACTACTTGGACAAGCCCGGTGCATTCAACGCTGGGGAAATGGCCCATGTGGGCAGGAACTTGCACAGATTTCTTCATTCCTTTGTTGTAATGTACACTTCATCTGTTGTCAGACTGTTTGAGGTGGCTTAGAGTAAAAAGACGTGTCCACATGGATGCACGAAGATAAGGGGAGAACCTAAATGACATCTTGACCTAGAGATGATTATCTTACCACTGCAGTGGAACACTGAATTTAGTGCTGAGATTCATGATTGCAAAGGTGAAAGGGACAATATGAGGGACACACACATGGGTGTATACATCTGTGTGTATTTAGGTAGCCAATACTATCTCTTATATGGTTATGTTTTATGTAAAAGTTATATTTGAAAACCCAGAACGTGTCAGAGGGGAATCAGTTAATTTAACAGAGCATACCCTAAGTTCAAAATAATTCATTGTTATAGCTAATGAGGATGAACAAATGTGATATTATTGAAATATTTTCATGTCTCATAAAAATAAAGCAGTAGTTGTTCATGATTCATGTTTGGTGTATTGGGAATAATTCCTTAATGCTGTGGGTGAACATTTTGCTCCAGTGCTGATCCCAGTTGCATGACTCACCAGGATTGATAATCAGGTAGTATTTTCAGGGAAGTGGTTAGAGTTAAAATGAAAGCAGTGGTCTCTGTGGTACTCTGTGTTTCCTGATTTCTGAAATACGAGACGGTAAGGAACATCCTTCTGGTGAGTGATTCCATACCCAGCCATAGAGGGAGAACTTTTCTTTTTCTCATAAATTCGACATGAAATTCAAATTCATATTAGTAATGGTTTAAAAACGGGAAATTTAATGCTCAGATTACATTCCATACACATGCAAATTTCCTTGGGTACTTGATCTTGATTTTGAGTGTATACTCAAAAAGTGGTTCCAGGGGCACCTGAGTGGCTTAGTCAGTTAAGCATCTGACTCTTGATTTCAGCTCAGGTTGTGACCTCAGGGTCATGAGGTTGAGCTCCGTGTTGGGCTCTGCTCCGGGCATGGAGCCTGCTTAACATTCTCTCTCTCTCTCTCTCTCTCTCTCTCTCTCTCTCGTTCTCTCTCTCTTAAAAAAAAAAAAATGGTTTCAGCTGAATCACAAAGCACAGTGCTGTGTGCCCAAGCTTTCTCAGTGTCATGACCTCGTAAGGCGTTGGAGGTAATGAAGAGACAAGAAGGCAGTATGTTTTATGTGCTGGGGTGGCATCACTGAGCCCTTTCAAGGGACACTTTAAAGGATATCAGTTCCTTTTTGTTAGTGACAATGACACGTCACACTGACTTGTCCTTGGTTTTGTCTTTGCACCAAGGGAGATGCTTCCCTCGGCATCCAGTCCACAGTAGTGCATCTTCCAGAATATAAAGATAGAGCAGAGGGTTCCGTGGTTTCTGACCCACCTCTCTAAACCCTTCCTTTGACAGGAGCACCTGATTGAGAACGAAGTGTCCATCCTGCGCAGGGTGAAACATCCAAATATCATCATGCTGGTTGAGGAGATGGAAACAGCTACTGAGCTCTTTCTGGTGATGGAATTGGTCAAAGTAAGAGGATGGAGAGATTTCAAGAGCTTTCGTTGGTGCCAAATCCTAAGACTTATCATGTTCTTGAAGACCCTAATTGGAAACATGTTTTGCTACCTTGAAACTTTTGTTATTTATAATAATTGTTCATGGGCTTGTGTCATTTTTTCATCTACTCCAGGCTGACGAACCTTCTTTGTTACCTCCATAGGATTGTCACTGTTGACATTTTGCTGTGTCCTTTTATGTGTCCATCAGGGGGGAGATCTCTTTGATGCAATTACCTCTTCGACCAAGTACACTGAGAGAGACGGCAGTGCGATGGTGTACAACCTGGCCAACGCCCTCAGGTATCTTCATGGTCTCAGCATTGTGCACAGAGACATCAAGCCAGAGAACCTCTTGGTATGTCATCTCTGCTTTTTTTGTTCTAATTCATGCCTCTCTTCCTTTAAAATGACATGATCACATGCAAACAATATCACTTTAGAGTCTGTACCAACCCTGCAATAAGGGATTGAGAGTTTTTAAATTTAGAGAATCACCATGACTCAAGTCAATGATCATAGGTTATTAATGGATTTCTTGAATTGGTATGTATTTGTGCATTTATTGTTTATCAGACATTAGAAAACATGTTTCTATTTACATTTTGATTGATGGTATGCTGACTAAAGAAAGGTAAGAAAGAAAATTATTTTATGAGGCAAAACCTCTGAAGATTTAGTTAGAGATAGAATTAGGAGCTTATAGGAGACAGAAATAGAATATGATGGTTCGTTTATATGCAGGACAGAGCTTTGGAAATAATCTAGTCCATTTATCTCAGCTTTGCAGGTACAGAAACTGAGACTCAGAGATGCTCATTTTTCTGGCTGAAAAATCTCATGCGTCCCATTGTTCTATAGAGGAAAGTCTGTGGCATTCAGAGGGCTTCATAATCTGGTCCCAATTTACCTTCCAGCCTCCCCTCCTGTTACTAACCCTTCCCCACCCATCTGTCCAGAGTGGCAGTCAACCTTCATGCCATATTTAGCAACACCTCCATGGTGGCCTATGGAAACACAGCTTGCTAATTGGGCCAACCTTTGTGTCTACACAGTAGAGGAATTTTAGAGAAGCTGATTAGGGACTTCGACCAGCGCACATCCCCCCCATACACACACAAGACCAGTTTTTCATCTATTTCCACCTTTCAGGGCAGAGTATTGTCATCATTACTGCTTAGGAGATGGGGTTATCTGAGTACTCTATATCATGATAATCCAAACTCCAATTTTTTCCCATCCCCAGCCATTAGTTAAGACTTAACTTTATCAACCCCATTACCTATTATTGCTTATTTCCATACTGGTCTATATTTGCCATGTCCTGTTTCTTGGCAGTGTGGCCATAAACGTGTTCCTCTCATAAGACAGTGAGCAAAAGGCTTGTCTTGTTTGACATCACTCCTGACTCCCTAGACAGAGTCAGTCAAGGCCACCTCTAGTTTCTGCTCTCCATGTTCTGGTGTGGTTGAGTTTCTCATGTACTTGAGTGACTCCTTCTCTAGATAAGCACCATTAGGGGCAAGGCCTGTGTCTCCATTATTTTCATGTCACCAGTGCCCTGGACAGTGCCATGGAAGCTCACGGTGGATGTGGAGTAAATGGTTGGTGACTGAGCGTGGCAGTCACTCACTAACTAGCGGCTGCACTTGAACTCCAGTCTACAGCTTGTCTCATACTTGCACTGTGCAAATAATTGTTGAGAGGAATATGCATTGAAGTTGAGGCTTTTAGGTCATCCTGGGGACCTTCTGCTAATCCATTTTCCCCTTTTGGTAATACCATTTGATGATTTCTGAGTATCCACTTAGAAGTATGTGAGGTTGTTTTTTTTTTTTTTTTCCTTACCATCTTCTGCCTTGAGGAGTTACGTTTCATGTCTAGATTTTCCTATTGGGAAAATAAATATCCTTTCTGTGTAAAACAAGATGTATTATAGACTTGGTTTTATGAACTCTAAGGAGGAATGGAGACAGAATTGTAGACTGGGCCTCAGGATAGAAGTGACGATATGGTGTTCTCGCCTCAAAAGTCTTCTTAGCCGTTATGACCTTACAGTGTCTGTCAGGCCCAGGCTCCTCCACCACGGGACTGAGGCTGGCCAGGGGCTTCACAAGCAAGTAACAGGACTTTCTCTGACTGTGGCCACACGCACATGCCGTGGTATTAATGAGGATGCCTCCCTTTCTCCCTGCTGCATGGCGCACCTCACCCTAGTGTTGGTGGCTATGGACGTTTTCTGGAGATACGGAGCGACAGGTCCCTAAGGACAATAGGTTATGGTGGAGCCCCCCCCGCCATTCTGCAGCCCTGATTGCTGAGGCCCCATGAGGAAGGTGACTGAGGCTGTAGTGAACTCACCTGCAAGCCAGGGAGTGTCCATTCTCCTTGATTCCACTCTCACCTCCCCTGCCCTCTGTTTTCCACTCACAATGTGTGGAACATCTGAGTCTAACACCGCCTCCTTTTCTCTTGTCACATGATGGAGACCAGGGTCTCCAACATGACCTGGCTCAGAATGTAACCAGGAAATTGGAACCAACTTCCTCATCCAGTCTAACTTGCCCTGGATGAGTCTTCGCCCGTCTTCAAGGCCGGCAGCAACCCCACTCTGCGACCCAAAGGGGAGGGGAAGGAAGAAGATGATAAAATGGATGTCTGCATGAGGCTAATGTGTGATAGAAAAGGGTCAGGCTTGGAAGCCCTTAGCTGCACATATCCAAGTAAAATATGTGGCTGCCATTGAGAACTTAAATAGACCACTCTGCAGACTGTACGTGTCGTCAGCAGGTCGGCGTTGCCCTAGGATGAAAAAGTGCCATTGAGGCACTAAAAGTAAATACAACAGAGTGACTGTCAGCCTCTTCCTACCCTGAAGACGAATTCCGTTGTTAAGCACCAGAGCATTCAGACATCTGATTTGCATCCCCTTCTCCAGGAGCAGGGTCATAATTTAAAACCCTGCCAGCGGAGATGTATGGGTCGCCGTGTCAGGGAGCACAGGGGTGGCCATTAACGCTGTGAGTTACAGCCTGGTGGTGCCCTGTCAGACTTAACTATGAGAGACCAGTGATAAATTCTGCTTCTCCAGGAGTTCTGGGGACCGGGGAGAGAAGAGGGTTGGTTTCTCATATCTGAAGCTCTTCTAAATCATGATGTTGACATTTTATGTAGAGAACATGCAGCGTTCACTTCGTACGCGGGATCTGCATTCCTCATTTCAAACTTTTGCATTCTGAGTGCAACTTTTGACAGAGCACCTTGCAGGGGGTGGTGGGGCATCTGAACACTGCGGGGCTGGAGTTCTCACAGTCGTGATTGTCGGGATTCACTCAGCATCTGTGTGTGGGTGCGGGCTGCAGTCGGCGTTCTGCCAGGCCTGTTCTCTTGCGTTCAGACCTGTTGCAGGATGGTGCCGTGGGATGGTAAAGGTACTGGTTGCAATCCCCACTTGGTAGCTACTAGTAACTTGAATTCTCTGTGCCTCAGTTTCCTCATCTGTAAAACAGAACAGTTATTTTCCTATTCACCCAGGGGGGTGACTCTGACTGAGGTCCAGTGAGATAACGTGTGGAAAAAACATTGGAATCTCTCTAGTTCTGTGAGGATGTCGGTAACTGGGGCGAGAACGGAGCGCTCTGCCAGAACAGAAGGCCTTTGGAGTCCCTCTGCGTATTCGTTCAGCTCTTTCTTAAAATCAGCCTCTCAAAGCAATGCCATATGTGTGTATGTCAGCGTCAGTCTGTTAAAGCAGTGTCACAAATGTGCCTCCGTATGTATAGATTTATACATATTCCTGCTTTGAAGAGAGTCTCCAGCTAAGATTTTGAAACAGACTCATATTATCTTTCACATATTTGCCTCTGTGTCTAGTGTTGGGAAGAGATGAATCAGATAAAGTATTATTTTGGGCTTGTCTGCTCCTTATGACACTTCTCTTTTGATGTTTAGCCAAGGAGTGCCACTTGCCCAGACATAATTCAGTGATTATGAACTGCCCAGTACCTTTCTATTTATGCTCCTGCATCTGACTCTGAATTCCTTATAGGGAATATGAGAAATGGGGCTTTGGGGACCTCTGAGTATCTGACAATAACCCTCAAATACCCCTGGGCATCCATAAATTGCATGTCTAAAGTAAACACGATTTTTCAAAAAAAAATGTACCTAATGAGTGTATTTTAAACTTGTAAAAACAAAATAACAATGACGTTAATAAAATTTTTTTTTTGCTTTCATGATACAGACATTTAAAATTATAATGTTGCTTAGAATGTTCTTATCGCTGCAATTACTTAGGGAATTTCTGAAGTCTGGGTTTCAGTAAATGCGTCATAAATTCTAACTGTAATTCTCTATATCGGATTGTTCTCGTTAATGTTTACATTAAACATAATGGATGGAAAGTCATCCTAAGACCCTGGCATGACTGAGAACCTGGTTTCTCTTGCTTCAGGCTAAATCATTAGTAGCTTTGAATATGCCTCTGCTGAGTTGTGGCTGATTCAGAGTGATAAATATCTGTGAGGGACTCAGCAGCCTCACCATGACTCCCCTGAAACTTGAAAGTCATCAAGATGTGTGCTGGGGATGTATACTTAGTACATAGTGTGGAAGCAGTTACTAAAATACTAAGGTGAGAAACATTCTTCTTAAACGGATGAGGACATCGCAGGGAAGGAAGGCATTTCAGTGTCTTGCTTTTTAAATGCCTTACAGATCGGATATCACTGACATGGGGAAGCCCTGAGGTTGTGATGCTTTTTCACGATGTCTGTACTATATAAATCACTCCCCCCATTAAGTATCAGACTAATGGAAGATGTTATTAACATGCTTATCTTGAAAAAACATAATTTTCTAAATTGTTCATCCTTTAGTAAGGAGTGGTTTGAGTGAGGGTCTGGTTCGGTTCATAGTAAAATATGAGGAAAAGCAAACTAAATAGAACAAAAATATAAAAGTAGAGAAAGACATTACAGATTAGATCTCTGCAGTTATTCTCTGAAATTCATCATTCTCAAAATGGATATCCAGGAGATGACTAGGTAAATACGTTAAAGTTTACGCAGTTAAATCTAAAAACCATCTATTTAGAATGTAACTTTCAGACTTTGATCCCATAAGGAAAGTTTGCTTATATGTAACATTAATTTTTCCTGATTATATAACCAATACATGTTCATTGTAAAGATTTTGGAAACTAGTGAAAAAGTATAAAGAAGAAAGCTAAAGTAATCTTCAGTGCTACCACCTAAAATAAACGGAAGGTTTTGGTGTATTATGCTTAGTATATAATTTTGAATGTTCTTTTTTTCTGTAATACAGTGAATATTTTCCATAGGATTAATACTTATTTGAAATGTGCTTATTAGTGACTGTATGGTATTTTATTATAGGAATGTACCATGATTTATGAAGTCATTGTCCTGTTCGCCATTTATGTTCCTTCCAGTTTTTTAAAAACATAAATTCTGAGATTGGTGGGCTTGTGTGTAACCTTTGGGTTCATCTCTATCCCCTTAGAGTTGGTTCTTAGAAGCAGATTTACTGGATCAAGGGTCATAAATAATTTTTAAGAAATTCACATGTTGCTGAAATGTTTTCTAGAAAGATTGCTTCTCATGTAACCAAAGCGCATTCACATCTTCACCAGCATAGTTAAACCGCTTCCAGTATGATACTTACATGACCTTATCAGCCAGTCCTTCCGGGAAAAGGAAGGAGCATTCATTGAACCCTGATCCAAGCTTGGTCTCTTCACACCAACGCCATGGGTCAGGGGCTACTCTCGTCTCTCACAGGTGAGGAAACATGTTCAGGGAGTGACTCACGAAGGTCATGCAACCAGGAAGCGGGGGGAGCGCTTGGTTATTCAGGTTCAGGCTGTCTGTCCCCAAAGTTTCTTTTCTTTCTAAACTTAACACAATTTTCCCCTGTGAAATATTTATATTCATCATTGACTGTCCAAAAAACAAGTCCAAATTTTATGTTCTAAACTAAAGGTGCGAGTGTTTTAGCGGACACTTTAATAAATACCATTTCTGAGACTGTCGAGTACCTCACACACCGTGAGCATGCAACAGCGGTCGGTTTCCTGCTTCTGAGTTTAGAGGCCTCTCAAGCCACATCGGGCAAGCAGCTGCCTACACCCCAGCTGTTGTGTCCGCATGTGCACATGGTCCTTATACTCCTAGATAAGGAGCCTTTTACAAAGATGGGAGATACAGTCTTTCAGATTTCATGCAATCATGCCAAATTTCTAAAGAAAAGACTTAGAGCTTTAAAACATCAAAAATAAATCATGGTGTTATTATCACAGGGAGAGATTTTTTGTTTTTTTGTTTTTTTAGTTGATGAATACATCTATCTGTGTCATTTCTACCTAATTCCAGGGGCGCATTTGGAATCATTGAGAAAAGGAACTACTGATTGTTGGCTGGTTTCTGTTCCAGGTGTGTGAATATCCTGACGGAACCAAGTCCTTGAAACTGGGAGACTTTGGGCTGGCCACTGTGGTGGAAGGCCCTTTATATACAGTCTGTGGCACACCGACATATGTGGCTCCAGAAATAATTGCTGAAACTGGGTAAGACTCCTGGTGGCTTTGGTTGGTACTTTCACTTTGGTGGAAAAAGGTATGTGCTGCTCCAGCTGCGATTTCACGGGCCTCCTGGGAAGGCAGAGGGTGGGAGAGACTATTACCTGCATCATGACTTCGATCATGACTCTGTGCTTCTGTGTCCAACAGCCATGGGCCTGGACTTTTGTCCTGAGGCCAGTCTTGGAAATACAGAGGTAGTCCCCAAGATTGTATTTGGGTTGGGAGAAAAGTAGATGCCTCTGTCCAAAGGGCAGTTAATTCCTCTACGTGAAATGAGCGCTTTGACACCGAGAAACCCTTTTTCATAACAAACAAAGGCAAGTCCTCCAGTAACGTGGAGGGTCCTTGGGGGTAATATCTTTATTTTTTCCCCCTCCACCCACTCTGTTTTCCCAGCTATGGCCTGAAGGTGGACATTTGGGCAGCAGGCGTGATCACATACATACTTCTCTGTGGATTCCCACCATTCCGAAGGTCAGTGGCTCTTTGAGTAACAATATTTGAATTGTGAACTCTCTCCCTTTGATCAGCAGACAAAGATCATCCTGGCGATCAGTCAATAAAAATGTCAGTTAAAAATTCTATAAGCATACCTTTCACTTTTTATCTTAATTTACAACCTATTAATGGATATTCTTTGACCACACTTTTGATGTGAGGCCAAGGCCTTTGCTTCGTGTATGGTCCTCTGAGTTTCTTATGGTTATTCTTCTGTAAAACACACCCATTGTCCAATGTCTACAATTTCCATTCTCAGTCTTTTTCAAGGGTGGTAAGATTTAAAGATGCTTGTGAAGCAATCTGATCCTTCTAGGTAAACAAACCTTTTTCCTGTTCTTAATAGTCATTTCTCCTACTTAATTTGACAGCAGGTCTTTTTTTTTTTTTTTTAACAACTCACTTTCCAAAGCGTTCAACTTAGTTCTCATAGATTCATAGAAACAGTGAATTCTTTCTTTTAAAATTAATTTCATCTGTTTACATAGTATTTAATGCAGTAGAATTTCAAATACTTTCAGCATAAATAGGCTTGGGAACAAACAGACCTACTCTTGGTAATCGCATAGCTCACCTGGGTGGGGGAGGGAAGTGGGAGTGGCCACACGTCAGGGTGTGTGATAGGTGGCCCAGGGCACACTCAGTACCCCAGCAGTGTGTACATGAGGGGAGCGCAGGGCTTTGGCCGCAGCGCCTCTTTTGGTCTGTTCCATTTCCCTCTTTGGAGCAGATGAATGCCTTGGAAGTAGAAGTTCATTTAATGATGCCAAGTATGATTTTCTTCTGAGTTTTCTTGAGCTCTCCTCATTTTCATCCTTCTTTTTGTTCATTTTGCAACTACTTTTGAGTAGCCGTTGTGTGCCAGGCACTATTCTAAGCATTGGGAATCAAATGGCAAACAATACATGTTCTCTGATGTCGTATTTATGGTATGGTATTAGGTCAGTAAGTTCAATAGGTTTAATTCACCGCCCCTCCCCCAACATTTTATTATAAAGCTTTCAAACCTACAGAAAAGTTGGAAGGTGTATCTTTTGTAAATGATCAGTTTTCAATTGAGTTGAACAGTTTTTTTTTTTTTACAGTAAACACAAGAGTGACACAGAGATGTCAGTCTTTACTTTTGAGAGCCTTATGGTGTAAAGATATCCATCACCAGAATACTGATCAAGAAGAATAAACTAAAATCATGAAGACATGCTTCTTTGAGGGCTGGAAATCACAAAGGTTAAATGCAAGATGGAATGTTTAAGTGGGACTTTGTCCTTGTGGCTGGGGTTGGGTTTCTGCAGGTGGGAAGCTTTTTCGGCCTGGCCGTCAACATCACGGTCTTCCATCAGGGCCACTGCCTAGCTGGATTACACGAACTGTAGGATTGCTGCACTTCAGCAGTCAGCTTTTGCAGACTACCAGACTACTCCAGAAGTTAGAGCTGTCAGTCAGTTCTGTGGTTTGATTGAGCAGTTCTTCTGGTCTGGGCCGGCTAATTGGGACTTGGTGGTTCATCACTCACATGCCTGGTAGTTGGCTCAGTGTCAGCGGGAACCACAGATAAAGACTCGGTCAGGTGCCTTTCAGCATTCGTTGGGTTAGCCTCGGTTTCACATGATGGTGGCTTATAGGATCCCCAGAAGCGGCCAGAGAGAGGGCAAGCTCCTTTGCCCACCACCTTTCTAAGTCTCTGCTTGACTCACCTTTGTTGATTGATGTCCCACTGACCAAATGAAGTCAAATACCTGAGCCTAGAGTAAATGGGAGAGAAGATTAACCAGGTCTGTTCATGGAGTGGAGTAACTTGTGGCCATTTTACATTTACAGTTCCATTGGGTTCTGGCTGGTTTGGGTGATGGCCTGTTTGAGGAACTAGTCAAGTGCAAGGGATAGTGTGTTTGGACGGCACATAATCATGGGGCCAATTATAGCAGAGTTTCCCTCCTAGGTTAACCCAAGTTGAGATCAGTTGGGAAAGGTTATCAGGGATCAGTTTAGAGGAATGTGTGCTCACAACTCCCTCTAGCGTTTCCACGTGCCAGGGCAGTCTGCGGGCTTTTTATTTGGTTTTGCTTTTTACTCTTTAACAAAAGCGAGACTGAGATTGAACAGTACGTATCTCTTGTGACTTTTTGCTCAGTGGACAGCAGCTTTTTTGTGGGAACTGGAGGTGAGTCTGGCTAATCAAAGCAGTCAAGCTGCATGATGGAAGCTGCTGACTTATATTCAGAAGCTGGTCCTACAACCACAAGGTTAGTTATGGTGAAGGAGTCTGTCCATGGTCCCAGTGACATAAAGTGATATTTCCATGACTGTACTGATAATTTTGTTTTTCTGAAACATACACTCATTCCCCCCATAAATGAAATGCTTGAACATCATTTGAGAGAGAGCTTACAACATTTAAAGTTGCCTCCTAAGACCTTAAACAATTTGCCATTGAAAAGAGGGAGTGTGCTCAGACTCCTGTTGTTTTAGGATTTAAAGGTGCTCGGAAGCATCTCAGAGGTGTTGTGGAGTGTGAATGTGTTAGTAAGTCCAGTGTAGATTTACTCGGAGTGGCTTCTACTCTGTGACTGTTTAGAAGGAGAAATTAGCTTTCTGTTCTTCTCGCAAGGGGTGGCCTGAAACTCTCCAAGCGCTTGCATTTCTCGGCATGGACCCTAAAAACGTGCCGTCTGATTGCTGAGACTCTATAGGCTGGTGTTTGTTGACTCAGACTATTTTGCCAAGAACCTAAATGACTTGCTGCAGATACACTTCCAACTTTTTAGCTGTTTATTAACAAAATGAAACCCATATATATTAACAAAATATAAGCTATTTGGCATTCCAGAAAACAAAAGGAAGATGAGTAATAGGGATGGCTAACAGGAACAGTTCTGGAAATGGGTGATTTTTAACATCTTTTTCTAACATGGTCTCCTGGGGTCCCTCCAGTCTCCTAAAGATGTCTGTAAAATCTCATTGTGTTCTTATGTGCCTCCTTCACTCATTTTGAAGGAGAGTTGAACTGAGTTCAGTCAGTAGGGAAATAACGGTGAAAAAGAAAACATTTAGACACTTAGAAAGAAAGAGTCTGTGCACCCTCATAGGCAAGCACTTTCCAGGACAGCCCTGGGGACCTGTTGCCTCGCCTGGTTGCCTGGCCTGACTTCTGCTGCTCAGTGTGCCTCTTGACCCAGACTGCATGGGCTAGCAGAGGTCGATTCAGCTGGGCCTGGTGAGATGCCACGGATATTCACAGAGCTCACAGGCTGCAGGCATACCTCGGCGATGTTGCCAGTGCAGTCCCGGGACCCCGCAATAGAGCACATACCACAGTAAAGCAAGTCCAGTGAATTTTCTGGTTTCCCAGTGCACATAAAGGTTATGTTTACACTGTACTATAGTCTATTAAATAGTACGCAATAGCATTAAGTCTAAAAAAAAAAAGGTACATACCTTAATTTAGAAATGCTTTATTAAAAAAAAAAACAGGGTGCGTGGCTGGCTCAGTAGGTAGAGATTGTGACTCTTGATCTCAGGGTCGTGAGTTCAAGCCCCACGCTGGGCGTGGAGCCTACTTAAAAAATGATAATAATGATAATAAATACTTTGTTCTAAAGAATGCTAACCACGATTTGAGCTTTAGCAAGTTGTCGTCAACGATCACAGATCACCATAACTAATAGAATAAAAATGAAAGTGTGAAGTATTGTGAGAATTACCAGAATGTGACACAGAGACACGAAATGAGCAAATGCTGTCGGAAAGTGGTACCGATAGACTTGCTCAGAGCAGGGTTGCCACAAACCCTCGCTGTGTAAAAAATACAGTATCTGCAAAGTGCAATAAAGTGAAGCACAAATAAAATGAGGTTTGCCTATACTCTGTTCATTGAACAGGAATGGGTTCGTCACATCATCAGATGGCCCCAGAATTTGTCTGTAGGCACTGCCCTAAATGACTTATTTCCTTGGACACCACAGTTGCTTACTCTGAGAGGGCCGTTAGCATGACTGGGCTATGTGGAGAAGGCTGGGGAGGGTCCTGTGTGAGGACGCTGAGCAACAGGCCGCAGGGGCCCTGCTGGGAACTCACAAGAGAAAGGTTGCACACTTGCCAGCGGAGACTGAATGTCCACTCCTGGATTTTGATCTTGACCCTAACAGCCCATCCTGAGTTCTCCAGTAAGGCTGGGTAATGGCCCAAAAAGCTACTGACTTTGTTTTCACTCAGGCTGTTGATTCACCCACCGAGTGAGGGGGGCATGGGGTGGCTCCACGGCTCTGTTTTCTGGGAGGCTGGGGACATCCAGCATCCTGAATTTTTTTCCCGGCAGTGTTTGCACATTTCCATGCTCCTTCCATCGAAAGTCAAGTCCTCACTGATTCCTTAGGCACCAGCTGCGTGTGCAAGAACACCTGTGGGGGTGGCACACTTAGGCCCAGCATGAGGACGGGTGCCTACCTGGAGGCAGCCGCAAGGTCCGCGCACCTCAGCCTGTGCCGTTCCTGTTGCCGTTCTCGGATGGGCTCTTTGTTTCAGGTGGAGCTTCATCGAATGTCAAGTTCCAGCTAATGATGTCGTGCATGTTGTATCCAGATTCTGGACTCCTTATGCCTTTTTCATCTCTTAGCTGTTTCACTAATCTTGGCTGTTTTATTGGAAAAGTGGAGAGAGGAAGGGCAAGGAGATCTGACTCAGATTTGCTGCTTCTCCACTCTGATTGCCACGAGAGATTAAGTGAGGGCAGATGCTGACGTGGTTTTTTCTGAAATGAGAATTGACATTATTTGTGGATTCCATTTTTGTCTTGAGTCCTTTTTTTATTTGGCAAAATATATACGACATAAAATTTGCCATTCTAACCATTTTTAAATGTACAGTTTTAGTGGCATTGAGTACATTCACAGTGTTGTGGAACCATCACCACCATCCATCTCCAAAATTACTTTGTCTTCCCAAGCTGAAACTGTACCCACTAAACACATTCCTTGAGTCTTGCGTCCTCTCTCTCCCTGATACCTAGGCCTATGGAAATGTTCTTTAGCTCATTGTTTAAAAGGAAAAATAACAAGTGCAACTGAGATATGAAATGCCCAAGCCGAAGAGACTGGACTCCTCACCCCACTCTTCCTGTGAGCATTTTGTTGAAAAACTGTATGATGACTTTGGTTTTTCTTCCATTTTTGTGTCACTGACCTAGTGAGAACAATCTCCAGGAGGATCTCTTCGACCAGATCTTGGCAGGGAAGCTGGAGTTTCCAGCCCCCTACTGGGATAACATCACGGACTCAGCAAAGGTACCCATCTGGGTTTGTTCCTGTGGGTTGCCTTCTGTCGAGGGGCCCTCATCTGTCTCGTGGGGCTGTTGAAGCTCTTGGTAGTAAGTTCCAGGTCTGTCTTGACCTTTAGTGTGTGTTTCTTCTTTGAGTTCATTCCTCAGTATAGACTCTGAAACTTTAAGTTTTTAAAAAAAATTTTAAAAATTAACATATTGGTCTTACCTAATACCCAGTGCTCATTACAACACATACCCCCCCATGTCCATCACCCAGTTACCCCAACCCTCCAACCCCCCCGCCAACAACCCTCCAACCCCCCCGCCAACAACCCTCAGTTTGTTTCCTGAGATTAAACGTCTCTTGTGGTTTGTCTCTTTCTCTGGTTTCATCTTGTTTCATTTTTTCCTCTCTTCCCCTATGATCCTCTGCCTTGTTTCTTAAATTCCACATATCAGTGAGATCATGTGATAATTGTCTTGAAGCTCTTAAGCAGATTCTGAAGGCTGGACTGGCTGTCTTCCCAGTTTGCCCCTGCCACCCTCCTGTGTTCCTCTAAGCCCTAAACATTCGTTCTTTCATTTATTTAAGAAATATGTATTGGACACCCATCAGAGTGTGGGAATGAGACATACCGACTTGCCAAAAGGAACAGTACTGCAGGTTTTACACTGTGGAATGATGATAATAACCAGAACTCTGAGGAGAGAACATCTTGGTTTAATGTCGACCCTGGAGAGCACTTCTCTCTCGTGCTGCTGCCGCCGCGAGACATCCATGTGTGTGGAATGGCCTGGTAGGCCGCAGGCGTGTGGATGATAATAGCTGTGACGTGGAAATGGCTGAGCAGCTGTGTTGGCTGGTTCTTTGACGTATGTGGTGCAAACTCAGATCTCCGTGTGTATGCTGGAATTCCCCACCTCGTCTCCTCTGTGCTCTTCTTTTTCCAGGAATTAATCAGTCAGATGCTTCAGGTGAACGTCGAAGCTCGGTGTACTGCGGGAGAAATCCTGAGCCACCCCTGGGTGTCAGTAAGTACCCACATTCTCAGGGAAGGCACATCCGTACGTTGGGTAGCCCTCAGCATGCTTCCTCACCGTGGCTTTTGTGCATGCAGAGCTCTGCATCCAAGTCCCATGGCCGACGGACTGGCTGTTTTCTCTCATGAGCCAGTAGCGTGCAGATAGCTCTCTGCGAGAAAGCAGTTGGCATGAGGATCTCGGAGTATTTGCTCCTGCTCTGCGAGTGACCTGGGCAAGTCACTGGCCCTCTCTGGCCCTCGTCTTCCTCATCTACAAAGTGAAAGAGTTGGTCGGGATGCTCTCTTAGGAGCCTTTCACCTTTTGCCTTCTGCGCTTCTGGAGTTTGGGAGTTTTCAGGATTTGTCCAGGGATGAGCGTGTTTCAGACCTTGATCCCTATGTCTTTATGGCGCATGGTCACAGGAGAGTCATGGGAGACCTCCTACTATGGGTAGGGAGGCTGACACAGTCCCTGTCTGGAGCCAGCTGGAGGGGGTGTGATGTCGACCAGAGTTCTTTTGGGGTTGGTGGTGCCTCAGGGTTTAGGGTAAATGTGATCCATTAAATGGTGCTGGTGGGAGAGTTTGCATTTCCCTTACTCCCAGAGGCTCCGAAAGTGAGGTTAATGTATGTAGCCAAGGGCTTTTGCTAGCCTGTTGGGGAGGGTGTCTCCCTGGTCCTCTCCACCATCTCTGTGGTCCCACACATCCTGACGTCGGGCATGAGCCTCCCTGGATCCTGCCAGGTGACTTGGGTCTTAGCCCAAGTAGCTGAGATGCCACATTTCTTTATGAGCAATAAAGACTAACAAGTAACTGAATTCTTGATTAAAATAATAAACTTCATTAATTTTGATGTTTCCACGGGAGGGATCTGTACTAAATTCTGTGGGATTTATGTCTTACGGGGAGAGTCTCAGAAGCCCTAAAGAGTGTCCTCCTTTGTGCTCTTGGAGACTGGCGCTCTCTCCTCAGCTTAGTCTAGGCTTAAGGAACAGAGCAAATGGCCTGGGGTCTTTCTGAGGACAGAGGACTGCTACACAACAGTAATTATTTTTAAAAGGTCATTGTTCCCCTACCCCTGTGATAAAGATGGGCCCTTTCAGGAAGAGATGGTGGGGTGGGGGTGACTATTAAAGAAAACAAAATTTAGGTGTGAGAATCAGAAATCATGGTATTTGATTCTTTTCTTTCCTGTAGGATGATGCCTCCCAGGAGAATAATATGCAAGCTGAAGTAACAGGTAAACTCAAACAGCACTTTAATAACGCGCTCCCCAAACAGAACAGCACCACCACCGGGGTCTCGGTTATCATGGTAAGTGGAAGTCAGCAGTGTCTGGCCTGACTGCTCAGCCAGCATTGACTCTTTAGAAGTGAACAGCCAAGGGCTTTTCCTCACATGGAAGTTGGCACCTTCCATGTTCCTCTTTTCGCTTCAAGATTGGCTTGGCACACGGAGTGCCCCCATCTGGCTGACTCTTGGGCCTGGAGTTCTGGCGGGGGCGGGGGTGGGGGGGGTGGTTGTGCAGGACCAGCCAGGCCAGTCGGATGGGCCCGGGCACCGAGGAGCCCCTGGCTTCTCCTCCCGGGCTCGGCACCCTCCCTGGTAGCTGCTTCTGCTCTCATCTCTGTGGCTCAGGAGGAGAGGGGTTCCCAAGCCCGGGTGGGTTTACAGTCTGAGGAAGTAACTCCCTGCCTATTCGAGGCTTCACAAACAGACTATGTGAGGTAGGAATTATTCTTTGGGACCTGGGAAAAGTAACCACTAAAGTTAAACAAATTCCTTTTAGAAGTCAGTGTTTTGTGGCTTTTAAAAGTACAGAACAATGTAAAAAAAAAAGTATTAATTTTTTCAGGGTTAGATTTTATGAGACGTCAGTAACAGCGATACCCATATTTTTTCACACCTTCCTTCTTTCAGAATGTTTTTAATGCAGTTTATCTAAATCCATAAACACAACAAATCAAATATGGCATTAAAGTAAGGGAAGTAACAGTAAGGTACATTTAGTAAAAGGGAAAATAAAATCAGAATAAAATTGAGCCGGAAGTGCAGTCAGCTCGCTGAACCAGGCCTGAGCCCTTGCTGAAGTCGGGCCTTAGAGCTGGCTGGGAGCATCTCCTCTCCTGTTGGGGCACCGGGGCACCGAGCCACCAGTGTTGGGGGCCGTGAGCTCTGTTCTGCCTGTGCCACTCACAGGATCAGGGCCAGAGTGTCAGCTGGGGTGGCTTCGCACTCAGACTTTCTAAGGAGACAGGTGCCTGAGTTGGTAGCAGCTTGGCCACCCCTGACAAGCTTGGGTCTTAGTGGTACCCCGGGCCAGCTGGGCGCCTGACAGCCAGTGATGGGCCCTCACCGTAGTTGCAGCTTTCTAACTCAGGAGAAGCCTCTCACCCTGTGGAAAGGTTCAACTTGTGCTCTACCTGACTAGAAGGAAAGCAGTTGCTTACTCTCTGGCACATTGTAGTCTAGGAACCTTTGCTTAAGAAGATTCCGGGTCCAGACAGAAGCTGGAGGGACCCCCCCCCCCCCCGCCATGCTGTGAAGAGAGAACACTGGGGGAGGTTTTGTTGACATTCCACCCTTCAGCACCACGCGTGGTCTGTCGTTCTCCTTTCACCCCCCGGGAGGCTGCCCTCTGGATGTCCTTGTAACTCCCTTATTCCTCCCCTGCAAGGAAGTGTGCTCTCTCCCCGCTTCCCTCCCCCAGACAGAGCCTGAGCTTGCAGAATGGGTCTCTTGACATGTTGCAGGACATTGGCGTGCTCTGTGCCGAAGTGATGAGAAGGCCTCTTGAGTTGTGGTTTTCTAGCATTTTAGCAGCATTCTGCTGAAAGCCCCGAGAAGGTCAGAATTGTCACAGAATTAAGCTTAAACACTTAGAAAAGAACCATCTTGATTGACTCAACAGCTTGAGAACATTTTCAGGAGGTTGCCCTGTAAGAGCGAGCACTGATGGGTGGGATGGATGGCCAGTTACAGACCGGCCGCATGCACTGGAAGGCAGCTTCTGTGAAATGTAGAAAGAAATGAAACATTAAAAATTGGTACCCTTGACACATAATGAAACCCCTTAAGAAGAGTGTTTTTTAGAATCAAAATTTAATAACTATGTTAATTAAGCTTCATAGTCTCCCAGAGGAAGGACCTTTACAGGACTGTGCCCGGGCTTAGGAGAGTTTTACCATCATTGCCTGGGTCATCGATGGGCTTGGGGCCCACGCAGGAGTCACGGTCCAAGGCCTATGGCCCCACCAAGGCTCTGGAACGATCCAGCCCTTTCCCTTATGGCCCAAAATAGGCTCCGTTCTGGATCATGACAGTTAGAGCCTCTCAGAACCTGTATCTTAGGGTTTACAAGTGGTATTTTTCCACTTGCTGATGAAGGAAATCAATAGTCACATTTCAAACCCCTGAGCTTTAACTGGATGGTTGTGTGAAGGAACGACCGTCTCTCATATTTGTAATTCCAGTGGTGACTGTGTGTTCTCATGTGTGTTCAGTTGTCATTTTGAGCATGTTGGCAGGGTCCCGTCTAACCTCATGTTCCCTACACAACTCTGCAGGTTGTTAGCTCTGAGGAACTGCTGAGTGGCATTATCACATTCAGTACCTACAGGAGAAATCAGTAAAGCTTGTCTCTGGAGGTACCAATTCTCAATGGCCAAAAAGCTGGCCTGTGAATTTGGGGCTCATTCCCAAAAGCAGTGGCAAGAAGGCCCCCATGGGGATGTCATGCTAATCCTCACCCAAGTGAGGACCTGGCCTGGGGCATGGTTGTGTGGGGGCAGCTTGCGATGCTTCGTGTTGTCCTCCTCCTCCTCTTCACCACTACTCTGTGTCTGTGTGTCCTGCCCTTAGGAACAGTTTTCCATGTTTTTTATATTCAAAGTAAAGAACCACAAAGGACTCTCCCTGGTATTCATACGTTCTCATAAGGAGCGTAGGTGAGGCTGACCTGGTTTCCTACAGAGACAAATAGTCGTGGAAGTAGGATATCCGTGCCCGGGGGGTCGAATCCTCAGGTGACTGCTGTGTAGCTGCCAGTCGGAGCCGTCCTGTCTGCCGTCACTCCCCGGGTTCTCGCGCCCTCGCGCCCCAAACCCAAGTCCGTGCCTGAGGCGCCCGGGAGAAACTGGTAGGACAGGCATGTGAATTACAGCGGAAAAAGTAAAGTTGATGCTATTGTCTGCGTTTGATTTGACAGTTTGATTTGACAGTGTGAGAGACACTTCAGAGTTTCACTGTGTACCCAGTTGAGACTGTGGGGAATCCTGAAGCAGAATTCTGGTACTCACCATGCTGTGCTTAATCAGAGCAACTTCTAATTCGCAGCCCCTCTTAAATCTGCATGCTTGTCTCAGACCTCTGACACCAGTGTCCAGCCCTCAGCTTCTCAGCGGTGCGGGTCTCCTGTACCTACTGACAGCCTTTCCAGCCAGCAAAACATGCCCTTGGAAAACTTGAAAACTTCCCAGCTTGCCGCGTTGCCTGCCGTCCCAGATCAGGAGCTGGCGGGCGCAGAGAGGAGGACCCCAGGAGTTCTCCTGCTCGGGGCTAGTTTTCACTTGGTGACAAAAAAGCATCTTTTTGTGAACAACATAGGACAAGTACCTCTGCGAAGGCTTTTGTTCTCTTTCTTCAGCTACATTTCCGAAGATGCATTTTTATCCGTTAGACAGGTGTGGAGCCTTTGGGATAAGAGAAGAGAGTTCTATTGGGTGAGGTTTTGGCCTAAGACAGGCCCGTGTTTTTGAATAGCACTTGGGTTTTCTTTGACTTGTCCGTAGTACCCTAAAGGACAGTGCCTTTGCAGGGCAGGCTCCAGGTTTTTCCCAGGGGGCTCATCCCAGCCTCGAGGACGGGACGAGGCCATCTTGTGGCAGAAGAGGGAGTTTCTAAAGAAACCTCGTTCACGCCGCAGCTGGTAGCCAACCTGAGAAAGGATGAATTCACATGGAGTGCTCTCCCCGCTCAGGCGGATGATGTTTCTTTCAGGGGGAAATTTGGGAATGATTTGGGCCTAATTTAAGATAGACAAAACTGTTTCAGTCGTGTTGCTTCTGTTTGAAGTAAGTCTAGTTTCTGTCCCCGCTTCTCTCCCCCCTTCTCCTGCCTGTCCCGCTGCCTGCATTGCTTCCCTCTGACTAGGTCCAAGGCAATGGTATGTACTAACCGCACTGCGATGCTTTGCTCTGCCGCACACATACATGGTCTCTTGACAGGAAGAGAAAAGGAGAAATAACTGGAGAATTGTTTCCTTCGACCCAGGAGGGAGGTTGTGGTAGAAAAAGAAGTGAATGCTGCCTCTCCCCATGTTCAGCGCCTCCTCTCCTATGAGGAGCTTGCAAGCTTATTAAAGAGCAATGCTAAGTTTCTGATTTGGCTTTTCCACAGTGACCTACCCTCCAGGTAATTGAAATTGTCCTCGGAAAGTACTGACTGTTCAGCTTGAGCTCGGAAGGACCTGTGGAGAACGCCTGCTTCACAGCTGATACCGAGTGCCCTCAAGGCAGCCACGCAAGCCCCTCGTAGAAGGCCCTGTTGTTTATTCCTGTCTCCTCCAGACCTTGTAGAATACTGGAAGAATCTGTATTACCTTTCCCCTCCGGGTAGTTAGATGACAAAACACCTTCTGATCATTGTGCCTTTTTAGCTAAAGGCTAACTTAGAACTGAGACCTGAGAGCGCCTTTGGAAACCCAGTGAGATGACAGCAGGCTGGGCTTCACTGCAGAAGCAAGCAGTGCTCAAACTAAGGCAAAGGAAGACTTAAGTCTCACCTCTGAGTCTGAGGTCAGAAAAGCAAGGCGATTTCTTCATGTTTGTGGCCGTTTCTGTGCTCCTTGAGGAGTTGAGCAGATTAGAAACTTCGGGCATGGGGCCCCTGGCTGGCTCCGCCGTGGCGCGTGTGGCGACTCTTGATCGCAGGGTTGTGAGTTCAGGCCCCACGTTGGGCCTGGAGCTTACTTTTAAAAAAAAAACAAGACAAAACGAAACATGGAGGTATAACAAGATAAAACTGCCCAGGAAGAGAAGAAGAGCAGATCAGGTGATCATGGAGGATCTAAAAATGGGTAATGGCGCACTATCAGATGGCGGGCTTTTAGAGATGATACGGCCACTTGGGTTGTAAGGGGATTACTTATTTATATGACATGAGAGTCACTCTTCAACCTGTGAGGAAAAACTTGCCTTAGAAAAGCTAACTGTCAGAGCCTTAGCATTCTCGTAGGGCTTGCTTATTGTCCCAGGATTCTTCTGGGCATGAGATCTGGGCATGGGAAGAAGCACTCAGAACTCAGGCCAGTTCAGAACCAGACAAGGATCGCCTCAGGCCGCCATCCAGGGCCGCCTGACGCTGAGTGAGGAGCCGAGGCCAAGCGTGGCCAACTGCCCGGGGAGGGGTGTCCTCAGCCACGGCTCTTCCCTTAGGCTTCTGTTAGAAGAGAAGCTCGATGTTATTTCTCCTCTTCTGTTTCCGAGTCCTGTGCATGCTCTCGTGCGCTCCTGTCGTGGCAGCTCTGACCCAAGCCTAGGCCGGGCTAATGTGTTGTCTCCACTGCTCTCTCCTCAGAACACAGCTCTAGATAAGGAGGGGCAGATCTTCTGCAGCAAGCACTGTCAGGACAGCAGCCGACCTGGGATGGAGCTGACCTCTCCAGTCCCTCCCTCAGCCTCAGCCGAGGAGCCCCCTGTGTCCGCGCCGGCAGCAGCCCCGGCCCCTCCGGAATCTCCCACACCCCCTGGTACCCCTGCTGCCTCGGGCTGTGATCGGGCAGGGACCTGGCGCCGCCACCGTGACTGAGCCCCAGGCAGATGGGCTGGAGCCCCCGCGCTGCTGGAAAGCCCCTCTTCTGCTCGGGCCTGCCGCGCAGTCCCCTTACTGAAGAGCCTTTCTCCGCTGCCTGCCGTCGGGAAGGTTGCTGGCACCCCCGAGGGCCGCCAGGAGCCAGGAGCTCTGTGCCAGGGCTTTGCTTCTTTTCATACTCTGGGCTCTGCCCTCTGGTTCTTGGAGGGCCCTGTGCAGTGGTAGCCTTGGTGACACATATTCAAAGTGGCTCATTTTAAATTACGTATTTTCGGTTCAGTGGACATTGTACAGTGTCACCAGGAGAATGTGCAACTTTTATCTGGGATTTAATGCATTTTTATAGAAACACTTTGGACGAATCAAGATCTCTCCCTTATTTAAGTAAACTTGGAGTGTTCCTTTTTTTCTCACGAGGAACTTAGAACTGCATTTGTCCCTTTGTGGGTGTCCTATGAGACGTGACGCAGTACCTCCCTCAGCGGATGGGGTTTGGAGGGCTGGCTTTCTGATGGGGAAGTGAGCACCCAAGAGGCCAGTCTGGTCATCAGACACTAATTCCAGACTTTGAGAAGTGCTTTTGGGTGCCTGGGGAAGCAGCCCACCATAGAGCTTGGGGTGCCGGGCTTACCTAAGACGACACTGGATACTGATTTGTACACAGATTCCAGGGGAATGTCACTCTGTCCCCTAGACATGGTGTGTTCTCTCCCCAACTCTTCCCACATATGTATCAGGAAATGCTAACGAAGTTGTCCTTTGGGCTTTTTCGTGAGAGGCTTGGCGCATGCAGCATCACCCGGGCCAAGGTGGCTCCTTCTCAGCAAGCCGGCTTCTAGCAGAGCAGGATAAACCAGGCATCTGAGCAGCCACCAGACTCTATTTCATCATCTGCTTGTCATCCGGAGCTGGCCGGAAACAACTGGGGAAACATGGGCCGAAGCACAGTCAGGACTGGGGCAGGAAGGTGCTCCGCAAACATCCTCGGTTATTAACCTTCTGGAAGGCTGCTGGCAGTTTTTCCGTTTTTCCCCACTACCCTGCCCTTTTTAATAATTGTACATAATTGGTAGATTTGTTTTACCCGCTCATCTTCTAAACTGGTGGGCCCTGTAGTTCATTCTCATTGTTAGACTTTTGCCTCTTACAAGTGTACCCAACCTGCAATAAACCCTTCTTGAGAACAAAGTGATGGGGGTGGGCAAAGGATTGTGTGGTGCTGTTTTGCAGGGCACGTGTGATCAAAGCACGCTTCCGTGCCCCAGGTTCCCGCAGGTGTATCTGTGTCTCTTTATGAAGTTTCGGGTGAGGAGGGGGAAGAGAGAATGATGCTTGGGAAGAGCATGTGAAAGTGCATCTTGGTCAAAGTGTATTTGGTAACAGGTGCAGAAACCCACAACAAGAGCTCAGGAATAGATAGGGAAGAGTAACGTACAGCAGAGGAATCCCGTGGAACCAACGTCAGGAAGGTCAGGCTATATAGGAAATAGGGAGTCAGGGCAGCTTTTCCGCTGTGTCTTATCCCTGTCTCTGACTCAGACGCTGTGCTGTCTCCTGTCTGCTGCTTTGGGTGCATTTGGGCTCTTGGTTTCTGTTCTCTTCTAACGCCTGCTCGCCTGCAGCCCTGGTGTAGCCTGGTCCCGCTTCTGTCCCCGGCTTCTCAAGGCTGCTTCCCGAGGCCGACCTTGAGACCATCTCCTTCAGCTCCAGATCTCTTCCTTCACACTGCTGAGGGAATGAGACCCGTCTGCCTGGCCCCAGCCACGCGATGATTTCTCCCTGGGCTGGTGCTGGCTCATGATTTGATCCGGAGGCTGGTTACAAAACGCAGATGGGCTTCCCGGGCCCGCGGCTGCGGCAGGTACGGGCCTCAGGAGGAGGGCAGTTTCCAAAAAGCCGTGATGTACAGGTCTAGACCCTTCTGCACGTCTCTGTCCTCACTGAGGAGTTAAAGAGCAAGGCTTTCACGGCTTCCAGTGGAAATATTTTTGTTACTGGTGCAGGAAGAGCTCGTGTCAAGGGAAGAGGAGAACACGGAAGTAGGGATGGAGCATGGCCTCTGGGAGGGATCAGAGTCTGAAACCTGAGCTCCTCCCTGGGACTGAGGTCCAAAGGCATTTGCTAACAACTTAAGAACGGAATTGCCGGACAGCGCTGTGTCGGCTGATAAGACCAAGGAGCATCTTCTGTCCAGCACGTGCTCCCGCCCTCTGCGCCCCCCTCACGTGGCCTGGGACATGGTGGGGGAGGATGGCCTGGAGACAGGAAGTGGCATAAGTAGGTGTGGCAGCACAGCCTAGCAGTCCTTCTGGGGTTCTCTTAATCCCACAGACACCTCGAGTGATGTGTGCTGGTAAAGGAGCAAACCAGACAGTTTGGTGGCATTACCCAAGTAACGGGGTTGGCAGGAGACAGAGTCACCATGCAGTTTTAGGTTCTTCATCTCCAAAGTGGTGCTCTTTGGAAGGTGCCCTGTCGGGGGTGGGGGGAGGGGATGCAAATCAAGGCCCGGATGTGAGTGGTCATCTCAGTAATGATCCTTAATAAAGGCTCTGACTCTACAGGCAAGTTGCTCATTTGGCCACGTGTTTAGAAAACATTCTTCTGTTCTCAGAATCCAGATTAAATACAGGTATGTAACTGCTGGTTCCTCCGCTCCTGCACGGTGAGAGTGGCAGGTCCTTGTTGGATGTTCATTCTCTTACTCCAGCAGGGGATCTAACCTTTGAAGAAACTGACCTTTGAAGGGATAGAAAAAGGGGAGTGGCGGCCTGCTGAAACCGTCCTGGGGTGCCTGCCGGGCTCAGCGCCTGGGCCACGGGTCAGGGCGGGTGTCTCTCTTTTTTCAGAAAGCTTGCTGTGATATGGAAATACATGGAATATATGGATTGAAACCATTTGGCAGAACTCCCCCGAATATTTTCATGGATATGACTGTGAAATGTGAATTTGAAAACAGGATCGTTCAGCACAGACCACATGGAAAGAAAGGGTGCTGACCTATGGTGTTGTGGGGAAAGACTTCTAGAACAGCATGCCACCCCCTGGAAATGCGGTGTCATCCGCTGAAGGTGGCATTGTCTGGTGGCACATTAAAAAGGAATGGGTGAAATTAATTTTGTAGTATATCTGATTTAACCCAATGTCTCTACAGTATTGAACATGCAACCAATGTAAGCAAAATCTTGGAGATATATTTTTTTTTTTATCCTTGAAATCTGGTGTGTATTGACATTTCCAGCACATCTTGGTTGGCGATCGGCACGTGGTGAGTGCTCGGGAGCCCACGCAGCTATGCCGGCCACACCGGCCACTGCAGCTCTAAAGACAAGCCACCTCTCGGTCTTTGTTCCTCTTCTTTTTTTGTTTTGTTTGTGCATATGATGTGGATGACGATGTAGAAAGAATGCTTACCTAGGCTTTAAACAGGACGGCTGATTTAACATGACTCAGCAGGTTAGAACACCGGTCCGGACCCGCGGCATGAAATCAGGGTGAGGCGCTGAAGTTCTGCTCCTGGCCTCGAGCGGCCGCGCGTGGGACAGACCGGGGCGAGCAGTGCAGCGGTCAGCGTCCAGGGGGCGCCGCACAGCTGCCTAGCCGTCGGCGTGGTCTGAAACTGCGCCGTGACCAGTGCGAGCGGGCCCTGGGCCTGGAAGCCGAGACCTCCTGCGGCTGCAGGTCTGTTCGGAAGGCGTGGAGGTGTGTGGCGCGCACGAGGCAGTGGTCATCCGAGGGACGGCAGCCAGAGGGTGCGGGCTTCGAAGCCTGGGCAGCCAGGGACTAGGGGACAGCACCGTAAGGCACGAGGGGAAACGAGACGCACGTCCGCTAGATGTCTCTAGCTGTATAAAAACGTGTTCCATAGCCGCGGGTGTAGACTCATTGTACTTAACTGTGGATGGTGGTCCGAGGTTAGGTAGGAGGCACGAAGGGTCAGATGTGACTCTAATCAAAGGGCAGCCCAGTGACAGAATTAGCTGCTTTCTGAAGGAGTGACAGCCTAGTCCTTGGAAATGCTTAGCTGCTAAAGAATAAGCCCCGCCGAAGTTTACAGTTTACAGAGTACTTCCTCCTGTGTCACTGAGCCATTCCACGTCCGAGAGAGAGAGAGAGAGAGAGAGAGAGAGAGAGAGAGAGGTGTGAATGTCCGCACTCCGTAAGTGAGGAAACTCGGATCAGGAGCTCATCCTGACGTGCTGGAGCCGGGACTTGCTGCTCCCGGTTCCCAGGGAGGCTAGGCTGGCCTTACGGCTGGGCTGTCCTCTAGGCGGTCAGACATGCTTTAGATGGGACGTCTGTGTCCCAGGCAGAGGTGGGATGGGATGGCGGAGACACCTGGCAAAGTGGTAGAAAAGTGGGGATTGAGGAGGCCTGAGGTCACAGGGGCGGCGGGGAAGTTCTGTTAGACGAGGGGAGTGGTTTCTCCAGAAGGAAGTCGGTGTGTGCGTCTTAGCTTAGTCTTGGCCAGTGGATTTGAAGGGGGCCCCCCTATGATAAAGCCTACGGCCTTGAACTCAGTCAGCTGTGGGAAGGTGCCCTCACTGGACAGCTGAGGGGAAGGAAAGGGTGCAGCTTGTACACAGCCGGCCCTTCGCTTCTGCCCCACCCTTTCCCAGACAAAACCCTGTCATTTGGGGCAGTGTGGTCAAGATGGTTTCAACCCGGTGGGCTGAGTGTGGTGAGTTGTGAGGGTTGGGCACCTGTCTGTGCAGAGGATGAAGTCGGGTCTGGGGAATGTCCTTCAAGTTGTCCAAGTTCAAAGCTGCAAAGCAGCCAGTTGCTTCCTGCCAGGTATGAGGAAATAACAGCCTGCCTAGCTCCCCCCACCCTCAACTTTGGTTTTGGCAAGGAAAAATATTCCTGAACTTGAGACAGGAAAGTAATTCACTGCATGTTTCTGGCATAGCACTGCTGAGGTCTCAGAATTCATAGGAACGTTTGTGCATTGCCTTCGTCCTTTGCTGGAGAGCCTGGCTGTCTCCAGAAGACAGCTTGCCTAAAGACCAAACCATGCTCAGTTTCATTGGAACAATGTGATATCCCTTGGTTTGAGCAATCTGCATTTTTGGTTCATAGCAGGGAGGGCTGGGAGTGATGTGTCAGTGTCATCAATAGTAGGCTTGGGTTTTTAAATAGTGATCTTATGACGTTGGGAGACCCAAAAAGTGCATCACGGACTCAACTCTTCAAATCTATTTATAGATTTGATTCAGATGAAAATATAAAAGGTGTTTTCCCCACATATCTGAGAGGAAATAGACAAAAGAAAATTTAACGAATATTTTTTGTACTTTGTTAATGATTTGCTATTTTACAGTGTTTTCCTTCCGTTTTACAGTGTAGGAAGTTTTTAAACTTCCCAGCTTGCTTCTGCTACAAAAAAGGGGAGTAGTGAGGCTGGTTGCTCTCCTAGTTGAAGTAGAAAACACTCTTTCCCCAGCAGTGGGGCAGAAAGAGCCAAGGACAGGCACTGGCATAGTTGCTGATAGGCACGGTGTGTGCAGGTTTTGAGATTCACGGCACGTCCTCCTTGTTAATTTGTGAACACGCTTTGGCCTAATATGAGGTCATATGATGAGATGAAGCTGGGGGCTGGCTGCTACCCCATGACGTGTAATGCACCCGGGAACCGGCCGAGCTTCCCCAGCAAGCTCAGTGGTAGGATCCTTCATCCCATGTGGATGCAGAAGGAATCTGTGTCGTTGGTGTGCTATGTTCTTTCCCAGTGATGGCGGGTGGGCAGGACAGTGCAGTAGGAAGGACCAGACCAGGCCCATGATTTGTAGGGCCAGGAGCTCTTGAAATCCTGTCCAGTAAAAACCTCTCTCTCCCCTAAATTCCTGTCTTGGTAGCTATGTCCCGTTATTTTAATTCAATTCTCTTTGCCAAAGAAAAGGGTGCGAAGTGGAAGTGCTGTCTGGCTGTATGGGGGATTCCTGGCCATCTCCGGCAGACGTGACCCTCACCGGCTTGCTACCCCACTGGCCATCTGACAGCAAGGGTGTGTGTGGGTGGGTGGGTGGGTGGGTGTGGGTGTGTGTGTGGTTGTCAGGCCGCTGGCCCTTGGGCTCTGCTCCGCTGTTGGAGCTGAATGGCAAAGGGCAGCCCCAGGTTCCAAGCTCCCTCACGTCCTACACGCAGCTTCTTGGTGTTCCTGTGCGGGTCACTGTGAATCTTCATGTCCTGTAGGCTGATCAGTAGAAGTAAATGTTTCAGCGGGCAAAATCGTTCCTTTTGATTGAATTAACGTGTTAGAATATTTATTTATGGCTGTTTGGTGTACTCTGGGGAGTGAGATTCTCGTCTGAGAGGGAATCATCCATCAGTGTGTGTCAGGGTGCTTGTCAAATTTTCATGCCCTGTATTCACTCAGCCCGCCTGCTTTCTCCCAGAGATCCAGTGTGCTGTTCTTAAGTTACAGATCCTCAAGGACTTGACTGGTGGCGTTTCAGTAAGAATCAATACTATCAGGGAGGAAAATCTGAATTTCTTGAGGCAGCGCATTTTAAAACCAGCCGTAAATTACCGTATGGAAAGGGAACACAGCACACTTTCAGCCACGGCCATTTAGTGAGTGTGCTGCCAGCCACGCTTCCCGTCTGCATAGCTCATCCAGTTTCATCCCAGACCACCTCAACTTTTACTTTTTCCCTTCATTGGTTTAAATTTATTTGAAGTAATTTTTTTTAAGTAGCTAACATTGGTTAAAATAAGTGAATGTTGAATAAATCCTAACAAACAAATATGGTAAACAGATTCTGTCTTAGCCCTTGTGTTGACACCAGCTATATTTGTTTTATGAGTAAAGGAATATGTAACTAATACATACGTAAGTAATGTGTATTATGTTTTTGTTAATTTGCCATGGTTGTGAGTGAGTTTTAAAACCAATAAAGGCAGTGGAGGCACCAATTTTCTTCTTAGGCTCCAAGAGGAAGTTGCTGTATTCACTTTGCTTTAAGCTTGTAGAAATGGGGTAGCTGAAGTATCAGATGCTTGGCAGAGGATGTAGGTATTCCAAATTTTCTTCTACCATTTTCCCTAAAGTTTCCAAAGTGAGGATGTTTAATTAATTTACCAGTAACTTGGGTTTTTCTTTGATCTAAAATGTATATTCTCACATCTATTTTTTTCTTTCTTAATGGTTTATAGAACAGTGGTGGATTTTAGCTATAGGTCTAGTGTTCTCCTCTGTGTAAGTAAGTCTTGATAAGAGGGAGGTGTCTGGCCACGGTCCATGTTCCTATTTTCAAGAGAGTCTCTTATTGATTATTGTTCAAAATCTGGGACTAAACCAGAGTTTGACATTTTCTTTGCAAATAATTGTTTAACCAATGTTTTAAATTAGCAGTGAAAAGATATTTTGAAAAATTCAATTACAAATGCCATTTTAATATTTTTTTCGGTCAAACTGAGTTGCTCCATTCCAAATCTTTGCTTTTAGAGAAGAGCTGAACGTTGGAAAATAGGAGGGGACCCCTTTAGGTAAGTTACGAGAGAGAGAGAGATGCTGATTTCAACTCGATGTTCACAACTTAACAAAAAATTTATTTATGCAATACAGACCTTTTCTCAAATAGTTTTCACAGATTTCCACACAGCAATCTACTAGAAAAGTAGAATTATACAACACCAAAATAACATGTTTCTTAGTACAAACTGCTACTCAAAGGAAGGTGAAGATATTTAGTAACAAAGAGAAGGTCAGATGGGTGTTGCTTCCTACACCACCTCTTCGTAGCCTCTGTTCTCAGACTGGAGTGGGGGAGGGGAGCCCGGCTGATGGCTCTGCCTCAGTGCCCGGGCACAGTCAAACCTCAGGGGTGAGCTTTGGTACTTGCATTTACTTTAAAAGAAAAACAAACGTTGTGAGCCCACGAGCCTTGCCATCATTTCATTTTGGTGTGCTATGAAGACAACGTATCAGGAAAACATTGTAAATAAAACATTGTAACTACTTCACACTTGCATAACATTAGATCCTTTATGTTACCCACACACTAAAATAAATGAACCTCCCCCGAACCGTAATTTTCTAGGTCTAAAGCATGCTTGAACAATAATATTGATAGAAATAATTCGAGATGTTTTAAATTACATTTACCATAATTTAAACATTACTATTTAATTTAAATCCCAGAAATTCCAGTGCTGAAGAAGCACGATTGCTTGGAAAAATACAGGACCCAGAGTACAGCATAAAATTCCCTATCCCAGTATTATAACCCATTTCCCTATTGTTAAAATCATGTATTTCTCAAGATTACAGATAAAGGGAAGTGGTTTTTCATAATATAGCTAGAATATGTGGGTTTACTTGCTCCACTGTATGTTTCCATAATTGGTGAAAATAGACTTCTCATTATGACTAAAAATATAGATTTTTTAAACTACAGAACCCAGCAGCCAATTTTCTGCTTTGCTATTCCCCCCAAAAAAGTCAAGCAAAGTCTACAAAAATAGCAATTAACTTTAAAAAATATTTTGCTTCTTAGAGCAAATTTAAGTTACATTCAGATGTGATAACGATTTCTAAGAGAAAGATGCTCCCAATTACCACCCCCCCCCACACCGAGGCTGGGGGCCAGGCTGCCGCGCAGCTGTCACCGTCAGTAGCGGGTTTGGTATTCGTGATGCCACCGGTTAAAGTCGTTGTAAAACAGCACAATGCTTCCTGAGGCCATGCCAGAAATGATGCACCTGGGAGAAGCAGAGAGAAGGAGGGGTTTACAAACTTCTCTGTTTCCTAGGGCTCTGTTCCTAAAGAAAGAACTGCCTTCCCCAAATCTACAAGGCAAATCTAGAAGACGGCAGTGAAACCTAACAATCTGTGAGGACTGTGGTACGTTTTCTGAGGATTGGGGCACAACACTGAGCAAGCTCAGAATGCTACCTCCCATACGCCACAGCACGGCTTGCCTTCTTACTGAACGCGAGCTGGTGTGTGCAGGATGAGTCACTAACAAACACCTGTTAGACCTGATCACTTCGGGGGGGGGGGGGGCGCTGGACTGGTGAGCCCTAGCTTTTATTTTTATATGAAATTGAAGTCTAGTCGACATGCAAGGACACGTTAGTTTCAGATATACAACATAGTGATTCTGCAACGCTGCACATTACCCTGTACTCACAAGCGTAGCTCCCGTCTGTCACCATGCGATGCCAGCACCATACCACTGTCTCTGGTCCCTATGCTGTACCTTTCCCCTGTCTTTTCTATGAGGTATCAGAAGCAAACTCAAAGTACTTGCTGGTGGAGGAAGTGGCACACAATTACGTGACGGAGATCTCTCTGGCAGGGACAGAATCAAGGAAGAGTAAGAAAGCAGAGTGCTGCCTGTGACTTGGGCCGAGCTCTGCTCTGCAGAAGATGTGGACGGGGGCCTAGTCCTCATAAGACTGTGAACTCACTGAAATGATCACTGAAGACAGGAGCTGCCGCTGCGTGCTCCCCTGGCCCTGAGAAGGTGGTGCAGGGAAAACCTGCAGAGCAGTGAGATGAACAGTTTAGGGGAGCTTATTACCATAGACTTTCCTCTGAGTGGTCTGGTAGGGCCAGTCCTTGTAAGTCATTTTCAATATCCTTCCTACTACCTCCTATCAAAAGTAGGAGCTAAAATGTGCCACTACCAAAAAAACCAACCAAACAAAAGGCAGTAATGAGGAAATGACAGACAAAAAAAGCTCTAAGACACATAGAAAACAAATAGTAAAATGGCAAAAGTCTTATCAGTAATTGCTTTAACTGTGAAGGTGTTGAACTCTCCAATCAAGAGACACTGGTACAGTGGATAAAAAACATGATCAAACTATATGCTGTCTACGAGATGGTTGCTTTAGATCCAAAGACACAAACAGGTTGAAAGTGACAGGATGGAAGAAGATATTCCATGCAAATAGTAATGAGAGAGCTGGAGTGGTGTACTAATGTCAAAGTAAGCTTTAAGTCAACATCTGTTATGAGACAAAGGACATTATCGATTAAATGGTCAGTTTATCAAGAAGATATAGCAATTACAGGCATACCTGTTGGTTCTAGACCACTGCAATACAGTGAATCAGATGAATTTTTGGTTTCCTGGTGCATGTGAAAGTTACGTTTACATTTACACTGTAGTCTAGTGAGTGTGCAATAGCATGTCTAAAAAATGTACATACCTTAATTAAAATTACTTTATTGCTAAAAACTGCTAAGCATCATCTGAGCTTTCTGCAAGTTGTAATCACAGATCACCGTAACAAACAGAATGAAAAAGTTTGAAATACTGTGAGAATTATCAATGTGACAGACACACAAGCAAATGTTGTTGGAAAAATGGCAGACTTGCTCAACACAGGGTTGCCACAAAACTTCAGTTTGTAAAAATAGTATCCGCAAAGCACAATAAAATGAAGTGTGCCGTACAAACATAGGTGCACCAAATATCAGAGCCCCGGCAAGATACATGGAGCCCAAACTGACAGAATGGAAGAGAAAAATAAACAGTTCTACAATAATAGTTGCAGACTTCAGTACTTTCAAATAATGGGTAGAACAACCAGAAGGAAATAGAGGACCTAAACAATACTAAAAACCAAGTGGACTGGGGCATCTGGGTGGCTCAGTTGGTTAGGCGTCTGCCTTTGGGTCAGGTCATGATCCCAGGGTTTCTGGATTGAGCCCTGCATCAGGCTCCCTGCTCAGCAGAAGAGACATTTTTCTCAAGTGCGCATGGAGCATTTTCCAGAATAAAGCATGTTAGGCCACCACACTAGGCTTAATACATTTAAAAATCATACAAAGTATCTTTTCTGATCATAATAGAACTAGACATCAATAACAGAAGGAAAACTGGAAAATTCACAAAAATATAGAAATTAAGCAACCAATGAGTCACAGAAATCTGAATAGAAATTAGAAAATAACTGAGACAAATGAAAACAAACACAACAAATCAAAACAATGCAATGCTGAGGGCAGTTTATAATGGTAAATACATATATTAAAAACAAAGATCTCAGTAAACTAATTCTACACCTTGAACTAGAAAAAGAGCAAACTAAACTCAAAGCTAACAGAAGGAAGGAAATAATAAGGATTAGAGTGGAGATAAAATAGAGGATAGAAAAGATGGGAGAAAAATCAAGAAAAGCAAGAGCTCGTTCTTTGAAAAGGTTAACAAAATTGACAAACTTTTAGCTAGATTGACTAAAAGAGAGGACCAAACTACTAAGATCATAGAGATGTTACTACCAAATAAAAGAGGATTATAAGAGATTACTAGGAACAATTGTATGCCAACAAATTAGATCAAATGGAATAGATGAAATGGAAAACTTTTTTCTTTTCTTTTTTTTAAAAGATTTTAGGGGCTCCTGGGTGGCTCAGTCAGTTAAGCAGCTTGCCTTCGGCTCAGGTCATCATCCCAGGATCCTGGGATTGAGCCCCATGTCAGGCTCCCTGCTCAGTGGGGAGTCTGCTTCTTCCTCTCCATCTGCCCCTCCCCCCGCTCATGCTCTCTCTCAAATAAAAGCTTTAAATAGATAGATGTTAAGTAATCGCTACACCCAACATGGGGACTGAACTCACAACCCCGGGATTAAGAGTTGCACACTCCAGTGACTGAGCCAGCCAGGTGCCCCTGAAATGGAAAAATTCTTAAAAACACACACTATACCAAAACTAGAGCATGAAAAAATAGAAAATATGAATAGACTTATAACTACTAAGGAGACTGAATCAATAATCAAAAGCCTCCCAAAAAAGAAAAGCACTGGACTAGATGGCTTCAGTGGTGAATTCTACCAGACATTTAAAGAACAATTAACATCAACTCTTAACTTCTAAAAAAACTAAAGAGAACACTTCCTAACTCATTCAGTGAGGCCAGCATTAACCCAGACACCACAAAGTGTCACTACAAAGAGACACTAAAAGAAATGAAAATTACAGATCAGTATCCCTTATGAATACTGCTACAAAAATCTTCAACAAATATTAGCAAACCTAATTCAGCTGCATATTAAAAGGATTATACACCATGACCAAGATGGGTTATTCTTGGAATGCAAGGATGGTTCAACATACAAAAATCAATGTAATCTACCACATTAGCAGAACTAACAAAAACCTACTGAATCACCTCAACTGATGACCAAGAGGCATTTCCCAAAATTCAACATGGTTTTATGATAGTACTCAAACTAGGAATAGATGGAAAGTACATAAATATGGTAAAGGGAATTTATGAAAAACCCACAGCTAATATCATACTCAAAGCTTTTCTTCTATTATCAGAAACAAGACAAAAATAAACACTTTTACCAGTTCAGTATGGTACTGAGAGTTCTAGCCAGAGCACTTAGGCAAGACAAAAAAAATAACCATCTGAATTGGAAAGTTCGAAGAAGTAAAATTATTTCTATTACAGATGATATGACCTTATATGTAGGAAATCCTAAGGATTCCACAAAAAGACCTGTTAGAATTAATGAATTCAACAAAGTTGCAAAATATAAAATCAACACAAAAATAAGCTGCATTTCTGTACATAGACAATGAAAAAAATCTGAAAAGGAAATTAAGAACAATTTCATTTACAATAGCAAAATGAAAAAATAATAAATTTAACCAAGGAGACAAAAAATATGTATATTACAAACTATAAAATGCTGCTGAAAGAGACTGAAGAAAATATAAATGGAAAGACATCTGTGTTCACAGACTGGAAGATTTAATATTGTTAAAATGACCATATTAGCTAAAACAATCAACAGATTCAACCCAATCCCTATCAGAATTGCTCCCCTGCTTTTTTTTTTTTTGAAAAATAGAAAAACCCATCTTAAAATTCATAATGGATTATCAAGGAACCCCAAATAGCCAAAAACAATCTTTAAAAAAAAAAAATCAGATGTCTTGTACTTCATGATTTCAAAACTTCCCACAAAGCTATAGTAATCAAAACAGTTTGGTACTGGCATATGGACCAATAGAATAGAGAACCCAGAAATAAACTCATATATATGGTCAAGTGATTTTTGAGAAGTGTTAAGACCATCTAGTGGGGGAAAGGACACTCTTTTCAACAAATAGTGTTGGAAAAACCGATACCCACATGCAAAAGAATGAAACTGGATCTTTATCTACCCTCCTATACAGACATGAATTCAAAATGGATCAAAAACTAAACATGAGCGTTACAACTCTACAACTCATAGGGAAAACTTCATGACACTGGATTTTGCAGTGATTTCTTGCATATGCTGAAAGTGTTTGCAATGACAGCAAAAAAAAGACTTCATCAAAATTAAAAACTTTTGCACATCAGAGGACACTATTAAGAGTGCAAAATCAACACCACTGGTCATTAGGGAAATGCAGATCAAAACCACAGTAAGAGACCATTTTACACCCACTGGGATGGATATGATTAAAAATAAAAAATAAACCACAACCAGGACATAACAGGTACTGAGGATGAGGAGAAACTGGAGTCCTTGTGCACTGCTGGTGGGAATGTAAAATGGTGCAGCCGCTGTGGGGAACAGTTCGGCAGCTCCTCAAAAAGTTAAACATAGAATTACCGTATGACTCAACCATCCCACTCCTGGCTGTCTATCCCAAATAAGTGAAAACAGGAATCTGAACAGATATTTGTATGTGAATGTTCATGGCAACATTATTCACAATTGCCAAAAGGTGAAAACAACCAAAATGTCAACACATGAATGGCTACACAGAGTGGCATGTACTATTCAGCCTTAAAAAGGAATCAGCTTGATACATGCTACAACAGGACAAATATTTTATGCTTCCACTTCTACGAAGTACCTGGAAGAAGCAAATTCATTGAGACAGACACTGTGTTGAGGTGAGCGGGATGGAGCTCTGGGAGGGAAAATGGAAGTTAGTGTTTAATGGGTACAGAACTTCTCTTTGGGATGATGAAAAACTTATGAAAAGAACTGGAGACGGACAGTGGTGACAGTTGTACTACAGTGTGAATGTACGTAATACCACTGACTTGTACACCAAAAAGGTGGTAAGTTTTATGTATATGTTAGCACAATGAAAAATGAGGAACTAAAATCTGTGACTGTATATTAAGAAGAAATAAGATACCGAAAACTATCTCCCCAAAATTTACCACTTGGAAGGTTTTAGGAAATAAGGCAAATCTCTTCATAGAATTCTCATGGACAGAGACACAGGCATTTTATATTAAACATGTTTACAGCTCTGAAATCTTAAGAGAAAGTACTCAAAGAAATATAAAAAGCTTTATGGCAATATAATGACAGTCTTTGTTACTTAAATCCTGTCAGTTGCTGGAGAATTCAGCCTTTGTCCAAGAGTGGCAATGCCATCAAAAAGAAAATCACACTTTAAAAAAAAACCCCAATAGTTACTGGCTTTTTTGATTGCCCAGGTGATTCCCAAGACCCAGTCTACCCATCAGCCCATTTAAATAAATTCCCTCCAGTTTTTCCTATCCCCATCAGTAGATCATGATTTCAGTGTTACCTCTGGTCGTAAGACAGCGCCATGGCCCGGATTCCAGCATCGCAGCCTGGATAGGCAAAGAGGTGCTTGAGGTCAGACACCTGCCAGACCATGACCACACCGTTGTCTCCTCCTGTGAGCAGGTACTGCCCATCTCGGCTCAGCTGGATGGCCTAGGAGAGACACAGTAATATTCAGTAGAGCTGTGGCCCTAGGAGAATCCCGGCTCCCACCCCGTGTTTCATTCCTCCACCATGAAGCCACTCAATGCAGGGAGAGAGTGGACGCATGTGTTCCTAAGGAGGTTTTAAAGGAGGTTTTAGGAAATCAGGAGTTACAGAAAACTTTTGCCATTTTTCAAAAATCAAATGGACAAAGTTAGGCAGTGTTTGAGGTTTTGTTTTTTTAATTTTTGCTTTTTTAAAGATGAGGTGGCAAACTCTTCCAGCTCTGTGACTACTATTTAAATTGCTGTGGCCTGGGACCAGCATTCTAAAATGAGGAGCCTCCTGGCATCTCTCGAGTTGTAGTGTGGATGTGCCAAGCCCATTTTGTACCAAGGCTGGGCAGGCAGTGCTAGCTGACCTCAGATCCCCAATAAAACACTGCTGCCTTTGGGGCGAGGGCCCCACAGGAGAAGACCGAGAGCTTTAGCACCTTCGCTAGGCCTGCTGGATTTTTACAGCAGTTAGGAAGACAGCTTGGCAGATAGAGAACCAGCTTCCAGGGTGATTAAACCCCAGGTGAAGCATTTTCTCCTTGCCCCAGGACTGACTGCTTCCTGTTGGTACGAACAGGAAGTACAGACATGGAATTAGCTCTTCAGTCCTGTAAATGCGGCCAAATGCAGACCACTGCGTGTTTTTATATGACTTTTTACATTTTTAGTGGTTGGAAAAAATTGAAGAATAATATTCCATGACATGTGAAGATTATATGAATTCCAAATTTCAGTGCCTGCAAATACGAGTTATTGGAACATAACCACACCCGTTCATTTATGGCCACTCTCACAAGTGACTACAACAGAATACAGAGCCTGCAAAGCCGCAAATGTTTTTTATCCTTTTACAGAGAAAGTGTAAACACCTGTAATCCTATGTCTACCTGGACAGTGAATATGGGAAGACAGATTGTGCTAGTAAGCCAGAAAGAAAAAAATCTAACTGCTGAAAATATATTTTACTCTGGTCTGCACACAGTTTTAGTATAGTTGCCTTAAGTCTGTAACCTGCCCTTTGACAAAATTTTTAAAAAATCCTAGAAAAGTAAGGACTGTTCCATAACCATTCAATTCACATTTACATAAATGCCAACTTTTACTGGTCTTTGTATTCTCAAGAATACAAAAATACACCTAAGGAAAAAAACCCATGTATGGAAGATAGTTACAGGTAAGAAGTATTCTCTAAATCTTAACCCAATACATTAATAGTAAGATTTTTCAATATAAGTAAAAATCAACATCCTTTCCCCCCATTCAGGTCACAAATGGCGATCGCTAAGGGCTACCAGGGACCTGCAGTATGGGCTGGGGCAAACAATTATTTGCTACACTTACAAAATTCAGCTGATGAAAATCCATTAACCTTATGGTTGTGGTTCACTTGAGTTTTATACCTGAGGCTTTCTGCTGGATAAGTGCTATAGTAAAACATAAATTTAAACTATTAATCTTTAACTCTTTGTTCTAGTAAAGAATTGCTAATCCTAGTTCTGTCTGGACTTAAAGCCTGGATTTTTAGGATTATACATTTATTGGCATCCAAAACATTTTAATAAGCCAGGTGCCTGCCGAAGTGAAAAAGTATTTTGTTGGCCTTTCTCAGGAGGAGCCTGTCAAGTTCCCCGGTGACATTTACTGAGGGCGCCCGGTCTTCCACCCAAACCAGCGCTCACAGAGTTAACTCTAACATCTCTCCTCAGTGTCCGGGCTGGGTTGAGACTAGAGGTTTTAAGAGGGCCCCAGAGACATGTGAGAGTCCCCTGGAATCCGGAGTGCCTTGGACAATGCCACCGCTGCTGCCCTGGTTTCTACGGCCATAGCAGTCTGCCGGGCGTGATCATGTCCTAAAACACAGCTTCCCCAGAAAAAGAAAATAAATGAGTTCCTATGGGTGAAATGGTGGTTATCCTTCGTTTAGGATAAAATAACTTTGCTGCTCTGTACAGGCTGCCCACTTAATTTAAGTTACTCATTAAGACATCTAAACACTGCCCAGCTGATGTGCTATGATACGGTAACCAAACGCCACCGAACAATCTGGCATCTAAATAAAAACAGGTGGGAAGCCTTGATTAGCGCAGAGGTTCCCCAGGCTGCCTGCCTGCAGGGTCTTGGTATTTCAAAGAAACTTAATTTCTGGTCTGAGCTGATGACTAATTTGTTTCCATGGTCTCTTTTCCTTATACAGCTCCGACTGCAGGGTGGAACTGGAGAGTTTTGCTCTGTGATGTCTCTTATTCTTCCTCTCTCCCTCCCTCCCCAGGCAGTGAGCTGTGAAAGTGTCAGTCTCTGGAGCCATGGGCAGGTAGGGCTCATTTGAGGCAAGCTTGTTTTAATCACACAGTTGCCACTAGCAAGTTAGCATGATAAAGTGCAGGAGTGCTGGGAAAAAGGCAACGGATTGTTTAAGCCTAAAATCCAGTGGGAAATATTACAGGGGGAAAAAAAAAACAATGGCTATAGGGCAGAGAGGAAAAGCATGTATGTATGAACAGTCTGCAGAAAGCCTCCTTACTATTGCCTCAAGGAACTTCCCAGAGCCTTCAGTACTAACTGAAATGCCACAGATATTGTTTTAGCCAGCAAGGGATTTCAAATTATTTTACAGATTTATTAGTGTTGCTGACAGTATAATCGTAACTCAAAGTGACAGATTATCAACATTATTATTGTAAAGAAAAGAGGAAAGGAAAATCCTCTGATGTGTACTTGGTTTAAATGAAGTATTATGGGAAGGAAGGGAAAAATAAAAGTAGGAGTACATGCCTTTGTGGTAGAGGCAGTCAAAATACAGGGAAGAAAACTCGCAGAGCAAAATGGAGAACACACTGAATTAAGAAGTCAATGCTGCGATACAGAAGCAGCAAGGGCCCTTCATTTCATCAACGTCATCTATATTTAGGGTTGTTTCCTAATACTTCCTGACCCCAGTATTTGTTTACTTGAGAGAAGGGGGGAATCAGATCAGGTCTGGGAAACAGAGAATTGATGTCCTCTAAGCTGCCCTGGGTTGGTAAGAGCAGCGACCATAACGTCCAGAGCCAGCTTAAAGACAAACTCGGAGGGCAGAGGCCTCCCGCTTCGCACCCCCGACACGTCCGGAGTCCCCTCACCGTACACAGTTCACATGCACCTCCAACCTCATCCCAGAAAATGACAGGAACACCACAGCTTCATTTTATCTTAAGCTGCCCCAGAGGGAGGGTAGTGAGAAAAGGAGGACCTTGAAAAAACAGCCTCTTCAAAGAGCAGTCCTTACTGTTTTCTTTAACCTCTAATACTTTTGGAGTCATGTCCTGAAAATGAAGCAAGACTCCAGAAGGTCCACTAGCATTACCATTCCTTGTTTATCAAAAGGGAAAAAATGTCTGCCTAATTCCCATGATAACTGGAAGCCCAACTCCCTTAACTTGGTAAGTGTTGGTCTTGTTATTCAAGAAGTCAAGTCTGGAATGAGATACTACCCCTGACTAGTCATGAACCCTGCGGCTCCCACCAGCCACCGATTCACGTGTGCAGAGGAGCCAGGTCAGGTGTGGCCTGGTCTACTCCTGCAGCTTTGATACTCAGAAAACAACCATGTGCAGTCAACTTTCTGAGAGGAAAAAAAAAAAAAAGCCAAACAAGGCTACTGAAAGCCACCCAGGTTGGCTTCAGGGCGTGCTGTCACGCACAGAGCTCTCTGGCTGAGCGACGCCGTCAGCATGGCCGGCACACGCCGTGGTCTGTCAACACGCGAGCCCTGTCCAAGTGCCGCCTGATGATTTTCTTCTGGCGTGGAAAGGTGTCTGTGACCAAAACAGAGGTCTCTCTAGTGAACCCTCTCCCCTCCTCACTTGCCACACTTGGAGGTCAAGATCTAGAAGGGTGAAAAGTCTGTAGTGTACTCACCCTTATGTTATCATCTGTTTCCATAGTGGCCTGGAGTTTCCCGTTCACGCTGAATGTACAGAAGCAGCCATTTTCATAGAATATGACACAATGACCCTCTCTTGACGCCTGAATGAGTTTTGGTTTCAGGCAGGTCTCAGGACCTTCCAAAGTCCTTAACAAGTCTCCATTCATGGAATGTATGAGACATGGTCCTTCTGAGAAAAGAGAAACAAAAGACAAAAATTTTTTTAATGATGACAGATGTGAAATGAATCTTGAGCACAGCTCAAACAGGATCACACAGCTGTAGGAACCCTTTAAAAATTACATATCTTCTATATGTTATTTTACAAAATGTCCTCTGCATGCTGGCCAGATCTCACCTTCTACTTGGGAGAGGAGCAAAGCCAGGTCGTATACACTCAAGTGTACTTCTCAAGAGACAGGGAGCTCCTTTATGAAATTCATTATGCCAAGAGACGATTAAAACAGGACGCATTCAGAAAGGAACAGGACAAATTCCAAATCCTAGAGGTGCTTCTGGGAAGGCTGGGCCACAGTTAAACACAGGCTGCCATCAAGCTCACGATGATGAGCTCTGCCTGCATGTCCCAGGGGCCCCAACAGCAGTGGCCACACTGGGCCCACGCGGGGACAGCTCATTAGAGCAGCTTCGGGAGGCCCCAGCCTTCTTCCTCCCACCGCTCGTTACTTCCCAATGAAAGAACGTCGCTGGTTGTCCACCTACTCCCCCCCCCCCCCCCCCGCGTACTCCCTCTCTCCCAGTAAATTCACGCACAGATCCTCCCACCAGTGAGTACACTTGCCCGCTGCCCCCAAAGTGAGCGGCACCCACACTCCCAACGTCCCCAGGCTGCCCTCCAGGCTGAGCTGCCTGAGGAGGATGGGAGCTGCTGGCGAGCGCACACCTATCGGAGCGCTTTCATTTTTGTTGATGCCTGCTACGTGTACAGTGAAGGGGCAGGTAACCGAAACCACCGTGTGAGGCGTCGGTTCTAAAGCTGCCTGCGTCCGACAAGAGGGGTAACGAGTCTAAGGCCTGCTGAGCTCCAAGCTAAATCACTCAGGCCTACGGGGACTTGTGACCTGACCCCACAAGACTACGAAGAGCGTGCCCTTTTGAAAATCAGGTTCTCTGCTTTTTCTTGACTGCTCAGGGAGTTTCTAAGCTTTTTGTATTCTCAACATAAATACAAACCAGCAGCCTCTGCTTCGCGTAGTCCCAGCATGCATGAGTATCCAGGATCACTCTTTAAATGACACCAGTCCCTCACTACAGTTCAAACTTCAGGTTTCACAGTCATTGCGTGAAGTTCACATTTTGTGACTAGCGCTTCAGTCCACAAATGACTATGTAAGTAACGGATGTGCAACAGGAGTGACCAACCACATCATTTCCTTCAGAGTCTGTCAGTGAGTGGTCGCTGACGGTCCGTTCCTTGGTCCGTGCACACAGAGCTAACTCATCTCCAGTGAGAAACCACGTGACATTTTACAAAAATGGATCATCAAAAGGGACTACTGGCCAAAAGGAAATTAAAAGTGATAAAGCTGAAAGTGAACTTTGTGAGTGACTATAAATGGGGTCACAGTAGAAAGAACTGATTCTGGAAATGTTGATGTTGCTGAGAGACTATAGATATGCAGCCAGAGGAAATCCGTGAAGGTGACATAGATTAGTGACATAGATTAGAAAAGGGGTTGTAACAAAAATGATGACATCACAGAAGAAGTGATGCCAGCAAGATCCTTTGCTTTAAAGGAACCCAAGGGGAGGTTTCATGATGCTGAATGCACATAAGAGAGAATGTTGGAAGCTGACCAAAACTTTGAAGGGGGATGACAATTGGTCAAAGCACAGAAAAGATTCTCGCTCTTTATCTTAAGTTCTACAAAGAGAAGGAGGCAAGCACTGTTCTACTCTTGATAAGTTTCTCATGAGGAAAACACTTTAATTTTCAATGTTTCTAATGTTTTAGTGTATTATGTAAATGTGAGTTTAACTGGGTTTTTTGTGCCCATGTATGTGCGTGTGTGTATAAAACTGTATAAACGAATTTTTAGTGTTTTGACAAAAAATTTTAAAAGCCATGAAACAACCCCAAATGTCCCCCACTGACTGTTACAATCCGTCTACATGGTGTTCAGCTTGTATGGTCATATTTATGGTCCTGCACTACCACCCAAAGCAAGGATGACCTTTACTATGATAGGATTATTTTACATGTTTAATTTTGTGTGTGTGTGGTTTTTTTTAACATTTTATTTTTAAGTAAGCTCTATACCCAATGTGGGGCTCAAACTCACAACCCTGAGATCGAGAGTTGCACGCTCTATCGACTGAGCCAGCCGGGCGCCCCTGTGTCTAATTTGAATCCCACATAGTCCAAGAACTTACATTTGCTCAGGATATATGAAATTCTTAGGTATAAGAAAGAAAAAAAAATCTAGTAGGTATAGAATTCTTCTTACCATTATTTCATTGCCTTGACCAGCTAAATTTTTAAATACAATCCTTTGAATATTTAATAAGTCTTGTTAGTGAGACGAAGTATTATAGTTCGAGACACACATAAGGTGAGTCAAATACTTCTTGCATCCCCACCAGATAACCTTCAAAGACATAGGATTACAGTACTTTTTTGTGTGTTCAGACCTCAGCTCAGAACAGAGAGACAGAGAGATGGAGAAACTACTGCGATGGAATAAGCAATGAATTAGAAACAGCTATGTTCCAGGTTAGATCCTCATTTGTTGCGTGTGCTCTTTGAAAGCTTGCTTCATATCTTTGGCCTAAACATATGATGATGTGGCAAGGGCAGACCTCCAGGCGAATCAGCTTAAGGATCTCCCCACTCCATTCTCAATGCCATCCTGGCTCCTGCCTCGTTCTGAGATTTGGAAGTTAAACCAGATCATGTCGAGTTCCCTCCAGGTGTGAGATGAAACCCAGCCCAGACTCCGGAAGAATAAACAGAGAGACGAAGATGTTCCTTGTGCCTGCTTCCCTCTTCAGAGCAATGCTGTGAAACACAATTTTCTGCAATGAGGTAAATGTTCTGTATTTATGCTGCTCCGTAAGTAGCCGCCACGGTCATGTGTGAGCAGTGAACACCTGAAAACTGGCTGATCTCACCAAGGAACTGCATTGTAAGCTCTATGTAGTTAACTTACACATTTTAGTTAATTTAAATAATCCTGTGTGGCTAACAGCTACTATAACGGACAGCATAGCTTAGAGAAAAAAGTACTAAATCCATCCTTGCAAACACAAAATTCATACATTTATGAAGGTACCACAGATTTACCTTTGGAACCACTTAACACCAGGCCGAGCTCAGCACAGACAGCAGCACAAGTGATCTCATAGTCATGGCCTGTCAAAATGGCTCGAGGAGTGGTGGTCTCACCTTTAGGAAGAAACAGATAAAAACAAATCAATTCAAGTTCATGCAGGGGATTACCGCTCTCCACTCCCTCTACTTAAACAACCAAAACCTTGTTCCTAATTCCTATAATGCCTAAATCTTTAATTCACAGTTTGGAAATCTGTCCAAAAATCCTGTTTTAGCACTAGATCCAAACTATATGCTAGAGTATGTAGACCAGCTGCCAAATTTCTAATCCTTACATGATTATCAAGCAACAGTGGTTGAAAACACAGAGTAAAATAAGACAAGAATCTGCATTGTAGAATGACTCAGATACTTCCCAAATATTTTAATATAAGCCGCTCGAATAGACAATTTATAGATGGATGATTATAAAAGTAGTGACTCTGGCTTGATTCACATTTCAAAGAAACGCAGCCCCCCCTTTTCCATGGGCCCCTGAGATCCCTGTTGTAGTGAAGACAGTCTGAACTAGGACATGATAATCTGAAAGTAGCCCCTCTCTTAATGTTTATTTACTAATGTTATGTATTTTCCTGATGTAGAAACCTCGCAGAGGGTATTTCTCTGTGGTTCAAAGAACAAAGGGAAAATAAAGCAAACTCTTACATGTAGTTCCAATAGTGACTGAAAGCTAGAGGAGGAAGGTGAGGAAAGGCTAACAGAGAATGAGTATCCAGATAATGGAAGATGTTTCCAGACATTTTCAAAATAGAAGAAGTCATCCTGTATCTTAGTCCCAAAATAAAAAGCAAAGAAACCTGCTTGTGGTTAGTAAGGAACCCACACCACAGATGCCCAGCTCAGATAAAGAGGACAGTCATGGGCTTCCTTTGTGGCTTGACTCATGCCAAGTGGCAAGGATAAGCCAAATTCCTTATTTAGCCTGAAAAATACTATTTTCAGGCCACATCAGCCCTCCAATTTTATAGTCTCTAAGGACAAAGACACAGAAAGCCTTTATAAATGGGACTAGAGAGCAGTGTTCTGTTAGCATGCTTAGATCTCCTCAATTTGGACTGGTTTCACAGGAAGATTGATAAGTGATACTGTATAATCCCAAAGGGGTAAATGTGCCCAGAGAAAGGTCTCTAGCACCAGCTGCGGAAGTCTCTAGAAAAGAACTTGTTATCCTCTCAGGTAGGTCAGGGAAAATCCTGCAGAAGCCTGCTGTCCTTGGAAAGGCGGATTCTGGCTGTCACACAATTAAAAGAGCCTCCAGCGCAGTGGTTTTGGTGATGGGTCACAGTGGACTCTGACAGTTCATGCAAGACGCATGCACAGGCCTGTGCTTTCTGGGAGGGAGGGGAAGAAGGAAAATAGCTTTTACCGAATGCACAGAGATCCATGAGCAAACACAGGGGAGGGCCTCTCGATGGAGACAGGGGCCTGGTTTCTGTGCTTCCTGCCCCACGTCAGCTGGAGCCTACAGGTATTTTGTGTCCAGCCATTACAAAGAATCACTACCATGCATTTACTGTGGAACACAACACAGAGCTGCGTCCCCACAGAGTGCCTCCTGGCCTCTGGTGACTATAAGCTATTCCGCAGTGAGAGTAAGCAGAGGGGCGGCATATCAAACCACACGGGCTGTGCCACGTGCGGCCAGACACTGGGACTGGCCTCCATGCTTAGTGACGGAGGGAGATGTCAGATGACATATTAAGAGGAAAGAGGGTGCTTGTGCTCTCTCCCTCTCTCTCATCCTCTCTCTGATAAGTAGATAAGTAAATAAATAAAATATTCTTAAAAGGCAATGCGGTAAGTGGAACAAGGGGCTTGGTTTCTTTTGATTCAAAGTTTATAAGCTTTGAGGGAAACCCACCTTAATTACAAAGTTCACTTGACATTTTGCAAACCAGAAAGAATTTGTTATAAGAGCAACTATGTTTTTTTCCTTAAAAAGTACACAAATTTGGGAATTTTTTAAAGAAAAGCAGCAAATAATGTAAGCCAATCTGAACTACTTAACTTTCTGTTAGAGATCAGCTTTGCCACAAAAAGTAGAAATAAGTATGTTTTAAAAAGTTACCTAGAGTTAGCCCCCAGTTTCCCCCTTTCCCAAGATGCTCTACATTCTACAAAATATTATACATTATTTTTAAAATTAATGTTTAATTATACATATTGGCAACCTTTTTAAATCAACAATTAAAATCATTAAGCTCTAAGGAATACATTTTCAATGTGATTGTTCCTTTTTTGTTTTCATAAGTTACCATTTTATTGAGGTGGGCAGATTTGTGTTTTAACTTGGGTTGTCTTGGAATTCCTTAGTGGGAAATGAAAGTTTGAAGGAAAACTGGTGGCAACTGAAAGCAATCTAAAGTGTAAGCCAAAGTAAACAAAGGACAGATGGAATGGACCCAGAAAATGTTGTCACTTAGGCATGTCAGTGCTAACTTTTTTTTTTTTTTCTAGATCTAAGAATTTTTTCTCGGGGACATAGTGAGGAAGTAAGAAAATTGCTAATTATATTTCTTTAACGTAAGAGTTGAAATACTGAGAATTTTCTAGGACCATAAAGTTAGAGTTTAGGAAGCCTCAAGATTAAGCCCATTAAGTGGGTTAAGATAAAAGCATTCTTTTTTGTAAACTCATAATTAAGATTTTTTGTAAGTATGCTTTACTTACGAAATACAAGTTTCCAATGATCCACACTATAGCAATTATTTCTCCCTCCACACGTCAGAAGACATACACATACTGCATGATTTCAAAACTGAAAAAGATTTTTCTTTTCCTAGAGCCTGATCTCTAAATAAGGAATTGTTCAGTGCTAGGACTTTGGCTTCAAAGTTTGGCAAAATGTTCTCTAACCCAGGAAGCAGGTTAGACAGTTCAGGAAATATAGAAGGAAAAAAAAAAAAAAGGAAAGGAAAAGAAAAACAATAAATTAAAAACATAAGGGTAAACTTACGACCACTGGGTTGTTCTCAGGTAACTGGTTTCACAAACACTCGCTGGATTTCCAGTAAGAAGACTGTGCTATTTAACATTCCCTTCCCTTTAGGTAATGCACATTAATAGCCCCTAAAAATCCATGTATAAGAATATAAGGAAGGATATCAAATCCTCTTAAAAAAAGATGTTTCCAGTCTTGTTTAAAGACTGAACTGTGTGTGTATTCCCTTTATTATCTGCAATGCAGATTGAGAATTCTTTACATTTTCTCATCAAAAAAATCTGTTCACAGTAAATACTTGTCGGATTTTTGTAAGTTCCAATAAACCAAGCGTTTTAAATATTAAAATTTCACTACAGCAAATATAATTATATGATATGGGACTTAAATCCAACAGATCCAAACTGTTTAAATTCGATAGATATTTGGGGGACCACTTGGAATAAAATTACTAAGGGCAGAAGGGCAAATCAGAGGCAGAACACAGGCTTTATATGTGGCTCACAGAATCTATTTATTTCTCTGCAATTATGCTGTTATACATCATCCTGGATCACAGAGTCCAGCAATAACCGCCTACAGAAAGGAAAGGAAAAACTGCTCCATATCTGTGTCTATTTGTTTGGAAAGTCCAGAAACGAAATCTAGGAACCATGTAACTCATTGCCATGGTAGCACTCACATCCCAACCTCATGCCAGCCCTGAGAGTTAATACTTAGGGGGGGAAAGCAGCTCACATAAAACAATACTGGCCATACATTACTTTTTCAAAGACCCCAAAGCTATCACCATTTTTTAACTGAAGTCTCTAAACCAAATAAAGAGCAGGAAAAAAAAAAAGCCTCTTGAAAAATATCAGATTAATTCCTTGATAAAAATTTGCAGTAGTTAATGGATACAAGAAGTCTTTACTTTTGCTTTCTGAGATAGCTGGATCTACCAAAAGCCAGATCATAAAGCAGAACAGATTCCTCTAAGAACCTTTTAAAGTCTTACTGCTTGAAAAATCGTCATGGCTTTCAATAAAGCTGAGAGAAAAATTTATCTTGCTGCTAGTTTAAGGGGCTACACTTCAAACTCTTCTTAAAGAAAAATAAAAAGAGAAAGAGGATAGACTTCTTGGACTGCTTTGAAAAGCTTGAGCAATTACTTCAAAGGAAAGGGTGTCTTTGTCCAGAGAGCAGGTTTATGACTAGTGATGCGAATCCTAACCAAAGGCTGAAAAGGATACTCAGTGCATCTTTATGGATGGCCTTAAAGGAAGATGAACAAGTCAAAGGAGATTAAAGACAGCCCAAATCCTGCAGAGAATACCAGGAGACACCAGTTTTTACAGATGTGCTTTTCTCAGTACATAATACTGGAAATATCAGTACAAATTTACAGACACTATTCTAACAACCCAACTTGAATTTAAGCAGCACGAGATCTCCATAATACCCATTTAGCATTTATATTGGACCTATGTTTTAAAATATTAGGTGACATGTTTTACACCATTAGGCAGAATAACAAATGTTTTTATTAAATGTGTTTCTTTGGTGCCCTCAAAACTAAGTATATTTCTCCAGCAAATGGACCCTAAACCACTTACAATTATACCTCAAAGAAGAGAAGAGGAAATAGTAATTTCTCTAGCACCCTGTTCATAAATATTCAATGAGAAAAATATTTCAAAAGATATATCTCCATTAAGGCAAGGGGGATTAATAATCCAGGTAAAAATAGACCAGACATGCATTTCTGGCAAACTTTTGACTTACATTTAAAAAAATAAATAAAGTTCTTGGTATTTTTGGCATCATCTCCTCAGTCTTATGAAAATTAAATTACTTCAAAATGTACTATGAAGTTCTCATTAGCAGTTTAAATATGTTATTAGCAGAGAGAATCCCCTTCATTCATTTCTCATTTTTAAAATACCATTTATTATGAAACGAAGTTTGGTTCAACATCCCCCTATTCCTACTTTTGTAGAAATGAAATTAGTTCTTTCAATTAATACTTAATTTAGATGACTCCTGGGCCAAAAGTTAACATTTCCCAATTGCTTTCTCATTCATTCACTTACTCCTTTGTTCACTTAATAGCATTTACTTGATATATATTATGTGTAATGCACTGTGGAAACCAAGAGGGGAATAAAATATAGTCTTGTATTGGCAAATGACTTGATTCTAAATGGTCACTGGATAAAGTTTTGTTACCTTACTATAAACCTGCAAATTATAAATACCTAGAATTGGAAAGGTCAAAAAGCTGTACTGAAGTTCAAACTATTTATTACAAATGAATTTTTATACAAAATGAATATTTCACAGCAATTAATAAAGTCCTTAAATAAAAACAACTGATATAATTTTCCACATTATTAAAATGTAATACCATCTGACCTCTTAGGGAGGTAAAACAAAATATGAAACCCAGTTTTGTTTAAAAAAAATCATTTCAATAGAGTATTCATTCTGAAAGAAAACACAAGTTTAAGAACCTAAATATATGTTATTAAGTATAGATTTTTTATAATCTAAGTATTATACAATATATGCCAGTCATTTCCTAGAGATGGATACTTCTATTTTGCACATGGCTTTGTTCCATTTTAATTACATTTCGATTACTACAGCACAGAGAAAAAAAATTCACGTGAAAACTACACTAAGCTTTCTCATGTGGCTCACCATAATGGCAAACCGAGAAAGGAAATGGCTTTCTGAAGCGGAAATGAGGTTAGCTACTAAATGTTTCTTAAACATTTCCCATTAACTTCCTAATGTCCCAATGGGAATTATAACATTACATTTTAATTATGCAAAGGGAAATTATTTGAAAGTTGTTCTATTCCTTCTATCTCCACCAACCCTTCTCCTCCTCTCCATTCATTGTGGTCTCTTTGGTGAAAAACATGATAATTTGGTTAAACATATAGCCTACAAAGATAAGCCAAAGCTGCACTTAGGGTGGGACAACCATAAGAGCAAATTTTGGTAACTTCCTCTTGTAAATAATATTAGAATTATTAATGCAAGACAAGATCCTGTTGGTACAAAAATCCACTGTAAATGGTTTATAATCTTTCTCCTGTCTCCATCTCTGTGTGCATTTCTTTCTGTCTTCTAAGCAACGTTAGAAAAATGTGTTTGTGTGAGTATGTACCTACAATTATATACTTAAAGTATAACCCTAAATTGTGTAATAATATTAAAAAATACAAAATCCTGGGTGCCTGGGTGGCTCAGTTGGTTAAATGTATGACTTGATTTTGGCTCAGTCATGACCTCAGAGTCATGAGACTGTCATGGGACTGCCCCCCCCCCATGTCAGGCTCTGTGCTGGGGGTGGACCTGCTTAAGATTCTCTCTCCCCCTCTCTCTGCCTCTCCTCTGCTTGAGCACTCTAAAAAACAAAACAACACAATATCCTGGGGGTGCCTGGGTGGCTCAGTGGGTTAAGCATTTGCCTGGGACAACTGAACCCCAGGACGGGCTCCCTGCTTAGCAGGGAGTCTGCTTCTCCCTCCCCCTTTGCCCCTCCCCTCTGCTCATGCTCTCTCTCTCTCTTTCAAAATAAATAAAATCTTAAAAATAAATAAATAAAAATAAATAAATAAAAACTCAAAATCCTAACATGATGTACACTGTCCTAAGAATTCAGTTTAGCAAAATTATCTCTGTATTTTCTTTTGAATACAAAGCATGCTTTAGTGACAGGATTGCATCAAATTTTCTATAACTGATGGCCCAATTAAATTAAAAATGCAGTGCAGTTTAGTGATCAAGAATGGCACCTCTGGCCTAGAGTGCTAGCTATGTGACCTCCCTTGGGCATGTTCACAGTTTCAGTAAGATCTAGGAGCTTCAAGGCCCAGGGCAGCAAGTAAAGACATATTTACAATCTCTCTGTGCCTCATCTGTAAAACAAGGGTCCTAATAGTAGTTACTACACAGGTAAAGTGCTTTCAATGGTGCCCAGCATGTAGTGAGCACCCAGCAGGTACCACCTAGGAGTAAAATAGTACTACTTATAGTAGAATGATTTTCACTCTCTGTTGTAGACACTCCTTTCAGCAAAAGTAGGGATCATAACTGATCCTATGTTGCATAAATGAAAATTAGAGATGGTTCTGATTATTTTTTGTTTCTTGTCATTCTTTTGTTTCTTAATTTCTAAAAATCATACTTTGATATCTCCCATTCTTTCTTTTATTAGACTTTCCAACCTTCCCTAACACTCCATATAAATTCTGATAAAACTACTAATATCTAGAAGCCTACAGCAGGAAGTGAAGGTATATTAATATAATTAGGTATTCCTCCGCAATATATCTTTATTTTCTCGGATTATCGAAGTAATACACATTCATTATAAGACATTCAGATAATTTAGTAAATTATGAAGAAGGAAATGAAAAAACTGCATCTAAATTCCACTTCTTATAAATAACCATTGCTAAATAACATAATAAAAAACGCTCTGCTGGCTGTCATTCTGGACTTTTTTCTATGCATAAATATACACAGAATATGGAGTATACACATGGACACAGATACCTAAAAGATATAATATACATGTAGTTTGGTGATCTTTTACACTTAACGATACAGGCAGCATATCTTTCCATGTCGATACCACAAACTCATAATACATTAATGGTCATGCAGTATTTCATTAGATGAACATATCAAATTCTACTTAACAAATGTGTTTCTTTTTCCTTCTTGAGAGTTTTCATTTGTTGAAGCCCCAGAGAGGGGCTTGATATTCACTCTAATTCATTGATAACTCCTATAACTGTATATCTAGTGTCTAGTAATATAAACACAAAATTCTGCCTCCAAAAAATATAGATAAAAATATTTCACATCTTTGACTGTTAGAAACATTCTGAATTTGACACCAAAAGCAAAGGCAACAAAAGCAAAAAATAAACAAGCAGAACTACTTCAAACTAAAATGCTTCTGCAGAGCAAAAGAAACCATCAACAAAATGAAAAGGCAACGTATGGAGTGGGAGAAAATGCTTGCCAATCATATATCTGCTAATATCCAAAATATATCAAGAACTCATACAACTCAATAGCAAACAAAGAAACAAACATAAAACAATCTGATTTTAAAAGATGGGCAGAGGAATGAATGAATGAATGAATGAATGGCAGAGGATGTGAATAGGTTTTTCCAAAGAAGACATCCAGATGGCCAACAGGTACATAACTCATCATCAGGGAAATGCAAATCAAAACCACAATGAGTTATCACAACTGTTAGAATAGCTGTTATCAAAAAGACAATAAATAGGGGTGTCTGGCAAGCTCAGTCAGGAGAGCACATGACTCTTGATCTCAGGGTTGGGAGTTTGAGACCCATGTTGGGTATAGAGAATACTTAAAAATAAATCTTTAAAAAAAAAAGCCACTTTTACTTAAGACTATCCTTAAAAAAAAAAACAACAACAGATAATAAATAACAAGTGTTGGAGAGGATGTGGAGAAGAGGGAACCCTCAGGCGCTGCTGGTAGGAAGGTAGACTGCTGTAGCAACTATGGAAAGCAATATGGAGGTCCTCAAAAAATTAAAAATAGAACTATCATATGATACAGCAATTCTACTTCTGGGTATCTACCTGAAAGACATGAAAACACTACCTTGAAAAGATATCTATACCCTCATGTTCACTGCAGCATTATGTATAATAGCCAAGACATAGAAACAAACAACCTGTATCCACCAAGGGATGAATGGATACAGAAAATGTGATATATATATATATATATATATATATATATATCAGTGTATTATTATTCACTCATAAAAAAAAGAGGAGATCCTGCCATTTGTGACAACAGGATGGACCTTGAGGGCATTATGCTAAGTGAAATAAGCCAGACTGAGAAAGAAAAATACTTCACAGTATCACTTTTATATGGAATTTAAAAAACCCCAAAACCAAACAAACAAAAAAACTGAACTTACAGATACAAAGAACAGACTGGTAGTTGGTGGGGAGGGGAGATGGCAAAGGTGGTCAAAAGGTACAAACTTTTAATTATAAAATAAGTCCTGGTAATGTACAGTATGACTATAGTTAATAATACTACACTGTATATTTGAAAGTTGCTAAGAGAGTAGATTCTCATCACAGGGAAAAAATTTATAACTGTGTGGTAATGGATGTTACCTAAATAAATTGTGTGATCATTTTGCAATATATACATATATCAAGTTATTATGTCATACACCTGAAACTAATACGTTATATGTCAGTTTTATTGCAATTAAAGAAACATCCTGATCCCATTCACCCCAAGGAAATAAAGCAATCTCTCAGTTGTAGAAAATTACAAGCTACAAGAATAAAAGCTAAAAAGTTTAGCAGTCATGAAGCCTTAGCCATGGGAGGCAAAAAGAATTCTAAGGATTTTTTCCTACCTAAAAATACTTCAAATCTAGAATCTGAAGTCTGACCAAGCCTATTTGTGAGCAAAATTACTTTAAAGACTAGAGCAATTATTGCTTTGTAAAAGAAATCATTAGAAGCATTTAAGTATTTAATTTCATATAAAAATGAGTCTCTTTAATAGATTCTCAGGAATACCTTAAGTACAGTATGAGGTACTTATACACATATACGTATACATATACTTATACACATATACTTATACATATACTTATAACTGTCAGACAATTTCTCTAAGGAAATAAACTTTTTGGAAGGTGATAAAGTCAGTCTAATATGCTGTCCCAAGAGGTCTTGATTAAATGTGCCCTTATAGTGGTTCTCTAATAATGTTACACACACACACACACCCAATATTCAAAAAGCAGAAGAACCCCCCTTTTAGGGATGCAAGAAGTAGCTTGCGATTTTGCAATTTCAGGGGATATTCAGTTTCAATTAAATGAAAGAAGATACATTCAAAATTTTCTTTGAGAACTTTAGTTGACTAGAGCGAACTTGTATCTCCATACATTAGTTCTACCAATTGTTTGAAATTAAATTTCCCATCTGAGCATAAAGTATTAGACAAGCAACATTCTTTGGTGTGGCACTGTTAACATCTATACATGAAGATACCCAGTTTCAATTTGAGGGCATAAATCATCAGTTCTTCTGTTCTCATATTTATATGACTATAGCCTACGGCTGAATGGTATAGTCATTTTTCTCTGCAACTAAACAAGGTAAATAAATGTGATATATTGGCACATCACCCCACCACTCTGCATATGGTGCACATTAAGGTTGTATTCATTTGCCATATGAATATAATTCCTTTTACCACATCTACTATTAGTTACAAGCAGTAAATACAGAGTTGTTTTGCTGGAACTTGAGGGCCTGCATTACATCATCGAGCACTAAACATCCTGGACCTTCTGGAGAATTTCATAAATGTAGTAGTTTAATGTCACCTGAACTTGAACAATGCCAACATACTGTTTCAAACCCAACTTGATGAATTCTTCAAGAAAAGAAGAAAAATACAGGGCAGTCTTAGTGCTAGTACAACGGTGTACGCCAAAAGGCCACAAGGAAAGCTCTCAATGAGGTAAATACAAGAACTCACGCTCTGGACAAAGAATCAGATCAAGAGTCGCATCCCAGGTATAAGAAGGCTACTCGTTTGAAGCATTGCTTTCATATTCAGAATCAAGTGAACATAAAGTTAAAATATCCAAACAATTTTCTTCCACTGTAGCTTACTGAAGACTGGTGATCAAGAAGATAAGAATTTATCTCATGACAAACTCATGCTTTGTTTTGTTAGGCATAGGTTGTGCTTACTTTTTCCTGAAACAATATATTTATTATAAATTTCCAAATCCACCTGAGGGTGGGGGAGAAAGAAGGAAGAAAGTGATTTCTTTTACAAACTTACATGGTTCCACACCAATGTACACATCTTGGGATTTATGACCCATAAAGAATACATCACAGCCAATTAAAAACAAAGTACAGCTGACTTATCAAGTACTGATGTTCCGATTTACCAACATTAAGTCCCCAAGTACGTCCAGCAGATGGTGCTCTAGGACACCTACTTACAGAGAGTAGTACTGTTTGTGTTACAGCCACCTATATTTTGGCAAGACAAAGAATAAGGATTTATCAGTAGCTTCAGTAAAACATATTAGGCTTTATGATAGAAAGAACATAATTCCTAAATATGTGCACAAAAATATACATATGCATAAGCACATATGCACAGAAGCAACCAGTAAATAATTCACACCTGGACATATAATGATACTACTTTTCTTATAGACTGATGAGTAGTCCATGTATATCAGTAGTATTTATAGTCATATGGCAAGATCATTCTAAATTAATTAAAAAAAAATTTAGAATGCCTGAAAGTTAGAATTCATTTTTAATTATAGCAGGAATGTCTCATTAGGGTGATACTAGTAAAATTAACAACAGTAGGGTTTACGGTAATGACGTAAGTGATTGATGAGAGTATAACAAAATGAAGTTTTAGACAGAGAAAAAGCAGGGCAGCTATGGCATACAGTACTTTAAAAAACAGCTCTGTGGTCTGTTAGTGCTAGCCTTATGGTTAATAAAACCTTCTTTCTAATTAATGGTGCTGAAATATTCTTAAAGAACAGAATCTTGTTGTTATGAAAAAAACTTAAATACTTGTGTGTTTTTTTTTTCAGTAGACGCCATTCCCATAAAGGAGAAAGCTGACATAGATTAGCATGTCTGATTGCAAAGAGGAAAAAAAAAATGCCACCTTTCAATCAAATCAAAACCAGAATGTGAGAATGGAAAAGTACTTTACTGAAATACTATATACACACATCCGCACAACACCCTCACAGTCAGCAACCATTTGCTTCTCGAGCTAATCAACTGCGGCTTTTAAAAAATTACTCAGAAGCCTGAAAATACTTAATAAGCATTTACTTTTAAATGCTTAATAAGCATTTAATTTTAAGTTTATGATCTAGTAATACATATCAAAATCATAGATAATTAATACCTATTTTGTAAATTTTCATCTTGCTCATAAGATCATTTCAAAGTTTAAAGTATTTAAATGTCAACTGAATGCACTGGGGGACATTTTCTCCAAAATTTGCAAATATACGGTCTGTATAGCATTATTCTGAGGGGAAAACGAGTGTTTCAGGAAAAGCATTTTGGTACAGGAATTCAGTTCTAAAACACAAAGAGTGCGAGGGCAAGGGGAGGTATGCTTCCATGTAGAAAATACCTTTCATTAAAATGTTCTTGGTTAATTTTATTTAAAAATCTACAACTAAATGGAATCATATCTTAATTTTTTTTCTTGGTAAGAAAATTACATTCCACAGGAGACAACTATCACAAAACAAAAGAGTCAAACATGAAAAACTCTCTGTTATACAGGAAAACAAGGCTTTTGCCACGTAATCTAGGCAGAGTTTATAAAACATGTGCATCCTTTTAAAAGCCCAAGTTATACTAAATATAGATTTTATCCAGCTGAATTAGCCGGATATTGCCCAAGCAATCTGTATTTTAATACTGGATACCATGATTTTTTTAAAAAATAGTAATAAAGCTGTGAACTTTACATATAGCACTAGTATCAGATTTGTAGAAAATGGCGCAGGCGTATGACCGTAGGAGGAAAATTACTAGCTTATTCTCATGATTTTTGAAAAAAACAAAACAAAACACACAAACTAAATGCTTGAATGAGACCTAAAAAATGCAGAAAAAGCAATAGCTTAATTTTCTTTAATTTTCCCTTCAAGAAAGAAAAAAGTCTGTATTCAAAATTTAAGTTGAGCCATTGTGTGCATTTATAAACCAGACTGAAATTATACGTTAAAAAAAAAAAGTGTGGCTGTTTCTTAAAGGTCACTTATATTGCTTCCAGGAGATACAATATAGGAATAAGCATAACCTAAAATTCCTCATCTCAAAAGCTCTGACTTCAGCGGCTGCATCGTGGAGCCATCAACGAGCAGAGGCTTATAAAATCCAAACCAGCTTGCATGAATGTGTAAAACACGGTTCACATGCGTGGTAAAAATGTCTTTGTTTTTGTTTGTCATTTTCTTTGGAAAAGCTTAGACCGGCTTGTTCATTTTTCTATTCTAATGTGTGGAAATTCTCATTATATGAAAAAGTGCCTATTTGTCTTTCTCCCAGATTCATCCTTCAAAGCTAAAGCAAAATTAGATTGGGACATCAGACACTATAAAAGGGCCAGAAAGGATGAGGTTCACTTTGAGAAAGGTAATTTAATTTAGTCAAGATACATTACAATTTTCTAAAATTTTTATTAGATGTGCTGTTATGTTATTCTTTTATTTTTTTTTTCTTTTTCATTACCAGCATTACTAGGAGTTAATGTCCACCATACTGCAGACAATGAGAGGGTATAGATGAAGTGCTTTATGAAAAATACAACATTATAATATACACTCTAACGCCAACAAGACGGTATTTATGTGGTGATTTATTTGCTCTAAGCATTCTGTGCTTCTGAGAACACCTTAAGTCAGTTACTGCTGTTGCTTTCATTTTACGGACAAGACAGAAGGAGCACAGCAAAGCTCGGAACTTAGATTTGCTTTACTCCAAACTCCAGGATTTGGTCAATGCTATTTGATTCATTTTTTTAGAAGACATGCATGTAAAAACCATCTCTAGGATGATTTATAAGGTATTTAAATATATATTTCTCCCTTCTGGAAAAGCTGAATATTTCCAGTTTTAGAATACACTTTAATATCTGAATAACGGCCATTACATGTAAGTGTAGCTAATAAGCCTTTAGCCACTTCTCAGGGTACACATTGGTAATGACCATGTATAACACAGAGAACACAATTAGGTCAAGGAAGTAAAAAAACAAAAACCAAACAAAAAAATTTTTTCTTGTGTTTGCAATGCTGTAAGCACATGAAACAGATTATTTTAAGGCAAGAGAAAGTTCTCCCTAAATATTTTTAGCTAAGTAACAAATTGTATATTTATTATTTATGTCAAGCCTAGGTTTGTCTTAGATAATTTACTGAATCTCGGTAACTAAATTTACAGACAGAGGAAAAAAAGAAAGTAGACCCTCCTGAAAGGCCAGAAATGAAGAAGGAGCACAAAGTAAGGGTCCGTCATGTAAGGAATATGAAGTACTTCTCAAGCGAAAGTGAAAAACAAAATCCCCGAAGTCTACATGTTTAAAAATTTTATCCTAGTTACATATAAAATGCAGATGTCTCTGTAAATATGCAGAATACACACACGAACACATCACCCTCCCATTTAAACACATATACTGAGTCTGACCTGATCACAAAGACTGTATTATCCAAAGCATCACAGCCTTGAAGTTATTTTTCATATTATATTTGTATAAGGAATCATCCCTGATTTGAGTAACATAAGAAATATACATTAGAGGATTTAATAAAAATTATGTTTACCCATCACACAAAACAAAAAAGCATAAACACAGCTTTTAGAAAATATTTCCCATATACTTCTTTTAAAATTATACACTGGTTTTTGACTAAGTATTTTTTAAAAAGGTTTCATTTTCAAACATTACACTTAATAAGCACAGCTTGCAGAAGTCAATCCAAAATGTGATGGACTGAAGTGTATTCAGACTGTTTGATAATTTAGAGTTAAGTGACAGAAGTAAGTACCACGATATTCAGGTAAAGCAATCAGGGACAAAATGGTGCTTCCTTAACCAAATACAGTGCAACTTGCTTTAAATTAAGAAACTGTAAATATTTAAGAGCAGTTAAAATGCTCTACCTTACGAAATAAAAATCTAAAGCTATTTTTGCAGGAACTCTTCAGTGTTGTCATAATCATTTTAATTAAATTCTCATTTTTCAGGTGGTCCTTTAATTGTTTTTTCCTACTTCTTAATGTGTTTTTCTAAAGCCATTTCTTTTCTGCAGCTGTGTGCGATTGGTTTTAATGGTAGCTGCTTCCTTTTTTGCCTTCTGTGAATTACAATTTTAAATGGTTACACATTTTTTGTTTTACTGCCTTCAGCATAGTTTCATAAAGATGTTTAAGGCTGTTGGTGAACATTTTCATTTCCCATCTGAAAAACCAAGAGCCAATTTGAATATTCCATATTGGCCTTTTATGACCTGTTTCATCTTTTAATATGTAAATGAAAGCATATTCTTCATAAAGACTGGTTCATTTCCACAAAATTATAATTGTTCTTTTGCTCTCTTAAAATATGCATTCGATAAACAAGATCGAGCAATATGTGACTGCTCTTTTATGTTGTATCTTGTTCGTGAATGAAACACCTCTCTTTTATTTGGTGACAGCCATTTTCAATGAAGAACTAGCATTTTCAGATCATAAGAATAACCTGTAACATGAAAAATGAGATTTCGTACTTGCACTTGAGAATTATCAATGCTCACAAAATGTTAATAAGTGAAAGGCTATCTAGACCTTTCTTAAATTATAACTAAGAAATTAAAAAGACTTGATAATTCAGTTTCACTTTCGCAATGATAAAAAACATAACTTCATTGCAAAATGTTATTATACATCACTTTAACAGTTTACTTATGAAATAAGTTTGTACTTACTGCCTGGGTTATCTCCAATCCCACTGCTCTTTCCATTCCAGTACCAGAGCAGAAGGGTTGCATCACGTGACCCTGAGAGAATGTAGCAATTTCCCCCGATATAGGATTCAGAACGAGTGAGGCAAGTGACCACATCCCAATGGCCAAATACCACTTGAATCAATTTTCCTGAAATACAAAACAATTTTCTTTAAAACTGCTATAAAATAAAGAAATTCCAGTGACCATTTAACTTATAAGATAATGAAGTCATATTAACTCTGATTCTGATGATTCAGATTTTACAATCAAATTTGATCTGGTTTAACCTAAAAGTTTTCTTCAAATATTAACAACAAACAACCAGTCAGTGATAATAACATTTTTGAAAGACATAATGTTAATACTATTTCAACAAACAATATTTGAGGACCATGATACCATATCATTATACGTGGCTACTATAAATTCCAAATGAATCAGGTCTACTGATTAAAGCAGGCCCAGAAGAACTTGTATCTGGAACGATTTCAGCAATTTCTTAAGTTACTCTGTATGATTCAAAGCAAAATAAAACTTGGGTGCCTTTCTTTACTCTATAATTCAGACTTTGCTAATACAAACTTGTCTCTGAATTAGTAAAGATATAATGTATTTCTTCTCTTTTTTTAAGTGATCTATACAAGGACGATATAAGCCACTTTGGAGAGTTTCTGTTCTTTTCAAATCAGAACTACATGAACTAAGTTTTGGTAAAAAGACTAATATATTGTGATTGCAATTAGAGCTGGATCATTCTTTCTTTGTTTTGATTGTCTGAATGATGAAAATTCCTTGGGGGGTGATGATGAAGTTAAGATAATGGCAGTTTATTGAACATTAATGACTGGGGACGAAAGGGAGGAACCCAGTACACTTACTATACATCTAGGGAGGGCTTCGGACACAGGATGAATTATTCACATCACAGTGCCAGAAAAAAAGTAAAGCCCCCACTTTGAGAATCTTTGTTTAAAAATCAGATATGGTGTTTATAATTCATACAAACTTGTCTAAAGAATGAAATAGCTGTAGGAGCCCTTCCACTACATCCCTATGGTTTCTAGCTAACATTTTCCTTTGAAATGTCTACAGAAGTACAGATGAATGTCATAGTATGTCCACCTCTCATAGTCGGCATGAATTTCTTTTTATTTTTAAAGACGTGTTTCAGCGGGGTCATATAAATGGAATTCAAATATTCGAGAAGAAAGACCACTAGGCTGAAAAAAACCTAATATGCCTAAAAAGTTCGTGTTTAATTTGGAAACATCATAACCTATTCAAAAGTTTAAGGTCTCAGTTAAGTATTAGCATCTAGGTGTATTTAACTTTTCAAGATAATCACAAATATAACTAAAAAAGTACTTATGTTAATTTTTTAACTCTTGATTTTAATAAGTCTGAAGCTTATTACAAAGGCTGCAAATTTTTAAAAAAAGGTGAAATATAGTTTACTTAACTCAGAAAGTCAAATACAGCGTGTTCACTCCTGCAGAGTCTACTACTAGTAACTTTAAATTCAGATTCATTTCAGTCTCAAATTGCACAATTAAGAAAGTGTATTTTTTCTCCCGTGAATAAAGACTTTAGTCAAAGTAGGTGTTTTAACTGCTAGAAGTTAAAAATATGTACTTATGAATTTCTCCAACCTTTTAAACTGATATCAAAACATTTCATTTAAAAATTAGCTGTATCCACTACATCAAAAACTAAGGATGTACTGTATGGTGACTAACATAACATAATAAAAATTATTATTAAAAAAATTAGCTGAATCGATAAAGAATATGGTAAGAATTCAAGACTTCTTGGAATGAAAAAAATGGAAAAGAAAAAGGACAAATTAAATATGAAAAGATATAATCATTTCTATATCATTTCCAATTTATCTGAAGAACAAAGTGGAAAGGTTTGTGGTAAAATGGGTGGGGTTAAAGGCAGGCCGCCTTATAGAGGGTAAGAAAAAGTTAGGAAGCTCAATGCACTCTTATTACTAATCAGAAAACTGAAGGTTAAATCAGTGAGTTTTAACTACTGAAAATAACTGAACACACCATACTGCTGATTATTTTTTTGATAACAGAGTATGTACAGTTATTTCTGTATTTAGCCTACACCTAAGTGCAGAGAGCATGTAAACTCCAGGAATGATTTAAATGGGTTATTGAGGGTAGGCTTATTTCAGATATGATACCTATCACCTCGGTGAGTTGTGGGAGTAAGGAGGGGAGTGACTATAATTAAGTAGGTACAGGAGGCACATGGTACGCAGGAAATCCACGTGCTTCCAGAAGGCTTGGAAACGAGCAGCTGTTCACTTGGTAACTTACCTAATTTCCAACTCATGTGAGGACAAAGTGGAAAGATTTAACTGTAAAAGTGGGATGAATTAACTATAGTGGCAGAATTTTCCAAGATTCGTTTGTTATTTCTCGGTTAAGTCATTGCCCTGTATCTACAATATCAGTGTTAGAAAAATGTATACTCAGTCACTGTGGTTTCTTTTCTCATTAAAATTTCCTAGTGTTTTAATTTTTGTCCCCAAAGTTATCACAATTATTTCCTATTCAACAAACATTTATTGCACACCTACTAAGTGCCAAGCATTAGGCCTTCTTACATGTACATTGGTGGTAAATAGACATAATCCCTGCCCTCGGAGTATTTAGTGTCTAGTGGGGCAGACAGACATTAAACAAACACAAACACATGTAATTATGAATAGTGATGAGCATCGGAAACCGGGGATGTACTGTATGGTGACTAACATAATATAATAAAAAATCATTAAAAGAAAAACAAAAGAATAGTGATGAGTATTATGAAAGGAAAAAATCAGTGAGAATAATGTAGAATGAATTTAGATTGGGCGTCAAGGAAGATTGAAATGAGGGAGTGACATTTACATATTTACATCTAAAGTGTTTCACACTTTAATACAAATTAACTACTTTTTACAATTTATACTTTGGACTCAACTCTGGAAAGCATTATTTTTTCAAGTTTACTTTTTCCTGTTCTGGCAGCCTTCCTCCGCAATATTTGTTATTGCTATGAGGTTGAGGTTCACTCCTCCTAAATAAATCACAGCATATAAATACCTGCTGCTCTTTTTCGTAAATTATTTTCTGATAATCTCATAAGTGTTCCTCAACCTTTATTTTTTGTTTCCTTTAATACCAGTCCACCTCTCCACACACTAATATCAAATATTACCACAAGCACTAGAATATCCCTTTTTTGACAGAACAAATTTTCTAGTTAATGTTTTATTTGACAGCTGTGCTACAAATAAAAAAAATTCAAGCTCAGGACTCCACACCACTGAATCTAAAATGCGGCCTGAAAATAATTCCCACTGCCAAGGGAAGGTTTTATTGTTGCCTCTGCTGTTCTGGTTGTGTCCCGAAAACATGATTTATGTTTCAAGAATTTTCTGTTACAACCATGTTTCTCTCCCCCCCTCACCGCACCCCGAATCTAATAAGAGAAGGATTCTTTTTTTTTTTTTTGGCTTATGTGCTAAAATATAATTGAATTCAACACTTGTGATAGCTTTGCTATTATATATTATTGATCATACAATTTTCCCCTTGCTTCTGACAAACTTAAAGGAGAAAATATTTAATATCCCTATTGTCAAAAAACACAAACACATATTTACCCTAACTGAAATTATTTTAAATAAAACTAGCATCATAGTTTGTATATAAGATATTAAGATATTAGGACTATCATTTCAGGATTTTTTCATAACTTTTCTGGCAAGCATAAATATTGTACAAGCTGAGTCCCACTGAAATGAAGTTTAAAATAAGGCTACTACTTATAAAAATGTTTCGTATACACACACACACACACACACACACACACACACACACACATTTTAAGAAACAGTAACTAGTGGAAGACTTTTGGAAAGAGGGGAAGGAATGTTACCTAGTTTATGAAGTCTAGAATGGTATCTAGCTTATCAAATCTAACATAACATGGAAGACATACTAAGAACTTAGGGTTATAAATTATAGCATTTTCCCAAATTAACCAATACTGACGGGTACAATATATGGTAGAATCACAAAGAATGCTACATTTGAATTCAGAAGAGCTGGCTCCAAGGCCCAGTTCAATCACCACTATCTCTAAGAATTTCAACAAGTTACTTAACCCTTCTAAACCTCAGTTTCATCATCTGAAAAATGGGGATAAAGATACCCGTTCTCTCTCTCTCTCACAGGACCACTATGAGGCTGAAACAATATCATGCATATGAAAGAACTTTGTAAATTCTAAAGAACTGTGTGCGAATGTGTTATTTTAATTATTAGTATTAGATAACAGTGAGGTTAGCTCTATAAATATTAATATTCAGTGCTTTTTAAAAGTGACATGGAATGTCAGCAAGCTCAAAAATCCTCAAATGTCAAAACCAAAGATTGACATAATATATGATTCCACTTACATAAAATTTTGGAAGACGCAAAATGACAGAGATGAAGAATAGTTCTGTAGAGGCTGAGGTGGGGGAAAAGGGGCCTATAAAGGGGAAGCACAGGGAATTTTTGGGATGAAAGAACTACTCTGCATCTTTATTGTGGTGGTTATGTAATTCTGCACACTGTCCAAACTTACAGAACTTTAACCCAAAAAGAATTAATTTTATTGTATATAGATTATAAAATAATTTTTAATGTGTAAGAAACAATAAGCAATCTAAAAGAATGTTTAAGAAAATTTTGTGAAAGAGTGTAGCAATGTTAATCTGAACGTTTTTGCTAAAAGGGAGCACAATTTAAGGTCAAATGATTCTAAGCTATCATTACCATAATAGCGGAAGAAGAAGTTAAAATTTGAATTTAATGACTAAAGCAGAGAAAATTCATTATAATAGTAAATAATTTTAGGGACACACCAATCCCCATGGCACTTTTTAAGAATTCTAGAGCAGTTTTAGGCTCAGTAGCAATCAACCTCATAGACCTAAACATGCAATAAGCACCTGACAAATGAGAAAGACTCGAATAATGATATTTTCTCTCTGGACGTACAGAAGGTAGGATGCAAATTATAAGAAAACTAGATCATCAGTTCCATAGAAAAATAAATAAATAAACAAGATCGTGGCAAGAACAACTTCTAGGGTTCTATATGAACATAGTCGACTATTTCCCCTAGTTTCTCATGGCTGTATTACAGTACTATCATCAAAATGCATTAAGGACAAAGTCCTTGAATAATCAACAATTAATTTTTCAATACATTACACTTACTAAAGGAGAAACAAGGACTCATACATTCTATAAAGATTACTGACAAGACTGAAAAATAATTTACTATAAAACATTAAATCAACTAGAAATTTCAATTATGAAGAATTTCTTATTCCTACCACATTTAAGGAAGATATTTGTAGATCCCTGTTTTAGTTGAAATAATCTACTTCCACAGTATTATCAAGTTCTGATATATTAATATCTAATTCTAATTCTTTTAAATGTTCAACTACATATTTACCATAAGTTGACTTCCCCCTCTAACAGTTTCCAAAATACTTCAGAGAGACTTCATTACACTTTCTCGATGTCCTATATACAAAAACTTACAAACATTTTACTAGATTGGATCTTCCACATTAATAGTGACTTAAGCTTGATTTGTCCCTTAGGGAGATGCATGCAAATGAATAAATGGACTTAACGTTTTATATTCTAACAAGAGCTTCTGTCACATATAAAATCAGTAGTCAGCTACTTTCCTTCATGATGGTGTAGCTTTCAGCAAGATTCTATGCAGAACTGAGTGGAGGCAAGGTATCTACTACTAAGAAATACATTTAATGAGAATTCCCAGTAAGGAAAAAAATGTGGGAAAATACACCAGTATGTGTGTGCGTCTGCTATATGATTGTGCATAGATACACGTGTGGATGGTATTTACATACCTGCATGTGATTTCAAATGAATCATTCATTCTGTAACCACGAGGCTTGGGGACACACCTACTATAAAAAACTGCCTCTTAAAAATATGCTGAAATTAACTTAATAGTGGACTGTATAATAGATTTTTACTTAAAAGGGAAAAACAGTGTCTCTAATGTTACACATTTTACAACCCTGTAAGTACTGAAAGGAATATGAGAGAGCATTCTAAGCCCCTCAATGCTACTTGCAGTTAACTTTAGTTCACTGATGGAGAAAGTAAGTTACCTGTGTCAGTAGAGTAGACTCGGAAACTCTTATCCCAGAAGCCACAGATGAGAATATAGCGGTTGTCTGAAGTGATGACAAAGCACTGGGAATGGACCTGAATACTTTGGTCTAAAAGGTCAGTGATTTGCCTCCTGTGCATTCCTGTGTTGCTGGCTGTGAGAACAGAGGAAGAACAAAAATCTAACTAAACCCACACACGTACAAAAATCCTATAGTTTGTAACACTGGGGGTGAGGAGTGAGGCAGGAGAGGTAACACATTCCAGGATAAGAATATTTGATCTTTAATTTAAAATTTTAAACACAGTGATATTTGAAGAATAAACAGGAAAATATATCCGGTTGTTGGAAGAATGTGGGTAGCTAAATTCAACATCTCAGTAAGAAATTTTGCCTAGAGGGAAAAATAATAACATACTACAATTTCAAAATAGTATACAATTCTCAGAACATGCTTTCTAGCTCTTGGGCAGGACCAAACGAGATTACAGTCTCCAGCTCGCACCACAGTTAGGTTTGTGTTTCTGACAATCTCATTACACCCATTGTCATGAGAATGGATTCGCGTTGTGACAATCTATTACCTTTAACTTTTTGTCACAGGAAAGAGATATTAGAATTTAAATGTCATATATTTGAAATATTGTAGCATCTTGAAGTACTTTGGCTTTAACAGGTCTTTAATTTGACTAGATGTGAACTCCCATTTCCCCTGTTTGCAGCTGCACTTGCATGTAG
>NW_024423453.1:38972494-38981482 GCF_017311325.1 Ursus maritimus
AAGGGTAAAATGACTATTTATTAAAGATACTCGTAATTGAAAAGTCAAAGCACAGCACACTGCCACTTTCTTACTCCTTATGTAAGCAATAAAACAAGACAGTCTGGCAGTGTTTTCAAAGTGCTACAGAGCACCTGATACGGGGTTTGTCACAAGGTGCAAGGTCAGACACAGAGCGACATCAAGCACATAGGAAGAGTAATAATCCTTTAGAAATATACTATCAAATATGTCATTATCACAAAAGGAATTTTCACTGAGATGCCTTTTTTGGAACCATGAGGCCAACCAAAGAGAAAGCTTTCTTTCTAGTGACCAAAGGGTTATTTCACCACCAACTTTCCAATACAAATAATGGTTCTTATAATAACAAAGGAACTTGATTGTACCAGAAATCAAAACAAACAAAATAAATTTCTGCATCTGATCATTACATTCTTTGTATAATAGTCTTCAGGGTTTTTTTTGTGTGTGTGTGTGTTTTTTTTGGGGGGGGGGAACCTCAACCTATAAATGCATTATTGATAAAAATAAAAAATAGAAAAATATTCATTGTAAGTAATAACTAAGTTAATGTGGCCAAACTAAAAGAAGGCTCAGAAAGTAATGCAGAAGAAAGAAAGTGTTCAAAGTACTTTCCAGTGCTGTGCTGGTAACCACCGCGGACACAGAGAAATAAACCTCTCTGCCCTCACGGCAAACACGACATAGCAAATGTCAGCACAGACAGAATCTCATGCAAGATTCTGCGAGCGTCTGTCTATACAACTTAACCATGTAAGATTACTAGATAACTATTTGATAATAGGCTTCATATACTTTTGGGGGATTAATGAACTAGAAAGTGATAGCAATAGTAAAAAGGGTAGAAATCTATTTGGGGATCACTCCCCTTCCACCTCCTTCCCACACAAAGGGAAGTTGCTGGCAAATGAAAAAAGCTTTTATGGGTATCATAGTGCATCACAGAGAGACATTAGTATCCCACTGCAGCGAAGCTGTGTGGTACAACTTGGATCCTTTATTCCAAAAAATCTAGCAATTAAAGACAAGGTATGTAGTACTTTCTATACTGGTTACTGCAGTACTTCATTCCACATGAAAACTGTGAAAATGTTTATTTTTGTTACTATTTATATGACTTTTGCTTCTATGATATAAACCTTCACTGGTCTTTGGCCTTTTCTTTTTTAGGGGGGCATGGTCTCTTAGGAGGACCTCGCTTCACAGATATGGGCGTGTGCATAATTTTGAATTGAGTGACCACAATGTACCCCCTCCAATGGGTAAAGGCTGCGGCCCTTTCGGCATTCAGATGAGCTATTTTCTAATAAATGCTTACCTGTACTTTAATATTGCAACTCCCCCCCATCTATCCATTTATCCATCCATCCAATCCATATACCCTCTCTCTCTCACAACGGCCTTTCCTTTATCTCGTTGTCTCCTGAGATTCAGTACCGAAGGTATTTTTATTTAATGAAAATTAGGTATATTTGTCTAGATAAGCAGTCTTCAAACTGGGGCATGCATAACCCTGGCAGGAGGGTGGTGTAAAATTTCCCAAGGGATAAACAGGCACAGATGGTTTTAAGGGAATCAATTTCTAGTTCCTCAAGTTTTATATGTTCTCTTCTCTGAAACAGATTTGCCTGAGAACTCTCCTATGAGTTCTCCTTTCTTACATCCCTTTTTGCATGCTCTTCTTCCACTAAATAAAATACAGGCATAGTTCTTTCCTATCCAGAATCTTACTATAGTACTTTATCTCAGGGTATAAAAATCTCTTGAGATACAAATAAAGGGACAATTCAAAATACTGATTATGAGGCTGAAAAGTGAATGTCAAGGTATCAAGTCATTCGGCAGGGCAGGTGGTTTCCAATTCATTGCTTTCAATAAAATGGAAGGAGGATCTAATCATGATGCCAATTGATAGATCATTAAAAATAAATTTCAACGATAGATTGTTAAAATGATCATTTAATGATAGACCATGAAAATAACTCTTAGTAATAGATTACTAAATAAATTTTGTCACATCATTTGGAAAAAATTCAAAGATTTGAGTGACATTGTTAAAACAAAATTCTTTCCTTTCCCTTCTATTTTCTTATGTGAGTAACTTTCCTCAGAGCTTCTACCTATTAAAAAAAAACCAAAACGATGAACCATTGACAAATCCTGTCTCATTCAGCAACAAATAATGTTCATTCATAAATACTTGAGCAAAGTGGGGGAGGAGGAAGCCCTATCCATTTCATTAAAGATGTATTTCCAATAAATGTTTGTTTCTATGTTTAATAATGTCTATTAAAATTTATAATTTTAATAAGTGTGTATTAATAATTTTTGTAATGATAAGTCAGTAAAGATCAGTTTTTAGAAAAACGGAGTCTTACGGTCATAGGAAATTTTAACAGTTAAATTAACATACCTATGTTTAATTTTCCATATATTTTTATTGCTGGAAAGTATAATAGGGTAATCAATTTTGAAAAGTTAAAATAAAATTGTGTAGGTAGGGGTAGAATAAAAATATAAATTTAAGATGAAAAAGGAATACAAAATTTTCAACTGTTAAGAGCTTTTTAATGTATTTTTAAAAAAACAAAATGGTGACTATCGATTCACTTTGATATTTAAATTCCATTGGATATATGTAAAATTTTATACACTATGCAAGCAATTATAACCTTTGCAACTATATAAACCTGTGATGTAAACTTTCAGATGCTACATTAAAAATATGTGAGAAGGTACATGGTTTTAAACATTATTTTAGGGGATACAGGAGCAAACAGTCCTGTGACCAATGATGTGGAGTAGGGAAGAAAACTATGGCCTGTGCCTGGTTTTGTATATAAAGTTTTACTGGAACACAGCAATACTCATTTGTTTGTATAATTGTCTATGGCTGCTTTTGTGCTATAACAGAATTAAGTAGTTGTGTCTGAGACCTTATGGTCTACGAAGCCTAAAATATTTACTATCTCGTCCTTTACCGAAAAAGTTTACCCATGCCTGGTCTGAAGGGTGACAGTTGCTGAAATCATTTAATTAGACTTGACTATAGGATATATTCACTGTCAAGTTTTAAGGCAAACGATGATTTATACTTCATAAATAATGCTTTTAAAGGACTTATCAAATGGACTTTATCTTCCTGACGTTTAAAACTTTACCCAAGTGAACATTTTATTTTTTAATATATGGCAAATCATATGTACTCAAAGCAAAAGATGATTTAGGAATCAGAGCAGTATTTATCCTTGTGGTGGATAATTCCTTCTTAGATTTCTGCTTATACGTGGGGGACTGATGAATAAATCAATTTTGAGCTTAACATTATTTTAGTTCATCCTGATAGTTCATTCGCGAATGGTAGCCACTTAGCCCTCTACTGAGCTAACCCTTTGAAACACTGGTTTTAAAGACAAAAAAAGTTGACCTACACATAGGGAACACCTTGTATTTTAAAATAATAAGTCAGCTCATTCATGTGCTTTATTTAAAAACTTAAACATTTTAACAAACTTATATGCCAGGGAAATTTAACAAAATCAAAAGCTGAACATCCACATTGGTACATACCCCTACAACTAGGCAATTAAGTTTTTTATTCTGGAAGTTACTGAAGAGCATCTTTAAAAACAAGAAATGTTAATATGTTCATATCAGTAACATTCTCAGTGAAGCCACATCTGAAATCCTCACCCATAAGAATGAAAAATTCTAAACGAGAGATATCACCTGACTCAAAAAGCACAGAAGCAATTAAATATTCGAAATCATCTGCTACCAATGCTCATTTCATCCCAAAGGCTCTTCCTGGTCTCCTCCCTTTTCCTTTTCTCCCCCTTGAACAAATTTAACCTCCAATGGCAATTTATTGGGCTGTGGGACCATAGGAAAATGAATACAAACATCTTAACACTGCCATTGGCTGGGCAATATATTTCAACTTCGAAACTGCTTTGCAATTGCACATTAATCCCCTCAGACTGAACAGAGGGTCCAGGAAGAAAGGATTGATCTCCTTTAATGATGAAACCTTGGCACTACAGTTTTATTTTTCACAACACAGTGCTGCTAAGAACCCCACTGTTATTATGAAAATTTCCCTAGCAAAGGAGCTCCATCACATTACCGGTGCACCAATTCATCATAACGTGCCTCGCTCCTGCTCATCAACAAGTCTGAGTGATGAAAAGATCCAATATTATCCCGACAGTACTTCATGCGCATTCTCAATCACACATTATTACAGCATCCATATTAATTTTCAGTGACACGCGTCCTAGGCCTGTTCAAATTAGGCAAACCAACGAGGGGGAGTTGATGAAATACCAGCATAGCCACAGCTCATTGCATTCCAATTTGCATGCAAATGGTTTATCAGGAAAATTCCATTCCCAGCAACCAGCAAGTGAAAAACAACTGTAATCTACACTTCAGGGCCACCATACAGAGCTTAATGAATCGCAAAGAGAGAAAGAAGTGACAGACCTATGAGAGGATCGATTTCCACTGGCAGCTGGTATGGCTGGTCTTGTACTGCACCTTGATGAGCTGGAATTCACAAAAGATTAAAAAAAAAAGCATTATTTTTCTTATACTAAACTACATAAAAATGTTTAAGTCAAGTCTTCCATAGAATTGTTTCCAACCTCCAAATCTCTCATATACTTTTGTGAAATTTAAAGAAAAAAAAATCCAGGTGCTTTTACGGCTAGCTTATGAAACATTTATTTTAGATTAGTGCTGTTCTGAACATGTGCCATCGGCAGTGGCTCCAGTCCTGGGCCATAAGCTCTAGCAGATGCTTGACTGGCAACCTCTGATGCTGCAACAAAACAAAATTAAGTGGTAAAGCGCGCTGAAAACAAAATGTGACAACCATCTGCTGACTGTAGCAAATACTGTTTTTTTGTTACTTCTTAAAAAGGCAGTTTTGAATGCTGCAGCACAAAGGATCCACAAAAACGTCAATTTATGATGGAGAAAGGGAAAGCTCTAAGTCAGGGAACATTTAATGTTTCATCCATCACTTAAAACCAATCAATTGAAAGTTTGAATAAAAATAAAGAAAGCGATCCGCAGATAAATGTTTTAGTTAAATGCATTTGGCTGAAATATTTTCCTCAAGATTGGATTGAGGTTTTTAAGAAAAGTTTTATTAATATTTAATATTTCCATGGTTTCAATTTCAAAATACTCTGAGAAGCAAATGAAAAACAAAAATCAATCCATACTAAGAATAGTTTGTTCAACAGTTCTAAAGGTTCCTGCATACTTATTTTGTTATTGAAAAGAGATTTTGAGGGCTGTTTCCCTGTGAAAGGTAGAAGGACTTAAGGTAAAGAGGAAGTGTGCTGGGGAGCCGGAGCTGCTGCGGGCTGCTATGCAGACTTAGGCGAGCATAAACCCAAAAAGGAAGGGTTTTGGAGTAGATGATCTTTTCAGCTTTGTAATTCTAATAGTTAAATTCTGGGCCCTTTTCCAAATTATTTTCCCCGAATGACTCAGCCATTCACTCTGGTCAGTATCTGCCTTTTATAGACTCATCAGCATTTAAACTACTGCTTAGCTGGTATCAGAACTCTGCTTAATACCGTCATATTTTAGGAAATCTTTCTGTCTCTCCTTGAGGGGCTTAAAAGAAAAATGGGGTACGTTCCAATAAGTTCATTAGATTATTTTTAAAACTTATTATGTTATCATTTCCCCTGTTAGCAAATACCAACTTTTCAAGGTGGTTTCAAAGATCATTAATACTGATAAAATACCTAAGTACAATATTAGCACTAAAAATTATAGTTGAGTATGTATAAGAAATTAAAGTAGCTGAAGAAAGGAAGCTGTATAACTCAGTCTTTTTTACTGAAGGCATTGTCTGCTGATCACTGGCTCTGCCAGGAAGAAATCAGGGGACACATACAGGGAATGTTCAGGGAGAATGCACCATAGCTTCTGGTTAACCCAAAAGTGCCATTTACTTTCAGTAATACCACTGCTAATCAATTAATACCTTGACAATTCTTCTCTACTTTTCTTAGAATCTGGGATCATAGAGACATGAAAGACACAGTGTCACTGAAACGTAGGAGGGTAACTATCTCTGGTCATGCCTCAAATTCCAGTGCTGCCACTGACTGCCCGTGTGACCTTGGGCAAGTAATGTAGCCTCTGCATTTCAGTTTCCTGATCAGTAAAACGGGTTAGTTAGACTGAACAATATGAAATTAATAATACCTGACATTTTGACCTATAAAGAGGCGATTTCATATGGTTCAACCTAAATATACAACTTACATCCTAAGACTGTTGAGGGGATTCAGTGAGTTAATACATGTAAAGTGATTAAAACAGTATCTAGAACCTAGAAAATGCTCTATAAATGTTAGCTGCTATTCTTTTATTCTGTAAGCAGGTTCTGTAAGGTCCTATGGAGGAGAAGGAAAAATAAAGATAACTTTTTTTTTTTTTTTAAATCAGGACTCAGACACTGCTGAAAGAAATGATAGGAGCTAGCTGTCTAATGCACAAACTATGGAAATCATAGTTTCTCAGAAAAGAACCAGAGTCTAAATTTTTAAAAAAGTAGTATAACATGAATTTGACATTCATTGGAGAAAAACTGTTGGGGGATTTCTGACATTTTTGTTCATGACATTTGTTTGAAATCAAGGCGTATCAATGCAAGGGAAAGGTAGAACAAGATAGGATGAAAGACCAGATTTATATAAACACACTTGAAATGAGACACAGATTTAATAAAATGGATGCTTAATATTTTTAGGTGTAGGTATAAGCTCAGAATTGGAGATCACATTGTAGAAGGGTTAACTACCTGTGTATTCCCGTATGTATTTATCTGGTGAGGAGTTGCTGTGTCATACTGTAAAGCCAGGGGTGGAAACAAAACACAAGGTACACGTGGAGTCTGAATGGGTGTCTCTGGATCATAGGGGCCCCCAAATGTGGGGCGACTATCCATAGGATGGAAGCTGAGGCAGAACAAAGGAGAAGTTTATTGAATACACTGCAGGGGAGCATTGGGCAGGGGAGCAGAGGAGAGGCTGTCTGCAAGGAGGTAGTGGGTGGGGGCTGCTTTTAAAGGGAGAAAGGGAGCACGTATGTGGATGTAGGGAATATTCCCTTCTTTGGGAACTGTGGCTCACTGTAAGTAGCCCCTTGGTTAGGGCCTATGGGTATTTTGAGGTGGGGCACCTGGAGGGCCTGTCTGTATTCCATCACCCAAGTCGGCTTGCCTAAAAGCAGCCTGGACATCTCCCCTGGCAGATGAGCAATGACAAATCTTAGACATTCGGGCAGAGGATTCATCCTCAGTAGTACAGACACAAAGGTGGCTCACTGGGGAGAACAAGAGGCAAAGAACTGGTAAAACATATGCAGTCCTCCAAGCTTTTTTTTTTTTTTTTTTTTAATTTTATTTATTTATTTGACAGAGAGAGACAGCAAGAGAGGGAACACAAGCAGGGGGAGTGGGAGAGGGCGAAGCAGGTTTCTGGCTGAGCAGGGAGCCTGATGTGGGGCTTGATCCCAGGACGCTGGGATCATGACCTGAGCCAAAGGCAGATGCTTAACGACTGAGCCACAAGCTTTTATCTCACAGAACGGTGGGCTTGGGCTGGGAACAGCTGGGTGCACTGTAAGTGGTACTCCAGCAAGAGATGCTGCCCCTAAAGCACTTCACATATCTAGAGAAAAATTGGAAGTAGGGAAAAGAACACGTGACCACCAAGTACTAAGGGAAGCAAGCTTTCCAGTCAGGGAAATGGGCTGGCTCACGAGGGGACTGCCAGGAGCCTGGCATCAGTACTTTTGGAGTATCAGCTGGAGACCTAGTAAGTAGCCCTTTCGTGGAGTCAGCTCAGTTCCTGCTGAGCTGGCTCTCTGCTAGGCTGAACGGAAGAGAGTGGCAGAGAGTAGCCCGGGCTTTCCAGCAACTGAAAAGGTTTGTTTCTCCTTAAATATGCTGTCACTCTGTTTAAACTGAAGAAGTTCTCAGAGCTGCCACAGCCACCCAGGATAGGCATCATTTGTGCTGGCCCTGATGGCGCACACTACTGGTGCTTTTGCCGAGCTCTAAGAGTAAACGCACACTGACTAGGTCGATCCTCTAGTGTATTTGATAGCATACATCACCAGCATGTTTTTCCTCTAACGAGTAGTATTAGAGAATCCAAAAATCACATTTGTTAACTGATAATCTTTAGTCCCAAAATATGTCATCCGCATGCACATTTTCCACTGTAAGTTCACTTGAAGAAAAAGGAATACAAGGACCTAATAACAGAGATTGAATATACCTGCCTCGATTTCTACTTTCTCTACTTTTTCTGAAATCTATTCTCTAATCAAATATTGGCATTCATTTCCTTTCTACTACAAGAAAATGGCCATATTTAATAAATTCTGATACCAACCACAGATTCTTCATGATGGATACCTTACTGAGCAAAGTCAGTGCACCAAGTTTTTGCTTGAATGTCAATTCAATTCTATTCCATTCTAAGTGCTTTTGCATTTAATTTGACATGAGGTCCTACTCAAGAATTTATATTTTTTGCAACCAGTTCAGGTATTATAATGAGCAGTACTTTATGTACACTTTACAGATTTAATGACAAGTTATCAGACTACTAAAATCTATCTTTTAAAATTTCCTACCTAAAACAATGGCTTGGAAAAAAGCCTATAATCTTCAGGACTTTAAAAGATTTTCCTTCTTAAAAACAGAATTTCTAACTAGTGGCCAAAAAGAACAGTGCTAGATCCAGATCCTAACATTCCTGTTCTAATGAGAGGCAATAAATCATAGAGGGTGATCATAAAATTTGAGTCAGAAAACTTGGGTTCAAACCTGGCCCTGCCACTGACTGGCCATATGTGATACTGAACAAGGCAAGTTCCCTGGGGCTCAGTATCTTCATTGGTAAAACATGGGGCTGGATTAGATGA
>NW_024423453.1:38981492-39147663 GCF_017311325.1 Ursus maritimus
TTGAGGTGGGGCACCTGGAGGGCCTGTCTGTATTCCATCACCCAAGTCGGCTTGCCTAAAAGCAGCCTGGACATCTCCCCTGGCAGATGAGCAATGACAAATCTTAGACATTCGGGCAGAGGATTCATCCTCAGTAGTACAGACACAAAGGTGGCTCACTGGGGAGAACAAGAGGCAAAGAACTGGTAAAACATATGCAGTCCTCCAAGCTTTTTTTTTTTTTTTTTTTTAATTTTATTTATTTATTTGACAGAGAGAGACAGCAAGAGAGGGAACACAAGCAGGGGGAGTGGGAGAGGGCGAAGCAGGTTTCTGGCTGAGCAGGGAGCCTGATGTGGGGCTTGATCCCAGGACGCTGGGATCATGACCTGAGCCAAAGGCAGATGCTTAACGACTGAGCCACAAGCTTTTATCTCACAGAACGGTGGGCTTGGGCTGGGAACAGCTGGGTGCACTGTAAGTGGTACTCCAGCAAGAGATGCTGCCCCTAAAGCACTTCACATATCTAGAGAAAAATTGGAAGTAGGGAAAAGAACACGTGACCACCAAGTACTAAGGGAAGCAAGCTTTCCAGTCAGGGAAATGGGCTGGCTCACGAGGGGACTGCCAGGAGCCTGGCATCAGTACTTTTGGAGTATCAGCTGGAGACCTAGTAAGTAGCCCTTTCGTGGAGTCAGCTCAGTTCCTGCTGAGCTGGCTCTCTGCTAGGCTGAACGGAAGAGAGTGGCAGAGAGTAGCCCGGGCTTTCCAGCAACTGAAAAGGTTTGTTTCTCCTTAAATATGCTGTCACTCTGTTTAAACTGAAGAAGTTCTCAGAGCTGCCACAGCCACCCAGGATAGGCATCATTTGTGCTGGCCCTGATGGCGCACACTACTGGTGCTTTTGCCGAGCTCTAAGAGTAAACGCACACTGACTAGGTCGATCCTCTAGTGTATTTGATAGCATACATCACCAGCATGTTTTTCCTCTAACGAGTAGTATTAGAGAATCCAAAAATCACATTTGTTAACTGATAATCTTTAGTCCCAAAATATGTCATCCGCATGCACATTTTCCACTGTAAGTTCACTTGAAGAAAAAGGAATACAAGGACCTAATAACAGAGATTGAATATACCTGCCTCGATTTCTACTTTCTCTACTTTTTCTGAAATCTATTCTCTAATCAAATATTGGCATTCATTTCCTTTCTACTACAAGAAAATGGCCATATTTAATAAATTCTGATACCAACCACAGATTCTTCATGATGGATACCTTACTGAGCAAAGTCAGTGCACCAAGTTTTTGCTTGAATGTCAATTCAATTCTATTCCATTCTAAGTGCTTTTGCATTTAATTTGACATGAGGTCCTACTCAAGAATTTATATTTTTTGCAACCAGTTCAGGTATTATAATGAGCAGTACTTTATGTACACTTTACAGATTTAATGACAAGTTATCAGACTACTAAAATCTATCTTTTAAAATTTCCTACCTAAAACAATGGCTTGGAAAAAAGCCTATAATCTTCAGGACTTTAAAAGATTTTCCTTCTTAAAAACAGAATTTCTAACTAGTGGCCAAAAAGAACAGTGCTAGATCCAGATCCTAACATTCCTGTTCTAATGAGAGGCAATAAATCATAGAGGGTGATCATAAAATTTGAGTCAGAAAACTTGGGTTCAAACCTGGCCCTGCCACTGACTGGCCATATGTGATACTGAACAAGGCAAGTTCCCTGGGGCTCAGTATCTTCATTGGTAAAACATGGGGCTGGATTAGATGAACTCTCTGGTTTCTTCAAACTTTGGTTTATGATTCTAATGGTTATTTCAGTATCGTGCTGTTAGTTACCCTAACTATTCAACATTTAATGGAAAAATAGAATGTACTTATGGGTTTGTAGTATTTGGGCTGTGAAATTTAAGTGTTTTTTTTTTCTATTGTCCATGACAAATACTATGATGTCATACACAAAAAGGCACATAAGTAGACGATGAAAAGTGTTGAGTACATGAGTAAGTGGAAAAAAGGAGACCATCTGATAAATAAATATATACTATTTATGGACACAATTTAGAAAATCATTATATTAAGTTAGAGAAATGATATTTATCTAAAAGGAATAAAGACAAACCACCAGATGCCAAAGAATAGTTTATGTTTTAACATTTGTATTCTATGCCTCAGAGGGGACTTCTTTAAGCCTTTCAGACTATTAAATATTTTGATTCAGACTAATGCTTGAAAATTGAAAAGCTTCAATGTTGAGATATCATATATTTAAAGTGGATATTACAGTATCTTTCTACAGTGTTCAGCAGTTACTATGCATCATCATGATATTTCTTTACTTACCAGGAAGGTTGTGCCACTTGTTCACTGCAAATAGTCTGTTAGCAGTGACTGTGATCACGGCAGGAGTCGCCAAACCAGGCTGGGTGTTAGCTGCCACGTGAGTGACAGGGGAGTTGGAGGGAAACTTTAGGACCATGATAACATCCTGCTGGGCTTGGTCTGTGAACATCAATGGACTCTGCAGGAGGAGATACTGTTGAGTGGGCATGACAAGACCCAAATATACAAGAAGGAAAAGACAAAGAAAGACAAGAAAGAGGGTGCAGGAAAAGAAGAGGAAAGACCATGTTAACACAAGTTGCAACTGAGAGTGGGGTGAGCAGAAAGGTTTATAGAAACAGCAGTTAGGATTGGCTTGTAATTTTCGTGTATGTCATTAGTTGAATGTTTTGGTGATCGAAGTAGAATAACATTAACAGAAACATTTTAAAAATCATTAAAAATCATTTTAAACATTTTAAAAAGATTTTATTAGCTCCTTTCCCCACCCCACTCCCATGAAGAACTAAAGAAATGATTTGATTTAGATTCTAACTAGGCAAAGTATTAGAGATTGCGTTAAACCATTCTAATTGCTAGTATGTGTCAGATTAAAAAAAAGAGGCTAGGCAATGGGTACAAAAGCAAGGCAAGGCAACTTCCAAAGATCATCAAAAGTTGTGTTGAGTTAGCATGAAGATTTTGACAACTAAATAGAGAGATAATTAAAACAAACATATTTATAAGCAATAGTTACACAGCATGTATGTATTATTACAGTCGAGAAATAACTTACGAACGTAATATACAAACTTAATTATAAAGGTGTTTCAAAGCAATGCATAATTAAATGTACTTGTAAAAACAATATATTTATATAGTGTACCAAGTCATAAACACTGCCCTATTATAATGCAAATGTTGTTCTTTTCTGCTACAGCTAAGGATAAAAAGAAATACCTAGATGCCCCTCCTCTCTCGGTAAAAACAAAAACAAAAACAAAAACTAAAGCCTAAGACTTTTGATTTCTCCTTTAAAAAGCAGCAATTGAAAATGTTAAACAAAAAACACTGTCTGCTCTAATAACTAGCAACAAAATAAATCTTGAAGACTACTAAGGATTTAGAACATTCCTACAACTCATATGTCATAATCCAAGACATCTATAACACCACTGTGATGTACCAGCTTTATTTATATGTGGTGCCAGTACGCTATCACACAGTAATTGCACTGTGCATTTCCAGCAATCCTCTTCTACCATGTCTATTTTCTAATAGCTGATTAGTATCATTCACAATTGAAACACTTTGATGAAGTGCTTCTGGCTGCTTTCCTACTGCCATATTTCAAAATACCAGGTATATGTAAATGTGTAGGCACATATATTTAACACATATTTATTCAGAACTGCTAATAAAAAATTAAATACATTTGCATTTTTATTATCAGTCCTTTAAAAAAGTTATTAAGAGTACTTAGAAAAACATATTGCACTAAGAATTCCTATTTGCACTCTTTGCATAAAGGTGTAAATAAAGGCAACTAATAAGCTACCCAGACACCCTTCTGAGCAAGTGGCTAAAAGCCAATCAATATTATGAGTTAATCCTCCCTGGATGCTCATTCAATTAAAGGTGTCAGTAATGCCTCATCTGATGTGGCCTCAATTAAATCCAACTATCTGATGGTGTGAAAACACAGGGGGATACAGCAACAGCAGCAAAACCAGACAAATAGGCAGCCTTCGTGTGCCTGCTAATTACTACACCTGGTGTATATTATGGCTCATGCACTTAACGCAGCACGAGGTGGCTTTAATCTCTGCTATATCCGTGTGTGTGTGTGTGTGTGTGTGTGTGTGTGTGTGTGGTGGGGTGGGGTGCACTGATGGTTGATGGGGGGGACTCATCTGAATGGTAGTAAAAACAATAAACATTTGGGCCTTTGATTTTTAAAACCTCTGTATCAATTAGCAATTTTTATTATACAAAGAACCTTTTATACAGTTTTCAAGGAACTCTGTGGAACTGGGCAAAAATGAGAAACAATGAGCAACAACAAACACAACACCCTACAGGATAGTTTTGAAGAAGTCCTGGGAAAAGGAAATGAACATCGTTTCAGAGTACCAAGCCTTATTTTTCAATTATGAGGTTAAAAAAATAATATTTACTAAGGTCAATTTATAAACTCTGAGTAAGAGTATAACATACATCATAAAGTGTCACTGAAAGGAAGTTGATACTTATTTTTGAGCTTAACAGCTCGTACTGTAAATACGATTAGACTGAAATTGAATAATTCCAATGTTTATGCCCTTAAAAAAACACAGAAGAATCTCTAATGTGTAGGAAGAATGTCTTGTTTACATAGTGACTCTAGTGGGCCAACTCTTAGCCACATGGCAAGGACAAGCTACTTCCACAGAAAGCCGTAGACATCATATCCAGAACTGTCCACCGCATTTTTATAACAAGCTGTCCCCTCAGCCTGTTTCTACATACTCCATCTTGACTAGTGCTCCCAGTGCAGGCAAGCAGTGGGAAACTCTTGGGAGTTCCATCATATCCTTTTGGCTGACAAGTATGGAATAGGGAGCACTAGACCTAAGAGAAAGCACAGCGCAGCATACTGGGCTAGTCTACAGTGACAGCAACAGCTGTAGATGAGGAGGATACCAGGTAAAGCAGGGATAAGAGAAGCAAACCATCCTCTAATCCTAGGTGCCTCAGGGAACCCCATTTGAGGTAGAAGGGGAAACTGCTACCCTAATTTCATTCGGTTGTCCCAGATTAAATGTACACTTGTTGACAACTCTGGTTTCTCTCCAACACACCTTTCTTTCCCACCCACATATGTGTGACATGAAAACACAGCTTGCACAAGTCTGGAAAGGAGTTCAGGGATTCAATGCAGAGGATAAAGATAATGGGAAAGACTGTTATCCCATCCTCATATAAGCATGTGCCTTCCTATCCTAGAAAGCTGAACTGCCTCAATGGATTCTTTTGCCATGAAGACAGGCTTGACAGGAGAAGCTCCCTCCTTGCCCCAGTGACCAAGTCTGACCAGGTAAAAGTCAGTGGTGCAGTGGAGGTGAGTGTCCATGAGCCACCATCATAATAGCCTGAGTCTCACTGACAAGCTACTACTAAAACTATTTCCAAACCACAAACATAAATCATTCTTACTATTTTTATAGGATTATCTTGCACTGTTTTTGTTAAATGTTTGCTTTTTACGTAATCTTCTGCTCAGTAAAGTTACCCTTTATGTTCACTTAAATCTGATCTCACCTGTTTAAAAATGTTTAGTGGAAAACATGATGCAAATAATTTTTAAAATGCTGTATTTTACTGTGATGGCCAATTCATGTAACTAGAGCAAGAAGGGAAAAAAGGTTTGGAAGCAGAAAGAAGTTGACAAAGAGGGTGAAAGGGAAAAAGACACAAAGATGACAGCGAGATGGAAAGGGAAAGAAAAAAAGAAACATAGCCAGAGGTGAAAGGGCCACATCTCTATATCTTGCTCTCTTTGCTCCTGTCCCTTTGCCATATTGGTCAAAATTCTACCATCTCCAACTCCTGATTCTGGGCTGGCCTCTGACTTGCTTTGACCAATAAAATGTGGTGTAAATGAGGTTATATGTTCAAAAGTCTTGCAAAAGTGTTCTCTTGGAACACTGTTCCTACTGTGAGAGTAGCCTGAGCTAACTTCCTTGATGATGAAAGACCACATGGAAAGAGGTCTGGCCACCTCAGCCCACCCCACAGCAGTATGTGAGGGCGCCAAGGGGAGAAGAAAAGAAGAAGTGCCTGTCTAACCCTCAAAATCACAAGCAATATAAATCACTGTAGTAAGCTTTGGGTGGTATGGTATACCAAACTATCTTTTCTTCTCACTGTGGTCCCTTATCCTCGGTAACAAGACCCTACACATTAGGATTAGTTTTAAAATTCCCAAACTGAAAGCATATTGGGATGTAAAAAACAAACAGAAGCAAAACTAATCTAGAAACTCATAGGATCAAATTAGAAAACTCATCTATCCTATGTCTGAAGCCATTATCCTGCAGCGAGGATATATGACAATTATAAACCTTTTAATTCTGCAACACAAAACATGGACTGATGAGATCCTACAGCACTGGAGCAATGTTCACCTTTCCAAAGACTCCAGGACAGCATGTCATAGTATCTGCCAGTTGTTAGCAGGTTGACAAACATCGCATAAAAAGAACAGGCTCAGATGTGGTAGAAGATCTCAAGTACAACAAAACACGGTTATGAATGTTGAGTCTGGTCTCAGAGAGAGGCAAGAAACAAGAAGAGTGTAAGCAGCACTTACCACTTGCATAGCAGAACCTCTGGGAGGATGGGGCTCTATGAGTAGTTGAGAAGGAGTCTGTCCAAAACTTCGAATTTGAGCTTCAACAGCCTGAAAAAGGCATGGGCAAGTTTGAGGGTTAAGAGGTGCTAATTATAGGCAGTAGAACCACAACTGTCACCTGAAAATGTCATTCCATACTTCTGGTTTGTTTCATGTTGAAAATCAACTTTATGTTTTCACAGTGGGTCTAAGCACCTGGCAAGGACATTGAGGGTGAGGTCATCCTTTAGTACTGTGTAAGCTGTTCCTATAAAACCCTGCAAAACCTTCTCATCTTGCTCAGTGATATGAACCAGAAACCAGCTATTACAATCAGAAATTGTCCTTTTTGGCTTCATCTCTGTTTTCTTGCATTTTTTTCCCTGCTTGCATCATCCCTGATGACTAAAGCTAATCTTTTACAGGTATAGAGAAAACCTATTGCTGCTTTGATTCTAGGCCCCATTTCATCCTGGGAAGTAGAAAGGAGGAGAAAAGAAACATAGCACCTGTGAAAATGGCTTGATGCTATTATTTTGCCATAGGAAGAGCATTATTGTTGACAGTCTCTTTGAACCTAGGTGGCTAAACAACAAAGTAAAAGCCATATGTTGCATCCAAGCATGAGACAGTTAAACCAGGGACTAACTAAACATAAGAAACATGTGCATGCCCTTTTTGAAAGACGTGTGCACGCACCCTTTGCAAGACACTCCCTTACCACGGATCTTCCTGTACACCTAGCACAGATGCTCACTTCCCAATCACCAATAACTCCTTCATCATGGAAAACAACTAAATGCCAGATGCTATCACCATCTGTAATTATTTTATTTGTTTACTTGTTTATGCCTTTCTCTTCCACTAAAATACAAGATCTATGAAAGCAAGGACCTGATCTATCTTCTTTATTAGATCCCTAAATTGGGTGAATGAATAAATAATACAGTATGTGTGAGGAGAGAGAAGGAAGCAAAGAGATAGAAAGACTATTTCAACCCCCACAATAGTCAGGATTCTAACTTCCAGGTTAAATGAATGAGGAAAACCTCTCAAATTCATAAGAGAATATATGTTTATCATGTTATTTTTTTAATCCCTAAGAAAACAATCCTTAATTTTTACATGCTCTGCAGGACTGTAGGCAATTAATATATCAAAAAACAAGGAAATATAATCATTTTCTAGTATTAATTTCCTTTTTTTATTTGTTGAGGATACCACCAGTAGCCCTTTACAATGAACCTTGTAAGAAACGGTGATAGCAATTCATTATTTATGCATTCAGTAATCATCAACAATGTACATAGCAGTATTAGGTCTTAATGTTTCTGCCCTTGAATGAATTCTCAATATGGGAAGCAGGACAAATGGACTCAGAAGGTTAAACAGCAGTTTGATGTAGTCAGGCCAATAAGTTTAAAGACAGCTCTATGACTTGCTTAGGCAGAAAAGACTGGAAAGCCCCTCTGTGAAAGCTGACTGGTATGATGGAAGCAGCATGGCTTTTGAAGTCAAACAGACCATGTTCAAACCCTGCATGCGTACCACTTATAAGCGCTGTGATCTGGGTAAGTTATTTAATAACCATCTCAAAGTTTCAATTTTCTCTCCTGTAAAATGTGGATAATAGTAGTATCCACCTCATCATGCTATAGTAAGAATTAAATGATATTTATGTAAAAAACATAGCAAAGTGCTTAGTAGATTAGACACTCAATATGCAGTCAACAAATATTCACTAAGGGCTGATAATAACAACAAATATTTATTTAGTTCTTACTATTTACTGAGAACTTTTTGAAGTGCTTTACTACCTTATATCAGTTAATCTTTAAACTACATGAAGTGAGTCCAGACACCTGGGTGCCTCAGTCAGTTAAGCATCTGACTCTTGATTTTGGCTTTGGTTGTGATCTCAGGGTTGTGAGATGTAGCACTGTGTGCGACTCCAAGCTCAGTGGGGAGTCTGCTTCTCTCACTCTCCCTCTGCTCCCCCCACCCCCCGCTCACACAGGCACACATGATTCTAAGAAATAAATAAATCTTTACAAAAAATAGACTATATGATGTGAGCCCTTTATTATATCCATCTATATCTATAAAGAAATACTGCACAAAGAACTTAAATATCTTGCCCAAGGTCACATTAAACGGCAAGCTCAAAATTTGCACCTACACAGCATGATTCTAGAGCTCATACTCTGAAGCTATCCTTCCTTCTTATCTGTTAGGTACTGTGCCAAGGCCTGGGGGTAAGACTGAGCACAAAAAAAGCATGAGTCTACAAGCGAATGAATTAATTAATAAGGTATCACTGTCATCAACATTATCATCATCATCATCATCATCATCACAAAGCATGTTCAGATACAATTAGTAGAGTAGCATGGCTAGTAAGTTTGGTTTTATATAGCAGGAGATAAGGTTGGCCCTAGACTTCAGAAACAAGAGGAGGAGCCAAGAGGAAGCAAGGAATAGAGACTAGGATCATTTCAGAACTTCTAAAATGCTTTTTTTTTTTGATGGGGTTAAATCAATTTATGATCAACATCAGGACAATCTTGAAGAAGAAAAAATATCGCACGATGGGAGAACTTGAAGCCTAGAGGTAGTCACAAAGAAGGCGGGAGCACTGCTATTTTATGATATATGGATTTATGGACTGAGTTCATGAATGTGAAAAAAAAATTTTTTTAAAGATTTTTTTTTTTTAATTTATGTGACAGAGACAGCCAGCAAGAGAGGAACACAGCAGGGGAGTGGGAGAGGAAGAAGCAGGCTCCCAGCGGAGAAGCCCGATGTGGGACTCCATCCCGGAACGCCGGGATCATGCCCTGAGCCGAAGGCAGACGCTTAACGACTGTACCACCCAGGCGCCCCTATGAATGTGAAAATTTCTTTTAAGACCAGTTGGCAAAGCCAGCACCTTTACCCTTGACTGCTGCTTTTGGTGGTCCCTGCCCAACAGCCCATATGTCTTTCCCCCTATTTAAATGGAGGAGGGGGAGGGAAGAGATAACTTGCATACCTGGCCTGTGGCATTGACTTTGCCATTTTTTTGCTGTGTGATTTTGGGCAATTAGCTTAACCTCTGTTCCTCATCTACCAAATAGATACTAATGATGCCTAGTTCACAGAATTATCTGGAAAATTAAATAATACCTAAAAAGGATTTAGTATAGTACTTAGCACATACAAAGCACTAAATAAAATGTTGCATTATTATTAGGTTTGAGACTCAGCGTAATCCCCATCTAATACAGCTAAAACAGGGAAGGAAAGGAAGAAATGTTTCAGGAGTGAATAATGATAATGATGAACACATTATTTTAGGAAACTGAAATCTGGCTCAAGATTTCAAAATATACTGCAGGGTTAAGCACCCAAAGACAAAAATATCTCTTTGGAGGTTCAGAGACCAGTCCAAAATGAAAGGGATTATATACCCCAATCCTTATGGAAGCTGTGGTACTTGAAAGAAAGGGATAAATATTTATGGACTAAGGAAAAATCAACAGGTCTTGGAGAATGATGACTTTGAGCAATGAAGAAAAGACAAACTAATTCTTTTTCTTTTGAACTTGCATATTTTAGAGAATAGTAAAGCAATGAATGGAAATAGAAGTTTCTGTTGGAGAACTAGTTTGCCATAAGACAGTGTATTTTCTGTGCCATGTGGAATCTGAAGTGATAGTGATAGCCATCTACCCATGTTGAGATATCCAATGAGCAAAAGAAAGCCCAAGATTGGCTCTGACATCAAAGATCAGTATTGATTTAGGTGTAATTCAGAAAAGAGAAATGTTAAGTCAATGGTTTTAGATCCTTCTCTTCCCCTGTGTATATGTGTGAATTTTTAAGCAACGGAAATGACTTCCTTTTTCAAATGAAATATAACATAAAACCCCAATATATCAAAAACATAGGTACAGGGGCTATCTCCTTTAAAACTGGACAAAGCCATCCTTCATAAGCTTCCTTCGCAGCTCCTGAGACAATTCTTAGAAATCTTAGAGCTCTGGCACATAGTTTGAAACTCACTGGTTAAGCTCCAGGAAGAAAATACACGAGACACACGCAAAAAAGGACCTAGAGCTGAACCTTGGGAAATACTCATATTTAGGGTATCATACAAGGAACTAATGAAGAAAGCAGAGGAGGAAGGAATTTGGAGTCAGGGAGCAGGACAGAGTGATATGGAAGCTGTAAGGTGAGAATTCCAAACACAGAATGGTCAGTAACATTAACTACTACAGAGAAACTAAGAATAATGACATTATGGCATATAAATCTTAATTATAGACATAACTTTAATGTAACCGATCTTAATACTACATACCTGCTTCACACTTCACATTGTTTTGAAATGAAAAGGATACGATGGTAAGACAACTTTAAAAAATACTAATGTTCTTTGTTTTCTTAAAGATTAATTAATTTATTTGAGAGAGAGGAAGAGCATGAGCTGGGCAGGAGGGAAGGAAGAGGGAGAGAAGCAGACTTCCCCCTGAGCATGGAACCCAACATGGGGATCAATTCCAGGAGCCCGATATCATGACCTGAGCCAAAACCAAGAGTCCAACACTCAACTGACTGAGGCATCCAGGTGACCCTCTTCCTTTTTTCTTTTAGAGAGAGAGAGTGCATAAGCAGGGGGGAGGCACAGAGGGAGATGGCTAGAGAGAATCTTAAGCAGGTTCCACGCCCAGGGCAGAGCCCCATATGGGATTCAATCTCAGGACCCTGAGTTCATGACCTGAACAGAAATCAAGAGTTGGACGCTCAACTGACTCACTAGGGGCCCCACCAATGTTCTTTTTTTAACATTTTTTTTAAAAAAGTCTTAAAATTTTAGAATTTGCACATTAGTGACCTCTTTCAGGAAAAGGTTTTTTCAAGTCATATAATACAATGGGCTGATTACTCTCTCTCAATAACAGAATAAAAGCGGTATTATCCCACATGGATTAAATAATACTTTTCTTTCCAAGTCCTCCCAACATCTAAAAAGACTACAGAATTCTCAGGCACAAATACTTTAATTCTTGACTAACCTTTGAGTTCAAATCTTTCTTCTATGGGAAAGATTTTCAAATCCAAAACCAGGGGATTACTGATTTCTATGAAGTGTCCATTTACACTGTTGCCAAATGGTCATCTATGTACACTGTGTGTATGGTATGTCTCAGCACACTTAAAATTAACATATCTAAAATCTGGGAAAACTAATTTTATTCTAGCATTCTTTAGTCAAGGGTTAGACTCCTATTTTGATTTTTCTTTTATCCTCAAATTCTTACTGATATTTAAAAATTTTACCTCCTCTTTTCACATATAATCAGTCACTAGACCAAATCATTTAATTTCTTCTTTAATTTAGTTTCTTCCTTCAGCGTATCCTGCAGAACTAAGTTTTCCCAAACTCTCCTTATGCAATATCCCCTTGATCAAATGTCTTCAATTAATCTCCAGTAATTAAAAGGTAAAGGCCTAATGTTAGGCAATAAAGGTCTTCCCACATCTCTAACTTTTATTCCCTCATCCGGTTCCCGCATACAGTGTTCTTTTTCAGTCAGTCTGCTTTTCCTGCATGAATATAATCAGCTCTTTTTGCCTTACATTTGCTCTCATGTGACTGCCCCTTCTAGAACGGTCACCCTCATCTTCAATTTTCTGAGTCCTACCCCTCTCCAGAAAACCCTGCTTGAGTTCCACCTTTTTGTTGTACTATTTCCCAAATGTTATAACCTGCTCATATTGTTGACTACACACTTGATTTCAGCTTCCTTGTAATGTTTTTTTGGTAATTTTTAATAATTACTACTCTGTGTCCGCAGCTGTACTCTAAAGGGGTTGAATATCATCTATTTTAGTAGTATGCAGCACACAGAACAGTCCCTTGCACATAGTATTCTTACAACATAAAGAGTACCGGGTGCCTATTATACACAGCAAGCTCACCCAGACCCTCAAGCCTTATCTCGGTTTGTACTGGGGACAAAACCGAGCTTGAGAGAATAGAACAGTTCTTGAAAGGGCAAAATGTGGGCAAGGGTGAGAATGGGAAGTGTAAGTGAAGGCTGATAACTGCTATTACTGAGACCAAAGAGTCTTTCAGGAAGGTCTGAAAGATGTCAATGAAGACAACAATTCTCATTTCTTCATCCCAACATAGCTGAGGGATATGACAACACTTCCATGTCTCACTATACAGTGATTCTTAAGAACCAAGTGAGAAACTCTGGGGGAATCTGTATGATTTGAAAAAGCCCCCTAAAGTAATTTTATCACTCACTCTTCACCTTTCCCTTCTTATGAATAAAGCAATAGAAAATTTAGAGGCACACCTGAGGTCTGAAATCACGGAAACACAGGTGTAAGATTCAGGAAAGCAGACTGGTAAAAGGGTAGCTTAATAAACTGTACCAAATGCCTAAACCGTTTTTAAGAACTTTCCTTCATCTAGATAGTTCTGGTTCCGGATGATAAAAGTTTATTAAGTTGGGGCGCCTGGGTGGCACAGTGGTTGAGCGTCTGCCTTTGGCTCAGGGCGTGATCCCGGCGTTACGGGATCGAGCCCCCATCAGGCTCCTCCGCTATGAGCCTGCTTCTTCCTCTCCCACTCGCCCTGCTTGTGTTCCCTCTCTCGCTGGCTGTCTCTATTTCTGTCGAATAAATAAATAAAATATTTTTTTAAAAAAAGTTTATTAAGTTAAATTTTTATTATCTAATAGGATAATGAATTCCCATGACCCATTAGTCAATTTCAATAATTATTAACATATTTGGCCTCAGGTTAGCTTACAGGGGGCTCAGAAAGTGCTAGAAAGATTCAATGAAAAACAAGAAACTGTTCTTGCTTTTAGGAAGTTTATTTTTTCACCTCTACTGTAAAATTATATTGAGAAAAAAAATCCTACAATGACAAAAAATTATAAATATTAGCCAGCAGCCTTCACCTTTCTTCAGAGCAGTTAAATACACACCTGGACTTTCAAGATGTTCAATCCTCATGTTGCAAATTTGATTATGTAACTTCTCTAGTTAAAATCCTTCCATCCAAATTCCTTTCCATGGGGTGGCATCACTCATGAAGTTAGGTATGCAGATATTGGACTCAGACTGCTTAACTTAAAATCTTGGCTTTTTTACCTATTAGCTGAGTAACTTTGGGCAAGATACTTCTGTGCCTTAGTTTCCTCAACTAAAAATGGTGATAATAAAGTGCATATTTTATTGGGTTTTTATGAAGATTAAATGAGAGAATATAAAACATTTAGAACAATCCTTGACACAAAACAAGCTAGCAATCAGTGTTTGATATTATTATTACCGTATATACATCAAAGACTTAACACAGTGCTGGTTGAGGTTAAGTAAATAAGCATTTCATAAACGTTACCAACTAGTCATAATTGAGATTAATAATAATACAGCCCTGCCTATGCTGCCAGTCTCATCCTCTACCACCACTCTTCTCATACCATATAATGTGAGATGTAATGTGTCATACTGTCTTTGTATGTATTATTTTCTTTTCCTTTTTTTTTTTTTTTTTTCCTTTTTTCAATTCCTCTTCTCTGTGTCGTTTCTGCATTCTTTAAGACTTAGCTCGGGCATCTCTGTCCTTTGGGAAATCTCTTTTTCGGTCTCAACCAGACTGTTGCTCTCCCTCCCTGTTGCTTTTAGAGCAATGTGCACAGACCTCTACTACTTACTTGTCTGATATTCTAGTTACTTATTTATAATTGCTGCCTTATTGATTAGGCTGTAAGTCTCCTTGAGACCAGAGACTGCAAATATTTCTGCACTTCTGGAGCCTGACATACCGTAGGTGCTCAATAAATATTTACTAAAAGAATGAATGGCCATCCAAGTCAACATAATTCAGCAGGGATGCAGCTAAGATACACTCCTAGCACTATTACAAAGCAGCCTGCACTGAATAAAACATTCTATTAAACATTTCTACTAAAAAGCTTACTTTATTATTTAACATTCTTATTCATCAATTCCCAATTATTTCTGTAAATAGCCTGTTACTACTTTCTATAATAAAATCTGAGTTCAGCAGGCAACATTTCAGACGTTGAAATAACATAGTAATAAAAAAAAGACTATGCAAATACTTTGAGACATTCCAGCAAAACCACATATTTATATTTTATAAACAGCATCTCAAATATTACCTAGAGAATTTATTAATGGATTTCCAAATGGAAATATTATGAAAATATTTTCAACAAGCTGCATGTTCCACTGTTTTCTGTGCCAACTATTGCATACTTGCATGATTTTATAGCTATATCTAGAGAAAGAGACAGTATATAGAAAGAATATAGATTCACACACTAGAGAGAATGAAAGGAAGAAAGAAAGAAAAGAAATAAAAGTAAATAAAAGTAGACTTGGCTTAGTGACAATGTGGTATTTGGCTTCCACTTAACAATGACTATTTTAGTCTCTCAGAACTAGTCTTTTTAATCTAACAGACGAAACAAGTTAAATCAGCACAACACTTAGTAACCAACAATAAAGTTGTAAAATTTTATTTTAAGATGGTTTTGGAAGAGAAATAACTTAAACATATGGATGCAATTAAGGTAAACACATATGTACACTGTTTCTTTTAAGCATACAACTGTGAAATTGCATTTTATCTCCTATATATTTACATCTAAAAGCACTATAAAATCAGGTTAGAGAAATTGAAAAAAATTAAGAAAACACATTCCATTTAGTAATATGTTAAGATTTTCTGTGATTACCAAAATCAAGTTCTAAAAAGCTGTCTTAAGATTCTAAAGTAATTCTTTACCAAGAAAGTTTTAAAAATCCCAATAAGACTTTATATATTTCAGAATTAATTCACTTTTCAGTATTTAAAAAGAGAGTCATAAGAATAATCAATGATTTCCACTGTGTTAGATATAATATCATTACTCGTGCCAGTTTTCCTCTTGCCCTTCATACATTTGAACTTAAATTGAGGACAATTTGCTAGGTATTTGACAGGTTTCCACTAAATGTTTACTGACTGACTTTCTGGTTGACCAGCCTCAGTGCTCTCTGGGGCCACAATTAAAAATCTAGCTTTGGTATCAGCAAATTAAAAAAGTATACTAATCAAATTACTTAATCATAGTATGTTGAATTTTGTACTTAATTCCTAAAGGACAAAAATCCTGATAATATGAACCACTAAGGCCAAGAGAGGACAAGTAAATATACTTGATAAAAAATACATGAAGATTCCAAAAAAGAAAATTATATATAATACATATGGTTTTGTTTGGATAACATCTCTAGCTTGTTTTAAAAAAAGGCAAAGCAACTCTGGAAAACAGTGTGGAGGTCCCTTAAAAAGTTAAAAATTGAGCTACCCTATGATCCAGCCATTGCACTACTGGGTATTTACCCCAAAGATACAGACGTAGTGAAGAGAAGGGCCATATGCACCCCAATGTTCATAGCAGCAATGTCCACAATAGCTAAATTGTGGAAGGAGCCGAGATGCCCTTCAACAGATGACTGGATTAAGAAGTTGTGGTCCACATATACAATGGAATATTACTCAGCTATCAGAAAGAACGAGTTCTCAACATTTGCTACAACATGGACAGCACTGGAGGAGATAATGCTAAGTGAAATAAGTCAAGCAGAGAAAGACAACTATCATATGATTTCTCTCATCTATGGAACATAAGAACTAGGATGATCGGTAGGGGAAGAAAGGGATAAAGAAAGGGGGGGTAATCAGAAGGGGGAATGAAACATGAGAGACTATGGACTATGAGAAACAAACTGAGGACTTCAGAGGGGAGGGGGGTGGGGGAATGGGATAGACCGGTGATGGGTAGTAAGGAGGGCACGTATTGCATGGTGCACTGGGTGTTATACACAACTAATGAATCATTGAGCCTTACATCGGAAACCGGGGATGTACTGTATGGTGACTAACATAATATAATAAAAAATCATTAAAAAAAAATAAATAAATAAAAAATAAAAAAAGGCAAAGCATAATTTATAAACATTGAGAAATCAGACTCTCTCTTAATCTAAGAAATGAAATACTGAATTACTTTTTAGTAGTCAGGACAAAAATTTTAAATGCACAATTTTAAAAAATAACATAATGTGGGGCCTGGGTGGCTCAGTCAGTTAAGTGTCTGCCTTCAGGTCAGGTCATGATCCCAGGGTCCTAAGATCGAGGCCCACATCAGGTTCCCTGCTCAGCGGAGAGTCTGCTTCTCCCTCTCTGCCCCTCCGCTCCGTTTGTGCTCACTCTCTCTCCCTCTCTCAAAATAAATAAAATCTTAAATTAAAATCGCATAATGTGAGGTGGCTGGGTGGCTCAGTTTGGTTAAACATCTGACTCCTGATGTCAGCTCAGGTCATAATCTCAGAGTCTTGAGATCAAACCTCATGTTGGGCTCTGTGCTGGGTGTGCTTAATATTCTCTCTCTCCCACTCCCCTGCCGCCCCCCACCCCCGCCCAGCTGGTGCACGCATGTGCGCGCACTCTCTAAAAAAAAAAACAAAAAACAAAAAAACAAAAAAACTAAGAAAAATAGCATAATGAACCTAACTCAAAATTATTTAAAAGGAATCTCTTAAGATTGAAATGTAAATATTCAAAGTGCCCTACAAATAACAACAACAACATAGAATTCAAACTTTGTAAAGCCTAAATGTAAAAGATAAATGGCCCATTGGTTAAAAAAATGTCATGACATACTAGCATAATTAATTAATTAATTAATTAATTTTTAGTAGGCTCCACCCCCAGCATGGAGCCCATTGTGGGGCTTGAACTCAGGATCATGAGACTGAGACCTGAGCCAAGATCAAAAGTCCAATGCCTAACCAACTGAGCTACGTAGGCACTCCTAGCATATTTTAAACTCAACCAGATAAATGTTCAAAATAGAGACCAGACAATATGGGGAAGAAATAAGTTAAATTGACGAGAAGTTACTCTATGTAAACTTGGACTTGAAACCAACCTTTTTTTTTTTTAATTTTGAGAAATTAAGACATAAAAAATAAAAACTTTAATGTTTTCAACTAAAGACTGAGCTTTTGATTCAACTTCTACAAATTTTAATAAGGCAAGAATCAGATGAATGTAAAACAATTTAGATACATAGACAGTTATTATAGCACTCTCTAGCAGTAAAACTTAGGGGACAAAACTACTTAAACTTGGATAATGGAATACTATGCAGCCATTAAAACAAATGAGTTGGTCTGAATGTATCTGACATGGAAACTCGTTTATAATATATTGATGGAAAAAAATCCTAATTACCAAAGAATTTAGTGTATGATCTCATTTAGGTAAAAATAAAGAAAAATATAAACACATATAAACTTACATGTATTATGTGAGTATATATATGTATATATTTGAATATGCATGTATAAAGTCTGGAGGGTATATACCAAACTATTATCAGCTGTTATCTGATGAAAAGATTGGCAGAATAAAAATTAATACTTTAATACTTTCTTCACTTATATACTGTTTAGCATCTTAACATGCATTGCTTTAAAAATAAAGAAAAACAAAAAATTCTCCATTCTTAAAAAATCTTAAAAAATATGAAAATTTAAAGAAAAATATGCCAATATTTAATATAGCTTTATGAAGTTTAATTTCTCCATCAACATAGTAGCCAGAAGAATTTTTTAATCATTTAGGAAAAACTCCAGTTGATAAACTGTCAAAAACTGAAAAACAGAGACCTTACTACAAAGTTAATTTTGTTATTTGAGCTTATTTCCTAACTTAGATCTACCTGATTTCAAGGAGCCATTCGTTTTAGCAATATTTTGTCATCATTCAGTATTAATCAAGAATTTAGAAAAATATATAAATTTTGTAAGTAAACTATATGTTTTTCACAATGCATTGGTTATCTGGAGACATATACATGTCATGATGATGGTATGGAGTACAAAAGGAGCAAAGAGAAAGAGTAGCTTGCTAAATAAAGTGAAACTTATTAAAAAAAAATAAGAATGCAGTAATAAGAAAGCAGAGAGGGAACATTAAGGAAGGAGAGGAGTATTTTTATTTATGTATTTATTCAATAATACCATGGAAGTTAGTAAGGTAAAACATAAGGTAATTTTAACTTGTAAAAATATGCAGAGATTTCCCACTAGTGCATTTAACTGAACGCACACATTCCAAACACACATTAAACTGAGGCCTGCCCCAGCCTCACTACAGTCTCCACTTCTTATAGCTGTCCATCCACTGCAGCATAATCCCAGCTGCCAATCTGAAAGAAACCAGCTAGTCAGAGCAGACACAACCAACAGAAACAAACGTCACTCAATAATGTTCAGCGGCACTGTGTTCATGGATAATTTCAAACAGTATCTCTGTCTAGAACACTGATGTGCTCATTCAAAACACCTCCATCTCTAGCTACTGGAAATGAGTAGATAAAGCAGCCTGCCTAGAAAAATAAGTGAAATGTTGCTTCAAAGAGGTTGCCAATACCAAGAGACAAACAGTGAAAATGTAGGGCACATTTCTTAAAGAAGAGAAAAATCAGAAGAGTTGATTTACTATATTCAGACCATTAAATTATTTCTCAAAACCAGACAAATACGTTTAAACTATGTTGTGGAAAGCAGCAGTCATTTAGTCATTCATTTGGTAAAAATCATGTAGTCTATTTTCTCAAGAATATTTGTGAACATGCACCATGTAAGAATAATGAAATGAGGTACAGTGAGCAATGAGATGACATGATCCTTGACCTTGAGGAACTGAGAGTTGAAAGACAATATGCACACATGCACACATACACACAAACACACTCTCTCCAATTACATGGTACTGGCAGGGACAGAGAGGGGTTAGACAACAAAGTTACTGTTAGAACACAGTTTAATAGCACTTAATATTTTAAAAATTTACACTTGACTCAGGAATTTCCCAAATACTAATAGAATTTCTGCTGCTTTTTTGCACCAATAATGAAAACTGAAAACAGTGATTATATTCTAAGTCAACTTCCTCATCTTTGTTAACAATGTTTTTTAAATGATACTATTCTGAATATTTAGAAATTTATCATACTTGCAAATAATCTTATATAGATTTTACAAATCTATGCAATTTTTTTCATCTTACCCTTTCTAGAAGCTTACATTTACTTTAAAATTTAGAGAACAAAATTCAGCCACTTGCTTTGAGACTACTTTTCACATTCTCTATTTAGAATGAAGACGGTATCTGAAGTAAATGGGTTAGTGACAGAAGTCATCAGCATGATAGAGTTCTCTGGATTTCTTGGGTAGTTGACAGAGCAAAAAAACCATAAAAATATTAATACTCTGTGCCTACTTTATATCCCTGCATGCATAATTTAGCTATACCTATTTAACTAAGAAGACTGCAATATGCAATAATAACTAGCAAAATACAAAGATTAGCTTTACTGACAACTTTGATGTTCATTTAATTGACTAAGGGAAACTTTGATTATTGTGGTTTTGATATACAAGAAAGTCTGGCATAATTTCAAGGTATTTTTTATGTAGGTTTTCAATTAAAACTTGACTAATCCTTACTGTTTATTTGGCTTTTCGTTGTACAGTTCCTGCCCTGCACTGTGTCAAATGTGCCATCTGTGTAACACACTTCTGGCCAGAGATAATTCAGAATTATTTTTGTAACACTCTGAATTGTGGCTGCATGAAATCTTAACTTACTGTATTCAATACTTCTAATTTACTCTCTTGCTACAACCAGAGTAATCATGTTGTCTTATTGTCCTACTCTTAAATCTCACTGCAGTGAGATTCCTGCCCCACCTGCTTAAAACAGACTTACAGACCATTCCCCTAACTATTTAACAAATGTTAACAATGCTATAAATACCGATTGTGTTTATGCTTCCTGAAAGATTCACTGCAGCCAGTGCTCTGCAGCAGTGTTAGAGCTGAAACAAGTTGTTGACTCCCACCACGCAAGTGATTGAATCCTAAGCCAAAAATGCTTTCCTTGGATAAGATATCTGATTTGCTACCGCTGTCATGAAACTGGGGTCATGTAAACTTACACACTGCTGCTGCTGCTTTTGGAAAACAGACCTTTTCAGAGTGATTATGCGTTGCTAAAACAGCATTTGGAAGGATACATTTAGAAGAGCGAAAACCAACCACTGACACTAAACACAACTTACGGAAATTTTTCAGATTTTACTTTCACATTATGAGACTCATTGTATATAATTCTTTAAATTGAGCAGTATCATCGCTCTCCTCCTCTTCCCTGCCCATCTATTTACATAGAGCCAAGTTTCATTTTCAAAAGAAAATTAAGAACTAATTTCTGAACTTACGTAAACATAAAATAACAGTGTATTAACTTGAAAAGTGAAGGAGAAAATGAGGCTTCCAGAGGGAAGGTGCAAGGTGACAGAGCACAGATATTATCCATATTAACGTTCCTGAGCAACATCTACCTGCCCGAGCAATGTATTTTTCTGCCGTTCAACCTCTCCACCTCTTCTTCCAACCTCTCACACGGCTCAGGATTTGCCCTGCACTCCTTACACAATGGCGGCTCAGACCCTGTGCTGTGTCTGTACTTCCCCTTTTGTCAAAACCTATTATCAAATCCTGTGCACAAAGAGCTGAATGATTGGAAAGGATTGCTTAAAAAAACAGATGTGTAATCAAATTATCTCTAAGAGTGGAGTTTTAAGCATCAGTAAAAGGTGAAAGATTCTGTGGCAGAAGCTTTTTTCTGTATATATCAAACCACATTCTATAGGAACTGTTACAGCTGACATTAGCATGTGATCCTGGTATTAGTTAACAACATACAAATTTGGGGACGGGGACTTTCCACCCTTTTACTTTATAGTTTTGAATTATTTAAAATTTTTATAGTTATTATGCATTGCTTTGCTGAATAAGTTTTTAAAGCCCTTTATATAACTATTTAATTGTAGACACACACACACACAGACACAACTAAGTAGTGAACCCAGAGATCTAGAATTCATTAATATTGGGCCAAAGCCTTCTTGACTTTAGAAAATGATGACAAGAACTACAATTAGCAGTGATATATCTAAGATATCTTCCCTAAAAGTAGAAGTGATCTTTTTGATCCTCCTCAAATATGATAGGAAAAGTCAAGAAATAAACTCAAATTGCTAAAATGTATGAAAAAAATCATAGCTCAGTGAATCAGATAACAACATAAGAGGCTGGAGGTTCTCTGATTTCTGAGTGAGAAAAAGTTAAATTGTAAATCCTTCATCTTTATCAAAGTTATACGAAGATCATTATACAGTCACTATCCTGGCAACACTGAACATTCTGAAAAAACCAGAAAGTAATCACAAAAGACCTCCAAATATCCAAAAGCAAAGTCAGTATCCTTATCTTCATGTTGATAAGCTTCATTTGTTCAGATTTCCAAGAGGAGACTTTTCCTCCTCAGAAGAGAAAACGAGTTACAGGCCGGTTGGCTTTTTCTCCTTGATTTTAAAGAGAAACAATTTTCAGAATTCAGAAAGTAGCAAATGAAAGAATTCCATGATCTCACTAACCAAAGATAATGACCATCTTTGGTTAGATCGCCATATAAACATCCTGAGGACTATAATTCCAGATTTGTCCTTACGCCTACATACACATACAAAACTTGTATTTTTTATGTTCATGTTTTTCCCTGTAATATGGCAAAATATATTTCCATAGCAATATTTTGGTGATATTTAACAGCATTCCACTGTATGGAAATACCAATATTTATTCAATCAGTTCTCTATTGTTAGACATTTATGTGTGTTTTTTTTCTTTTGCTATTATAAACAACAACAATACAACTTAACATATTTTTCTGCATACTTTTTCAATTACTGCTTTGGTTAAAGTTTTATGTAAATAATACATGAATATTTTAAAAACTGATATAGATTGCTATAAAGATTAAATTGATTTTCATTCTCATCAAATATATGACAATGGCTGTTTTCTTTTTTTTTTAATTGTCAGAAACTATTCTGAGATTTTAATGTGAAAACAGGCCCCTTTCCCAGTAGGAGTGGAAGAAAAAAACTGGAGATTCACAATATCTGTTTTCTAACTAACATTAGGATTTTCATTGGTTTTAATCTTAAATAATCTAACAAGCAAAAATGTTGCATTTTAAATTGAATTTCACTGATTACTAGTGAGGATGAACTACTTTTCATTTGTGGTTTATATTTCACCTTTTGTGAAATATCTGTTCCTAAATTTTGTTATTTATTATTATTTTTTGGATGTATACAAACTTTGGTTTTTACGTAGTCAAATACATCGATTTCCTTAATAATTTTGGTTTTGATATTAGATTTATAAAATGGGCCTTCTCCATTTCAAGATTATAAAACTACTCACCTACATTATCTTCCAAGTTCTGCAGTTTCATCTTCTATATTTGTAACATAGTCTTTATTCCAAATAATTGTAATTCATCATTTGTAATTTCTTTCACTTTAAGATATGAAACAGGAATCTAAGTAAATTTGTATTCTAAACAATTAGCTAGCTGTCCCAACATCACATATTGAACAAGATAGCCTTTTCCCAGTGATTTAAAATACCACCTTTATTATACATGCTCATATTTAATATGTCTATTTCTGGAAGCTCTATTCTGTTCCACTGAACTTCAGTTCCTTCACTAGAACATGTTGTCTTGATTACTATAGCTTATGTTTATGTATCGAGTAAAGTAATCAAAACCTACTTACTTTTCCTTTAATTTAGTCCTATCAAATCTGGTTTCTCAGGCTATAGCATCTAAGAAACAGTGAATTACAGAGTAGGAGGAGGGATGCCCAAAAGATAGATATACTTGACACAGTACAAAAAGCAAGAACTGATAGCTTAAGGGCAGAAATTTAAAAACATATAAAAAGAGATCACAAAAATTGAAAAAGAATAGCAGTATGGAATTGCTTAGTTTAAGGTCAAATATAGCACAGAATAACTAATATTAATAATTTAAAATCACATTCGCTAATTATCCTCCTCACTTATCATTACTGTCTTACTGTAAAATGGCCTCTACTCCTAAAAACTGTAGAATACCCATTGTTTTTCAAATACATGCATAAAAGATTTATGAAGCTTGACTATGTCCAATGTGAGTCAAGTCTCAACAGATTTCAAATAATCTGTATCATCTATACCATATTCTTTAGCTTTAAATTAAGTTAAATTTAATAACAAAAAGATAACTGGATTGCATGTATGAAGGCAAGCCCTAAGTGAAGCGATAACTTTTAAGTTGAGGAATAAATAACAAGGAGCCAGCATGAGGAGATCTGTAATAATCAGAGAAAACGACCATCATAAAAAGGCGCTGTCAGTGACAACCGTCACATGCTCAGGAACAGAAAGAAGGTCAATATGGCAGGACACACGAATGAGGAAGAGAACAGCATAGCATGGCCAGAGATCAGAGAGGCAGGCAAGGGCCAGACCATGTGGATCAAACTGGACTTTGTTCTATGGTTAATGTGTAATAGGAAAGTTTAAGTAGAGGACTGACTTGATCTGATTAACATTTTTAAAATAACGTTTTGGCGGCTCTGTAGAAAATAGACCGTAGGCAGAAAAGGGTGACCAGGTCTACTAATACTAGCCAGGGGAGAGATGATGATGGTGCCTTAGACTTAATGATAGACAGAAACGGTTTCCAAATATGTTGTAGAGATACCATAAACTTAGCTGCTATTCATCACCAACTTCCTATACCTTCCCCACCTACCACATAGTTTTTTCCAGTCATAGAGCCATATTATACTCCTTCCCACATGCAGTTCTCTGCTTTGAATTCTCCTACCTGTTCTGTTGCTCTACTTAACTCATTTCTTAAGGATTATGTTGAGGCAGTTATTACTCCCCTAATCTGGGTTGGCTCTTCCTCCTTTGTGCTCCTATATATAGCGTATAAAACTCAGTCAGAGCACATTACTGTACATACAATTTTTAAAACTTATTTCTGACCTACTAAAACTTGATCAATGAAATGTTTTACACTAACGGTTAGATAACAGATTTCTCAACTTTTGGATATAGCAAATACCATTTATAGTAAAACTGATAGCTGAATTCTGGATAAGACTATCAAATTGTTCTAGAAACCATGTTTATAAATAAAATTACATGCTAAATATATTTAAAGAAAATATCTAAGGAAAATACTTATGTTACATTTTTTTAGGAAAAGAAAAATTATTTGTATAATTAATATTCAACTCATCATGTATTTATTTTGGGAATTTGGATTTTAGAAGGGTTTTTTTCCTTAATAAAAATATAAATATTTATTCTTACTCATATCTCACCCTGAATTCAAGTATCCTAATTTCTCTCTCTTTTTAAATTTCTTCTTTCCTTGATTTTAGTTTTTTTGAAATGGTGTTAGAAAGGTTTGATAAGGTCATATAAAGGAAGAGGAGTAAGTCAAACCAAATTCAGCAGAATTAGCAATAAGAAAATAATCACTTTTATTATGTGTACCTTGTCCACAAAATAATATATGTACTCATCACAGGAAAAAAATTCCATAACTCTGTATGGTGACAAATGCTAACTAGACTTACTGTAGTGATCATTTCATAATATATAAAAATATCAATTAAGATATATTTCTGAAACTAATATGATGTTGTATGTCAGTTATACCTCAATTTTAAAAAAATGCACAAAAAAGAATTCATGTAATGCTGGAATATAGAACAGACTGAAAAATAGCAAAGGTAGAGAAAAAGGAAAAAGTATCAAGGAGACAGAAATAAAGAGCAAAGAGGTCTGTTAGAATAAACAGGTAAAGGTAAGAATATATCTTTTAGTTGGAGGTCACAGATATTTGAAAACAAAATAGTATATTTGCCTGAAAAATAATTCTCTCTGGTGTGTGACATATGCAAATGTAGACATAGTTGTATATTGATAACCCAGCTGTTTTCTAAAAATTAAAAACAACATAAAAGTTTAATGTGCTGCAGGCTGTTTCTCTGATTACTCTTCCCCCTCTTATGGTTATTATTTCTATCGTTTAGTGCTTTTTTTATAGAGAGATTATTTTTATGATCACTTACTATGCCATATGTATTAACCATTCACTCTAGAATGAAACTTTCTCAAGAGGAATGAAGCTTTTCCCAAGTAGTAAGTAAATACATGACTTGTGCATAAACAACTTGCCTCTGTGTGAATATCTAAGTGTTCCAAGTTAAACTAAATATATAGTAGTGAACAGAAACAAGTAAAACCATAGTTACTGACAGAAATAAATCTAGCTTGCTTTTAATACTAGAGAAGCACAAATCTATCGTGGTCCCATTACTATGATCTTGCAGAGATAATGTTCTAATATAAGTCAAGTGTCAGCACAAATTTACTAATATTAGAGATGTTAAAGCATCTTAGAGGAACAAGATTCTGGAGAAAAGATGGTGTAGCATGGAGATGGGGTGGGGAGCAAACAGGAAGAGGGCAATAGTGGGAGCTTTACAACTAGCAGGAGGCTGTGACAAGACTTGACTTAGAGGATGCCCAGGTCTGGGGGTTATAGACAAATGGCGGGCCAAGGTTAGAGCAGCAGGAGCTGCCTTCCTGGGTCACCTTGTATACTTTACTCCAATCTCAAAGTAGGAATGAAGTGGTGTTTATAAAGAGAGAGGCAGTCAGTGAGCAACATCTCTGAAATAGTGCCCTATTCCAAGTCACTCTGTATCCCCTTACTAGTCTTATTTTCTTCATTAATCTTTACTGCTTATTTTCTATGCACCCCATTAGAATGTGAGTTCCTTGAGGAGAGGGACTTTGATTTTCTTGCACATCTCTGTATTTTTAGTACTTTGAACAAAATGATTATTTGTTGAATAAATGAAGGAAAGGATAAATTCTCCCAATTTATCAGCCCCTTCTTTATCTATCCAAACCAGCCTAGATCTACCAGTTAACAGCACCCCTTTAACAATGTCATCAATCACCCTTCCACTTTCAATCCTTCTTTATATAGTCCACCATGCTGTCATGGTAAAACCCCATCTCTGTCTCCACATATATTTACACACACACACACACACACACACACACACACACACACACACACCCCCTCTCTCCAGTGGAAGAAGCAGGCTCCTAGCGGAAGAGCCTGATGTGGGGCTCGATCCCATAATGCCGGGATCACGCCCTGAGCCGAAGGCAGACGCTTAACCGCTGTGCCACCCAGGCGCCCCATCCAGTCAACTTTTTTGTACACCTACTCTACTGCTGTTGAAAACAGAGAAAAACAATGGAAAGAAAGTAATCATTTACTATTGAGCATCTATGAAGCAGCCATCATTATGTTAGGTATTTCCATAAATACTATCTCACCTTTGGTACAAACCATTGTAATCTTGTTGCCTTTCCCCCTCCTTCATGCATATTTACTTAAAGCAGTCCTCAGGGTAACCTTCTACTCTCTGATCTCAGACAAGGAAGTATTGTTCCATGCTGTCCAGTGCCTATCTCTATCTGTGTCCTGGATTTCATTCCTTTCTTGTTCCTCACAGAGCGTGGTAGTCTATTAACTACTTTATTTCATGTATGTTTGATATGCTTCTCTCTTTTTGGATCTTTCAATTAACACAGAAACATGGTCAATTATCTACCCATTAAAAAAGAAAAAAAATGACTGCTACTGGGGTATGGGTTTCTTTTTGTCGTAACAAAAATATTCTAAAATTAGATTGTGGTGGTGCTTGTAAAACTGTAAGTATACTAAGAACTACTGTACTGTATACTTAAAAGGGTGAATTGTATATGTGAGCTATATCTCAATAAAATGATTATTCTCCCTTCAATTATTTCCTTTTCTCACTGTGTTCACTTGCTCACGTCCCACCCACTGCGCAGTCCTCTACCTTCTAAGCTATTTTCTGTAAGATCACACAGCAACTCTTAGAATAATTCAGTGGGTACTTTTCAGTTCTTATCTTTTCAATCTTCTTTCAGATAGGTCCTAAGACACACATGTAGTTATGTCGCTAACCTTCAACCTATAATCCACAGCCTTACGCCAATGCAGTTATAATTACTTTTTATAGCATTAAAGGCCCTTTATGGTATTGCTCCTCTCTTTCTCTCTCACCTTGCCACCTCTGGTTCATTGTACATATATCACAGTCTCCTGTTATCATCTCTCTCACTTATGTGCAGAAAGCGTATACACTTTCTTATGTGTAGATACCCTCTATCCAATGTTCTCATCTGTCCTTCAATCTACAGCCTCTCACTTTCGAAAACATGACTGGATTCTGGCAGTCTGGGGTTACTGCCTATTGTGTATGCTTGTGCATACATACAGTGTACTTACCTCTATACTGAATTTAATCACAGTTTACTACAATTGTTTACTTATCCATATTTCCACGCTAGACAATGAACTCAAGCTGATAAGGGCAGACACTTGACTTTCAACTTCTTAACCTTATTATATAATTTGGGTGTAGTAAAATGTTGTTTAAAAAAATGAATAAATTGGGGCACTAGGGTGGCTCAATTGGTTAAGCATCTGCCTTTGGCTTGGGTCATGATCCCGGAGTCCCAGGATCAAGTTCTACATGTTGGAATTCCTGCTCAGGAGGGAGTCTGCCTCTCTCTCCCTTTGCCCCTCCCCACAGCTCATGCCCCCCCCACCCCAAATAAATAAATAAATAAATAAATAAATAAATAAAATCTTTTTAAAAATGAATAATTAATGACCTATTCTTGTTTTCTCTCCTTGCCTCACTTTACAATGAACTCTGCATGTGTCCTCTAGGAAATAGTCTCTGATAACCTATCTAATGTTAGCAGTTTATGTTCCTTCTGTGATGAAATCAGTAATTCATATTCTTTTTATGACTGTGTTTCTTAACCCAGGGGTTTAACAGAGAACAACATAAGGAAAGGAACTAACATTTAATGGATACTTATAATGGGACAGGTACCATGCCAGGCAGCCACTTTACATGTATTACACCCCACCTAATCTGTGGGGTAGTTATAGTCATACCAATTCTATATATGAGGAAACAGAGCCTCAGGAAAATCCAAGTCACACAACTAGCGGGCATCAGGGTCAGCAATTAAATTCATATCTATCTATTTATTTATTTGCTTGTTTGTTTATTCTACTGTACACACTGCATTATATCGTTAAGACTTAGCACTATGATACGGAATGGCTATAATAAAAAATCACATTTGTTTTAATAACATCCAAAAAACTTTGAGAATTAATCATGTGTATTTATATGAATAGTGCTAAGTAATGAAGTAATATATAGTAGTTCCCCTTTATCTGCAGTTTCACTTTCAATGGATTTAGTTACCTGTTATCAACCATGGTCTGGAAGCAGATGACCCTCCTTCTGCCACATCATAAGGTCAATACTAGCCTAACACTATGTCACAGTGTCTATGTCATTCACCTCATTTTATCACATCGTGTAGGCATTTTATCATCTCACATCATCACAAGAAGGGTGAATACAGTACAATAAGATATTTTGAGAGAGAAAAAGAGAGAAACCACATTCATCAACCTTTTATTACAGTATACTGTTATAGACGTTCTATTTTACTTTTAGTTATTGTTGTTACTGTGTCTAATTTATAAAATAAAAATTATTATAGGTATGTATGTACAGGACAAAACATAGTATATATAGGTTTGGTACTATCCACAATTTCAGGCATCCACTGGGAGTCTTGAAACATATCCCCTGTGGATAAGGGGGTAACTACTATATTTATCTTTCAAGGATACTGAGTACCTACCATACTTAGAATATAATAGGCCATGTTATTTAAATGAATGCTGAATCTAATATATATTTTTGTATAATAAAAAAATAAATTTGTGTGTGATGAGTGGAAAACTCTCTGGTTAAAATTTAATTTGCTAATAATTAACTAACTACTTGGGGCTGTGGAAAAGAGAAGGAAGCAAAGGAAACTTAAAGCAAAAGTTTTAAATAATCTTTAGCAAATGCTGATCTTGAAAAATAAATACTAAAAACTTATTTGGTATGGTGGCTCCACAAAAAGCTAAACATAGAACTATCATATAATCTAGCAATTCTACTTTTGGGTATATATACAAAAGAACTGAAAGCAGAGATTTAAACAGACACTTATACACCAATGTTTATAGAAGCACTATTCACAATAGCCAAAAGGTGAAAACAACTCAAAATGTCCATGAACAGAAGAATGGATAAACAAAATTTGGTATACACAAACAATGGCATATTATTCATCCTTAAAAGGAAGTAAATTCTGACACATGCTGCAACATAGATGAATGTTGGAGATACTATGCTAAGTAAAACAGGCCAGACACAAAAGGATAAATATTGCATGATTCCACTTCTTTGAGATGCCTACAGTAGTCAAATTCCTAGAGACAGAAAGTAGAATGGTGGTAGTCAAGGACTAATGGCTGGTGGGGGGGGGGGTGAGTCAGGAGTTACTGTTTCAACGAATACCGAGTTTCAGTTTGGGATGATGGAAAACTTCTGGAGATGGATGGTAGTAATGGTTGCACAACAATGTGCTTGATACCACTGAATTACACTAAAAAATGGTTAAAATGGTAAATTTTATGCTATATTTTTACCACAAAACATTATTTGAAGTCCTAATGTGTTAGTTTAAGTGAAAGAAAAATATAATTTAATGTATACATATATTTTAATTATGTATCTAAAATCTAAATGGACTAAAACCAAACTGAAATATTCTACCAAGTTAATTTCAAACATTTACTGTCCTACTGTCTGACCCATGCCTAGAATTTGGATTCAGAAGATATGGTCACCAAAGATATAGGACAACCAATGGTCATTATATCTACACTGTCCAATATGGTAGCTACTAGCCATATGGGCTATTTAAGTTTGGATTACTAAAATTAAATATTCAGTTTTTCACTCATACTCGTCACATTTCAAATGCACAACAGCAACATGTGAGTAGTGGCTACTATATTGGACAGTGTAGATATAATGACCATTTCCATCACTCACAAGTGATTTTTATTGGATAGTGCTCTTTTACATTATACTATAAATACTATATGGTAAACCTCTTTGGTAAATCATTGGTGTGTGTGAGGAAGAGAGGTGGTCAGTCCAGAATAACAAAGAGCCAAAATTGAGTATTATTTGTTCCAGTTCTATGAAAACTGTTGTTCATATTTTGACAGGGGTTGCATTAAATCTGTAGATTGCTTTGGATAGATGGACATTTTAACCACATTGGTTCACCTAACCCATGAACATAGGATATCTTTCCACTTGTTTGTGTCATCTTTAATTTCTTTCTTAACTGATTTGTAATTTGTATGGAACCACAAAAGACCCCAAAGAGCCAAAGCAACCTTGAGAAAGAAGAGAAAAGCTAGAGGTATCACAATCCCAGATTTCAAGATATGCTACAAAGCTGTAGTAATCAAAACAGTATGGTACTGGCACAAAAAGACACATAGATTTATGGAACAGAAGAGCGAGCCCAGAATAAACCCATGCATCTATGGTCAATTAATCTATGACAAAGGAGACAAGAATATACAATGGGAAAAAGACAGTCTCTTCAATAAATGGTGCTGGGAAAACTGTACAGCTACATGCAAAAGAATGAAACCGTGTATGGTTTGTTATACCAATCACAAAAATAAACCCAAAATGAATTAAGACCTAAATGTGAGACCTGAAACCATAAAACTCCTAGAAGAAAGCATAGGCAGTAATTTCTCTGACATCAGCACAGGAACATTTTTCCACATATGTCCTCTCAGGCAAGGGAAAAAAAGCAAAATTCAACAATGTAGACTACACCAAAATAAAAAGCTTTTGCACAGCAAAGGAAACCATCAACAAAATGAAAAGGCAACCTACCAAATGGGAGAAGATATTTGCAAACGATATATACAAAAAAGTTGATATCCAAAGTATATAAAGAACTTACACAACTCAACACCAAAACACCAAATAATCCAATTTAGAAAAATAGGCAGAGGATCTGAATAGACAGTTTTCCAAATGTCTTCTGGATGGCCAACAGACACATGAAAAGATGTCAGCATCACTCATTATCAGGGAAATGCAAATCAAAACCACAATGAGATATTACTTCACACCAAAGGGCTAAAATAAAAAAGACAAGCAATAACAAGTGTTGGCAAGGATGCAGAGAAAAAAACAACCCTTGTACACTGTTGGTGGGAGTGCAAATTGGTGCAGCCACTGTGGAAAACAGTCCAGAGGTTCCTCAAGAAATTAAAAATAGAATTACCATATGATCCAGTAATTCCACTACTAAGTATTTACCCCAAAACAAGGAAAACATGAATTCAAAAAGATATAGGCACTCCTATATTTACTGCAGCATTATGTACAATAACCAAGGTGTCAAAGCAACCCAAGCATCCATCTGTAGATGAAAGGATAAAAAAGATGTGGTATATATATACAATGGAATATTACTTAGCCATAAAAAATGAGATCTTGCCATTTGCAACAACATAGATGGACTTAGAGGGTATAATGCTAAGTGAAATAAATCAGAGAAACACAAATATCACATGATTTCACTCATATGTGGAATTTAAAAAAATTAAACAAAGGAAAAAAGAGACAACCAAAAAAACAGATTCTTAAATACAGAGAACAAACTGGTAGTTGCCAGAGGGGAGGTGGGTATGAGGAATGGGTGAAATAGATAAAAGGAAAAAAAAAAAACCAAACCTCCTAAAACAAAAGAACCGATTACATTCTGTAAACAACCTGCTAATGAAATGTTTCTCTTTTTAACTAGCAGTATCACAAGGGTAAAGGCTGAGAGTCATCCTTTACCATGCAAGTGTAGTATAAACTTTAATGACAAGGAAGGTATAGTTATCATCTTGGACATACGAACAGTCTAAAAAAATAGGATCCCACATTAGAAGAAAGTGTTAAGTATATCTTCATAGCAACTCTACAGAGTATTATAGAATTTCAAAATTAAAATTACATATTACATAGCAATATAAAATAATATGCTAGTATATTAAGTAAAACAGGAGATTCTAAAATCAAATCTGTACTGTGACTTCAGTCATAAAGCAGCTATGTAGGTATATGAATAATTACAATAAGGGAACACGAAAAAACAAAAATAGGTGGTGTATTTGGTGAAGAATTATGGACATCTATAAAACAAAGTAACACTGTTCAAATATTTTTAAAACTTTAAGAAAGGAAACTGGCTTATGCTATTCTATTCTAACAATGAAATTATATACTGTTTTGTAACATCATCTGTATCTTTGCTCCAACCTCAGTTTCATGTATGGAAATATGTATATTCTGTGTCATACAATCAGCTGTTGTTCTAATAAAATAAAATGGCTCTGTATGGAACATTTTCAAAGAACTGAAGAATCAGAAAAGTCTTTACTAGTTCATCTGATCCAGCTCTAAATTAAACTGAAAAATAACAATTTAAAACCTGTGCAATTTAAGACAAATATACATCTAATACATGGTGCTTCTGTTTGCACATAAACCAGACAATAATATACACAGGCAAATATATTTAAATATGTACTTATATACTGTCAATATTACCAGGCCATAAGCAGAATTAAAAAGGAATGCATCACATAATTGGTGAAAAATGGCAAATCTTACTCATCACAAATAATGTTCCCTTTAAAGTGATATAAAACATTCCCTACGAATCAGTCTTGGTTTCTTAAATACACTTGTTCTAAAATTGTAGAGATACTTAAGGTGATCCATTTAATCCTACAATCTTTGGACATGATGTATATTAGCATTAGGAGGATGCATAATTAGGCTAAAAATACGAAAAAATTATCAAGGCTATATTCAGACTTTTTGGTGAATATTGTATTTATCAAAACCATGTTTTGAGTGTTTTACTTAAGAAAATAAATGACAAAGATAAAATAAGTCTCAGTAACTTCTAAGACCAAGTTTGATGATGTAGGAAAGGTTTAGATTTCCTTCCTCCTATTAACTTCTATATGGTTACACATAGACTTACATATTATATATAAATATGAGTTTTATCACATTTAAATAAATTTATACTTACAATCTTATCTCTTTAATAATTACTATTTTCCTAATACTTTAAATTAGTGAGTAGCCTTCAAAGTTATAAAAATTATAAATATACAAATATATATATATATATTCAGTGATCCCTGAATAGGTTCAAACTGAAGCAGCTCTCATTTTATATTGACTCAAACATTTTGTTGGAGGGAAGTCATGAATTCAAGTCCCAGCTAGGTCACTAACTGGAAGGCTGTTCTGCTCAAGTCACTCCACTCATCTAGTTTTTAGTTTCATCAGAAGCAAAATGAAAGCATGGCGAAGATGATATCCAATACCTTCTGATCTAAAGATACCTGAGAGATCCAGTCAGAAACTTACCTCTCTCAATATAGGATCAGCTATTGAATTCAGATTGACAGCTCCTTCATAGGTCAGGTAATAGAACACATTGAGGGATCGAACAGCCTCTGGTCCTAGCTGTTTATAGCCAAAAATGAGATCAATCCATTGGTGAAGCTGGCAGGAAACAAATTCACTCTCCAGGGCCTGAAAAAAATGGCACAGATCATATTATTATGCTGAATTCACCTTTTAAAATATAGAGAAATTTAGAACAAGCAGTAAAGTTTTACACTAAATTTACTGTGAGCAGATTTATTCTGATGTCCTATTTCCCACCAGATTCTGTTAACAGATTTATTCTGATGTCCTATTTCCCACCAGATTCTGTTCTCCTTTGTTTATAATTAGAAACTTTCTGGCACTTCTCATGCTGAACTGTATTAGACTGCTTACATTCAGTATTATTCTACTATACGGTAAGCACTATGAGGGCCAGGACTGGGTCTATTTTGGTCATATTTGTAACTCAGGGCCTGACACGTATCCAATTTATGCTTCAAAGAAAGGAGGTGATGCAATGTAAAGGTTACTTTGGGACAGCATATGTGAAAACATTACACATTTACTATTCACCTGAAATGTTTATGATTTTTCTAGATATAAACATTGTGTTGTCTACTGCAACAACTATAACCAAATTATTTAGCTATTTCAACTGAGTTTTTATGTGAACAAATTTTATCTTTGGAGGGATACTTATAATTACTGAATTATAATTCCTGAATTATTATTCTAGATATTAATATCAAGCCAGATCAAAAATTTGATGCTATTTGTGTCCAATAAATAATGAATGAACATAATTAAGTATTCAGTGGAAATGCTGAGTACAAGATCTACTTCCAATTCATCATTACCTTCCCAGTTACCAGCACTGTACCTAAAACATAGTAAGTACCAATAACTGTTTGCTGAATTTAATAAAGTTATAAATAAGTGCCTACAAATTAAAAATATTTACAACTGAATTCAAATAATATATTTCCTTTAATATTTAAGAGGACATCACAATATACCACATACCATATATAATGCAAAAAAAATACTGTAAATAAAACTCTAGGCAATTCTCATATCCCAATGTATACCTGAAATGAAATAAAAATACTTAGCTAACCCTATGATCCAGCCATTGCACTACTGGGTGTTTACCCCAAAGATACAGATGTAGTGAAGAGAAGGGCCATATGCACCCCAATGTTCATAGCAGCAATGTCCACAATAGCTAAATCGTGGAAGGAGCAGAGATGCCCTTCAACAGATGACTGGATTAAGAAGTTGTGGTCCATATATACAATGGAATATTACTCAGCTATCAGAAAGAACGAGTTCTCAACATTTGCTACAACATGGACGGCACTGGAGGAGATAATGCTAAGTGAAATAAGTCAAGCAGAGAAAGACAACTATCATATGATTTCTCTCATCTATGGAACATAAGAACTAGGATGATTGGTAGGGGAAGAAAGGGATAAAGAAAGGGGGGGGTAATCAGAAGGGGGAATGAAACATGAGAGACTGTGGACTAGGAGAAACAAACTGAGGACCTCAGAGGGGAGGGGGGTGGGGGAATGGGATAGACCGGTGATGGGTAGTAAGGAGGGCACGTATTGCATGGTGCACTGGGTGTTATACACAAATAATGAATCATCGAGCCTTACATCGGAAACCGGGGATGTACTGTATGGTGACTAACATAATATAATAAAAAATCATTAAAAAAAAATACTTAGCTAGCTTCAACTGTGAAAGTTGTTTTAGACATCTCTTATAAAACTCATGATATTTATAAACTTAGTAAATAGATAAGTGAACTGCTGCATGTTATTTGAAATAGAAAGAGAAGGGCTTTTAATAACTTTAACTTCCTATTTTAAGTACTTGGATTTAAAATTAATCTGAAAATTCAGGAATTATTAATGGAAGTTGCACACAAAAATGATACGTTTGTTTCATTAACTTGGGCCTTGGGTAGGGATGGGGGAATGGGGGCCATGTTTAAAATGACACATAAAAACAGCAATTGTCTTAATTTGTGTGCAGTGCACTCCACACAAAAGCCCTAAATATGTTCAAATTAGAGCAAGCTGCTTGATTGTCACTGCAGTCTCATGTCACATTAATGCATGACAAACATTAAACCATACACTTAAATGGCAATTTATATCATTTAAATGTTTACTGCCAGACTAGCTCATCACTCACTTAAATGTGACTTTCTGACAGCTAATTTCAGTTAATTTTCTCCAATTCACTTAATTAGAACTTTCAATCAGGGAAGGACCTACACATGTCTTTGAGCTTACATCCTTTTTAGTTGTTCGAAATCTGAGTTAATAAACTGCTGAAAAGCCCTACTATAATAGATTAACATGTAATATCTCCAAGTCTACAAAAAAAGTGTGACTATATGAAGCAAACTCACAGTATGGACACTTAGAAAGAACCTACACTTATTTATGTAAATAATACTCTCGCCAGTAGTTTAAATAAAAAACGTTTATTTCATATACACACACTATTGAAACAATAAAAAAACCCTGCATCCAAGCTAATTAAAAATTAATGATTTCAAAATTGTTTAATAAGATAAAACAGTCAGGAGTCTCCTGAGTGTCCGTGGTGTTGTGATTTGAGACTATAAAATTCCAGAAGGCTCAGCAAATGATAAAGTACAAGTGAGTTTTCTCAATATTAAAGCTCTAAAAACCAGGGCAATTTTATTTTATGTGTCATCAAACAAAGAATTGTGAGTTTTCTTAATGTCGATTACTTCTTTATACACATTCAAAATGGTGAACTTGGTAACATTTAGATGCTTAAACCTTTATATCTTGATACTACATCAGAATGTTAAGCAAAAATGCCGAAATGAAAGACACTGTATGCCCCCAACACACCTCACATATGCAGAGATGACCACAGTGTCATGGTCCACCCCTCCCTTTACACTGTCATATTGGTCAAGCCTTAAGGGGTTGCCTAGTAATTCATGGAATTATTGGCAAAATCTTTTCCAGAAGTTCATGGATAGACTTTAAATAATTTTTAAAAACTGAACTGAAAATCTCATTAGTGGTCTTCCAGCTTTTCTAGCAATTTATCGAAGTTTTAAAAAGGGATCCAAAAGAACAACTGCTATGGGTATAAGAGTTTCAAAAAGGTTTAAAATCATCTCAGTACAAAGCCAGTTCAGGACTTCAACATCTCTTTGGCAGCAGTGAATGACAACTGCCTAGCCAAAAGTATGTAATAATAAATAAATGTACTTAGTAAAGACTTGAGGTAAGACGTAAAGACAAGCAGGAGGAAATTACTGAGGGAAAGACTACAAATAATTCAAAATGGAATACCCTGAGATTACATCTTATAACTTGTGTTTTTGAAATTCAAAAACATAAATCATGAAACATTAAAAATTCTTTAAATCTCTTTTTATATGTAAAGATTTAAAAAAATACTCCATATAAAATACTTATATCCACATTTTTAGTCACAGAAAAATAAAAACATGATAGTGGGATGCTAAGCATTTGTGATTTTTCAAAGCCTTTAGGTCAGACAGTCCTCATTAAGACTGGAGTTAAATACGGTTTGCAGCTAGGGGATAGTAACATTCTTCCCATGCTGCTCTCAAACCTAACCAATCAATTGTTAGTACTCCCCTAGCAGGCTAGATACATCATTTACATCCAATGTGTGCTCTGAGTAAAATTTGTAAAAAGAAAATCCACTAAAATGTCCAACACAATACAATAATATTCAACTCATCTGAGTTATTATAAAATAAATCAGTGACTAATGTCCAATTGTTAAGGATCAAATAAGACTATGAAAAGACTATCATATGAAGCCTCACACAAATTGTCAATCCAATCCACAGGGACTCATATTAGTCTTGACAAACTGTCTTGGGGCTGATATCTGTTTTTTTAATGAGATCTATTAAACAGAGACTAAAACACTTGAGATATGCTAAAAAGTACAGTATACAGATGTCAAATACAAACACTTATTAGTAACTTTCATTTGTTTGGTTCACGTGCAGAACATCAACAAATTCAAGCTTTAATATTATAAAGATAATAGTAAATTATTCATAAACAACTCATTTGTGTAATCTTGTGTCAGAAATAATTATAACATACATGAATATGTGTCCCACAATAAATCTCATTGAAAGAATATAATCTATGTGTTCCTGAAACTAACCCATTACGGAAATGAATTATTTATTGATAAAAAATATTATTTAAAATTATTCTTGTTTCCTCTAGTACAATCAAATAATATGATAATTTATGTAGAAATGGCTTGCTTTTTCCAAAACATTCTAAGCTATCTGGGAATAAAAATTCTAAAATAAAAGGCATTAATCATGTGTTTGTTAATCTATGTATGCTTTAGAGATACTCTAGCAATTTCTTTTTACTTTCAAACAATCAAATTTTCTCTAATATAAAAATTATGTAAAATCAAGAAAACCAATTTTAATTAAGAAAAGAAAGAATTGTTCACCTCAAGACCTGAAAACCTTATTTGTGAATTATTCCCAAATTAATGCTAATATTTATTTATGCTTTTGTTAAATGTTCTCATACAACACCATTTTTAAGAAACCATCATAGAAAAGCTACTGATACCTATAGGACAAACGACTTTTATGAAAAAAAAAAAAAAAAGAGAGAGATCAAATAGTATTTACAAATCTTTAAGTACGGAAATATAATTGTGTAACCAGAAGGAAGTAGGTTTGTGTAACCTAGATACACGTTTCTGCACACCTATACCACCACTTCCCTTCTCAGGCTTCAGTCCTGAGATTCAAAATGTATTAGCTATAAGCACCAAAGAAGAAAATAAAAATCAATGACTAACCCTCTTGACCTGGTATGCATTTAATTATAAGATGTACTTAATCATATTTTATTTATTTAATTTATTTTTATTTTTTAAATCATATTTTAAAGATTTTAAAAAAATTTTTAAGTAATGTACACCCAATGCGATGCTCGAACTCACAACCCTGAGATCAAGGGTTGCACACTCTTCTGACTGAGCCAGCCAGGTGCCCCAATCATATTTTAAATGGAAGAATAAAAATTTGTTTTGTAAATTTTTAATTGTACTTTTATAAATGAAGAGTATGAATTCATTTGAGTGTAGATCACATGTTTCAAACGAGTTAATGTTGGGATTGGCCAGAATGTAATATACAACATTATGAATTTGGAATTTTAAGTATTTTTCACTTCAAATACATGTAATACAGCCTTTTTCCTACACACACACACACACACACACACACACTCACACACACACACACACACACACACACACACAGATTTAAAATGAACTGGTCTGTTATGTTTGCATGTGCTGGATTTCAAACACTAGTGGTAATGTTTCCTTAACATTGATATATGACCTTTGTAATTTACATTGAAGAAAGCTGTTTTTTTCAGCCTAATTAGAACTGTTTCAAATTTTCCTGCTAAATATATGATATAAAGTCCTTTCAACTTTTTTATTCTAGAGTTTCTTTCCATGTCAACTTTGTTCCAATCAAAATATGCTTTGAATTAAATGATTTTGATTGAATATGTGGATCACATTTCACTTCTAAGATTTAAAAGTCCAAAAAGGAAAAGTTTAGCCTGTTCAAACAAAGCAAGAGCAGCCACTTTGCGGAAAGCTATTCACATTTAAGAAGACTGACAAATTGTTTGTGTGCACCATTAGGTCTAGTTTCTGCAATAGTTGCCAGATTTCCTGTCCCCCTAATAAGATACATTAACTCCTTAAAAACTGGATCCAAATTTGCGAAGAATCCAAGCAACTTTAGTAAAATTTTTATTTACCTGTAAGTTCCTTCTTCTAAATAAATTTAAAGAATAGTAAAGAAATTTGCTATTATATCAAAATTTTCAAGAAACAAAAAGGTTTTGTTCTTCAAAACAAAATCATTTTTTCATTACTGAACAGATGCAAATTCAGAATGTAAATATACTTTCGAATGGGATTTTCCAAAAGTGACAAATCCGCACTAAAACTCATTTAAAAAAATGCATTAAACTAGTTAAGAATTACTTGTTTGGGTGAAACACAACAGTGAAAATATTGGAATATGTAATGAACTATAATCTAACTTGAGCTTAACATTCTCTTATATTGATTATAAATATAACACAATGCTTCAGAATTCAGATATTTACCTTAATATAAATACAGAACAAAAACATGAAACAAATTATATGCTATTTACAAAGAAAAGTTTAACTTTGAGGGCTTAAAATTATGTGTGAAGCTGTAACATTAAGAACAATAAGTCATGAATGTCAAAGAAGAAAAAAAGGAGGATCAAGGATTTAGAGAAAGAAATTATGGGATGCTAAGAATAAAAATTATATCTGACAGTTAAAAAAAATGAAATTTAGTCAACAACACATTGAAGCTCAGGCTGAAAAGCAGATAAAGAAATCACTGAAAGGAGTTCTGTACTTCTAAACTGCCCTTGAACTGTTGAGCAGAAGAAAGATCTTGGAGCCGGCAGCACACTGTTCATTTCTACATTTATATCATTACTAAAGAAAAGTGTGAGTTAGTATCATATCTTGATATAACCATCAAGCACTCGTGCATCTTTTGGCAGGAGAATCATTCTGTCCACGATTGTTATTGTGTAGTTTTAAATGGACTAGTCAACCAGCTGTTATATATTTTACACACTGAAGGCCATGTTTCCTTTGAAATTCATAGTTTTAATCTCAACTGAAGTCTGTATTGCTGTGTGCCAAGATCAAAAGGATTAGGCAAACTTGTACAATTACCCTCCTTTTCAGAGAGATGATTTTTTTCTAATGTTTAAAATAGTCCTATATGCTGACATTTTATCCAACTATTTTCTTTAGAGCTACAGAACATTAAAACATTTAATTAACATTTCAACCTTAGGTCACTCTTAATCTAAAACTTAGGAATTCATAATATACAGATATTTTAAACTAGTTACAGTATAACACACATAGGGAGATGGAGATTTTAAAAACATTCTATTTAGTAAGAACGGATGGGGAACAACTATAATTAAATGATAGATACGCCCATCTATTTTATTATGTGTTTGCATTTTGCATGACTTCATGCAGAAAACAGTTCACAGAGCTTAAGGCAATGCATATGCATCAAGATAAAATAAATTTAACGTAAGAGAAGGTACTGCAAAAATAAGAAGTACATAAAAATCATGCCATGAAATTCTATAGACTTATAGGTGCACCATGTATTTGTTCCTAAGCTTTCTAGCAGGCAACATAAAGAAACACGAACACTTACAAGAGTCAAAAATGACCATAATGTAAAAACAAACCAGATGGCCTAGAAAAACACATTATTTCTATTCCTGAGATAAGAAATTCCTCCCTTGGCAATATGATGGAATCCAGGTATGTGACTCTCAGAGGGACTGACTTAATCCTGGGATAGATTTAAAGTATAGACAAATGGAGAGACTACATATTCTTCAGGCAATCCTGCATAAACATTATTTCTCTTAGGTAAGACTTTGAATGGTAAATTCTAGATTACACTCCGTGACAAGTACCTGGAATGCAGCCATTTTATTTTGTCAGTTAAATGTAGAGCCACATGCTTCAAACGGCAGCTAACTAAGTCACAGGACTAATAATATCTCAAAAATGTGAAGAGTATAAGGAGAAAGACATAAACAAGCCTCGATGGAAGGCAAGCCTATCTTCACTTGAAAGGGATAGTAGCCTATGTTATGCTAAGACAGGTCCAAGGTTCTCCTCGGAAAGTAATTTTGGGTTAACTTTCCCACACAGATAAATAGGCAACAAAAGCCTCCAGATGCTAACCATGATGCCCCAATACTACAGATGTTAAAATGTCTAAAAGTGGTATAGTAAATGCTCAACTCTTTAAAAAGAATTAGGAAAGTGTCCTTAGAAAATTAATTTTGAGCATTGTAAGTTGTTGTTATACTAAAGTAGACTAGTTAAAAAAATATACACTCAAGTAATTAAAGTATTAATCTAAAATTCTCAATTATCCATCTATGTATAGAAAAAAAAAGATTTCCTCTTTAGCAACCATTGGAAAGTATTAATTTGCAGGGTGAACTTCTGGGGTTTTTATTTTATAGTCAGTTACAAAAGGAAGGAAAACAAAACCAAAAAAAAAAAAATTAATCCCTTCCCATTTGCTTATCCACATAGATCTGATAAATACTAGCAGTCTCTTGCCTTTGAAGATGGCCAGACCAGAATCCCTACTTATTGCCAGATGTAGTTTAATCCCATAGGGACTCCAGACAAAAACAAGGAGCTGTCTTCATGGCACCAATGATTCCCTGGACTGAATGCCATAAACTTATATTGGCAAATCAAAATCCTTGGCAAAATAGAACATTTATTTTATCACCACTTCCAAGACTATCCAATAAAGAAAAGTGAACTACAGAATATGATGTAAAAGTTGAATATTTTTTTAAAGCATTGACAAGTTCAGCCAGAGAATTACATCTGCAGTTACTTTGTGTATGTTGTGTATGTTATTGTATACACATACATTATCTAGGAATAAAAGTATTTTTTTTTCTTCAGTAATTTTTACACCCAGTGTGGGCCTTGAACTCACAACCTTGAGATCAAGAACTGCATGCTCTCCCAACTGAGCTGGTCAGGCGCCCCTAAAAGTCTTTTTACAGTCTACAACTTAAATACCAGCAGTTCTGTCATCTGCTCAATTGACAGACATTTATTGAACGCTTGCTATAGGTTATGTTCTATGCTAGATTCTGGGGATAATGAGATGAGATGTCTCTTTGGAAGAAGGGTAGGGAGGCAAAAGATCATCTCTAAGATGACTACAATAGTCCATGTGAGAAGTACTGAGAGCCTCAAGAAAGTAGCAGTGGAAGTGAAGAAGAAGGGACAGATTTCAGAAAGATTTAAGTTATTACTTATACCAACAAATGACCACTGTGAAAAGTGAACGAAAGGGAGTTCAAAATGATACCCAGGTTTTAACTTTGGACCTTAATTATACTGGAGAAGGAACAGTTTATATGGTAAGAGATTAACTCAGTTTTGAACTTAGTATTTTATTTTGGACTTTTGAAATAGATTCGAAGTTAACCCTAAGTTGTTGCTGGTTTTTTTTTTTTTTAAGATTTTATTTATTTATTTGACAGAGAGACAGAGACAGCAAGAGAGGGAACACACGCGGGCGCAGAGGGAGAGGGAGAAGCAGGCTTCCTGCTGAGCAGGGAACCCAATGCAGGGCTCGATCCCAGGCCCTTGGGAGCATGACCTGAACCGAAGGCAGATGCTTAACGACTGAGCCACCCAGGTGCCCCAAAGCTTTTTTTTTTTTTTTTTTAATCTAAGGCTGCTAATTATAAGAGAAATGTATATACTACTTAAATATTAAAATATGTTCATGTTCAATACTGGGATACCCAAGCCAAAAAAACTGGGGGTAACAAAAGGATTACCAGTGCTGTCCAAATGGAAATATAATGCAAGCCACCTGTGTAATTTAAAATTTTCTAGAAGCCACATTAACAAAAAAACAGGTGCAATTAATTTTAGGATAGTATACTTAATCAAGAATATTTAAAAAATCATTTAAAAATATCACTTTAAAACTTATTTTCTATTAAATCTTATAAATTTGGTATGAATTTTATACTTACAACATATAACACATCTCAATTCAGACTAGCCATATTTCAAGTGATCAATAGCCACAAGTGTGGCTACCATCTGTCACCATACAACGCTATTACAATACTAGTGACTATATTCCCCATGCTGTACCTTTCATCCCTGTTGCATTTAGATTTTTATGGCATTTTGATGTAAGATAGAGCGTAGGGATTAACAATATTTAACTTTTTAAAAAATACAGATTCTCCTACTGAAAATAAAGGTAAACCTTACAAAGCACATGCACCTGCAGACTACAAAGTGACCTTTGATGAGTTTTAAAGAGGTCATTACAATTCCCAGCGCTAGAATGGCACTTCCCAGTGAAGAATGGCTAAATCTTAGGACATGAGAGCAGAAATATAACATCTTCAAGTGTGAAATAGACATAATGTTCTGCAATGTATATTCCTTAGCCATTTACAAATCTCTGAAGAATGGTGGCAGCATTCAAAAGATGGCAATATGACTACCCTCTCTTCCAATAAAGGTAAGGGCTTAATTCTAGCAACTGTGATGTCACCTGCAAACTCCATCCTTAAAAGTCCTAGGTTAGAGTTCTTACATATTGGGGTGCCTGGATGGCTCAGTCAGTTAAGAGTCTGACTCTTGGTTTTGGCTGGGGTCATGATCTCGGGGTCCTGGGATTAAGCCGAGTCAGGCTCCGTGCTCAGTGTGGAATCCACTTGTGGTTTTCCCTCTCTCGTTCCCTCTGCTCCCCCCACCCAGCTCATGCTCACACAGGCGGTCTCTAAAATAAATAAAATCTTAAAAAAAAATTCTTACATATTGTCTGCTCAGCTTGCTGTACTAGTAGCTATGTACTTTAAGAACTACCATATAGCCACAGACTACAATTTAGGGTAGAGAACACAAGGTTGGCTGAAAGTCAGTTATACAAAATCTGTAGGCACTATGGATATATTCATAACCCTCATAAAAAGCACCTCATATTAGTAGCAGATAGAACTAGTTTCTGTTTGCCCACTCCTAGAAATTCCTTAACATGTGTAATAATAGTATATGATTCTCTAAATCACAATTAATTCTGGGTCTGATTCTTTCTGAATTATCAATGAAATAATGTTTAGTTAATAGTGTTGGTCCTGTTTAATTATTTTTATGCAGCCATTAATAAACAGGCAATATGAGATCAATAGTCTAAACTTCTCGAGAGATTTAAGTAAATTTCTTATTTACGCTTCCTTGCCTCCCTTTTACTTTTTAACTAATCTCTTATCTTTCTATTATAGGTACAGCACAAAAAATGACTTTGCTAAGATTACCATGTCCAACTGTCAGAAACCAATGGACTTTTCCCCTTCACCTCTCTGCATTGTGGCGTTTATGCTTCTAACTCTCCCTTCTCTAAGCTTCTTTGATATCCTCCCCTCCAGATTCTCTTTCTTATTTGATTCTCCTTCTCATTTTATTTTTTAAGTAAGCTCTATGCCGGACATGGGGGTTGAATTCATGACCCCGAGATGCAGAGTCACATGCCCTACTGACTGAGCCCGCCAGGCGACCCTCCTCAGTTGCCAATGTAGGGTCTTTTTCATCTGTCTACTTCCTTAGTGGTAGTTCTCCTCATGATTCAGTCCCAGGCCCCTGTTTCTGATGTAACTCAGGTTAGTTCAGCTAGACTTCAACTACCACAACCAACAATTATCACCATTTCCAGAGTTTCAAGTCCAAAATGTCAACTGCCCATCAAACTACTTATTTTGGTATGCTTCTGGTAATTCAAACCCAATACATCAAAAAAAAGGATGAATAATTTTTCCTCTTAAACTTGCTTCCTTTCTTGCTTTTTTGATTATGTAGTCCTTCACCCAGCCAATGTGAAATGTGAAATGTGGCAGTCACCCTGATTTCTTTTTCCTCTTCCTCTAAAACCCTATTAGACAGTAAGCCTCCAAAATATCTTTCAAATTCATTCTTTCTTTCCCTTGCACTATGGATATCTTTGGTTCTGTGCTTCACTGTTTCTTAGTTCAATTATTCTAACACTATCCAAACTCTTTTCTTTATCTCTAAAATTTCCTTCCTTTAATTCGTATGGAGGAGGCTCCATACGAATTGCTATCTAAAACCTGGCTTAGTCATAATTCTCCCTAAAACTTTTTGATGGTTCTCTTTCCCTGAAGCAATGGATCTCCAGCTCTAACATATACTAAAATCACCTGGAGGACTTGTTAAAACACAGATTGTTGGGCTCCACCCTCCCCAAAATTGCTGTTTCTGTAGATCTGACCAAGCCCAAGATTTGCCTTTCTAACAAGTTCTCAAGTAATACTGATGCTTCTGGTCTAGCAACCACCTTTTGGGGTCCAGAACCCCCCAAAAGTTCATACTACTTACAAAGCATTAAAGATTAGTCACATAATCTGCCTCCAGTCTTATCTTTCCATAGGTATTGCTTACAGTTCTCTTAACACACATATTGCACTCTACCTTCTGAATAAAGTCCAGCACATGTATTAGACTGTGACACCAAGATCTCTGTTCACATTGCTTCTTACATCTGTAATGCCTTTTCCATCATCTTGCTCCCTCCTTATTCTTAAAGATTAAGATCAAACGTAGTTTCCTACAGTTAAATCTTCCCCAATCTTTTCAGCAAGTAAAGTATTTCCTCATTCTCAGATTAAAAAAAAAAAAAATATGGTGACAGATGTTAACTAGACTTGTGATCATTTTACAATATATGCAAATATTGAATTATTATGTTGCACACCTGAAACTAATGTCAATTATATCTCAGTAAATAAATATTGCTTAAAAATCACATATGCACACACAAATAAATAAAATGTTAAACGTTTTAACGTCGGCCTGTGCTTCTCCTTCATGGTACGTACCACAAGTATTACATTACGGTATCTTTTATATTACATTATATATGATCACAAGTTATATGTTTATTTTAGCTTATTTATTGTCCACTTCCCTCACTAAACAATAAGTTCCCAAATGGCAAGTACTATGCTGTCTTTCTATTATATTCTCAAAGACTAATAAGTAGTAGGAACTTACAAAATATTTGTTGAATGAATAAACGAATACATCACTTAATCTATTTCTCTAATTAGTTACTGTCATGTCCGTTTGATCTTCATAATGACAGCCCCAAAAGGGCGGGTGTCATATTCTTCCAATTTTGTGATCACAGACCTAATTACCCAGTAGGCCCTGAATAAATGTCTGTTGAATGAATGAGTGGCATTTAAGAAATTCTTGTGATTTTGTACAATTCGGTGTCTATGCTGTGGGACTCTGATCTTCAAGCATTGTATGAAAAGCATAAAATTGACCACAGAAACTTTATCCAGTTGATACAGTGCTAATTTGGCAGAATTTTAGAAAATGTGAAGAATTTCTGTGACTACTAGCCACTGCGAAAGAGATGTCTAGTTTGTTAACCATACAATCAAATTTGGGGGAGGATGATTACATGTAAGGAAGAAAAAGTGAACTGGATATTATAGTATCATCTTTCAAGGTTTTATTTTCTCTTGAACAATGTCAGGAAGATGGATGCAAATGATGTCAACCATAAACTTGACGAAGACTCTAGCAGGACAATATATTATACAGGGAAAATGCACCTGGAGGTCAACATGGAAGAAATTCATGGACCTGCTAAACAACAACATAATAACAATAACAGCAGCACTTAACATTTATTGAGTGTTTATGATGCAGCCAGGTTTATGCTAAATGTTTTACATGGATTATTTTATTTACTCCTCACAATAATCCTATGACATAAGCACTATGTTTTAAAAAACACATTTTAACAAATGAGGCTAAAATGCTAAGTAAATTGCCTTAATGTCACACAGCTAGTAAATGTCAGAGTTGTGACCTGAACCCAGATCTGACTCCTAAAGCCATGTTACTAACCACTACAGATCCTCTTGAAAAATTCTGAAACAGAATAGTAAATGCCAAAGCTACACTATAAAAATTCTAAAAATATGAAACCATCTCATACTAAGAATTACTGTCCATGAGTTTCACATGCACCATTTGTTAACATCATTATTAAGTACTGCTGAGTGTATACCAAATCTGAAAGGCCATACAGACCTGGGGGCTTTATTTACAGGTTCTTTTGTCCTTTGAACTGGTTTTCAATTTTACATACATGCCTTTTTAAAACTAAAACTTTCACTTTGTATTGCAGTTTTTCTGTATTCCTCACTAAAATACGAGTTCCTGGGAGGCAGGCAGAGGTTATATTTGCATCTTGGAACTTAGCACATAGTACACATCAATAAATATTTAAAGAACTGAATAAGAAATTTATATCCTTGGCCTCATTTTCATTAATTCAACTGTATATTCATGAGATTTTAAAAATCAAATTTTAAAAAGTCAGCCTTTAGAGCAAGATAGAGAACATGAACCTATTTGTTAACTGCTAAGTCCAAAGACTCTTAAGAAGCAAGCTGTTAAACTATTTTGGGGTAAGAATTATCAGTTAAGAGCTCATTCTAATTTCTGAACATCTATGGACATTAGCAACTTAAAATGTGATTTCATGTATTATGTGTATCACATATTTTGTTTTGACATATGACTACTCGATTTCTTTAAATCAAGCTACCATGTAAAAAGAACCAAGAAAATTTTTCTCATTTCTTATTTAAATAAACATTTTCACGTAAGTACCGAACTCAATAGACGTTTTTGTTAATTTTGGAAAATGTTTTAAATAATAACACTGTCTCAAACTATCTACTCAGGATACTGATTCCATGTTTTTTCTTTTATTTTTTATTATCTCTTTTATTTTTAAAAAAGTATAGCGCAAACATTATCTGTATTTGTGATGTTAATATCTCTTAAATGTGCCAGATGGCAAACACTTTTAAATTAAAATACTATAATAATAAACAACAATGTCAAACAAATAAATCTGTTTTGAGATTTTAAAAAAGCTTTTCAGATAACTCCTATGGTAAGCCCTTAAAACACACTAGAGTATTGTAAAATCAGAGTTGGAATCATGACCTTTATTAGGTTAGGAGAATTGGATCAAGGACGTAGATGTATTCATTCTGAGAGGCCACCATTTTCCTCCTTTGTTGTTCAAAACTATAACTCTCCTTTGTAGAATATCTACCTTTTCAGTTAAATTTAGTTCAATGTATGCAGTTACAAGGCCAGAATCTATCAACTACATTATTAGTAATACAAGCATTTAAATTTTCCTTAAATACATAGGTGAAAAGATAAACAGCAAAGTAAGAGTTAATTGAAACATTCCTCTTTAGAGCAACTGCCTTGAGGAGTGGGGGCTGGTGGATGGTGGGAGGAGGGAGCAAGGCAGAGAGATGCAGAGTTAATCAGGGAGCAAATCCAAAGCCAGGCATGGATAGGCCTCACTAATGAGCCTCAAGTACCCTGCAGTGGTTTTCAAACTTAACTGGCTTCAAACGATGCCACCCCATGACAGAATGCAGCTAGCCATAAGAGGAGGGTGATTAGAATAAATGACTGGAGTAATTAACTCTGATGTGAAACCACCTGATTGGAAAAGAGAAGCCAAGAGCTATTTAGCTGATGGTCCTCCAGTAGAAAAAGGAAGCTTTCCCTTTCTCTTGTGTGGGTGTTCAGTTAGAACTCAACTCTTTCAAGTAGGTATTTGGTAGCACTAATGAAAAGCAGCTTTCATTCAAGGGCCTCTCAAGGGCCTTCCCATTCATTTTGAAAGGGGAAGAAAATAAAAGCTTCAAAGTAGAACTAATTTACTTTACTCCCCTACCTCTTAGTGAATTTTGCATTAGTGAAGTCTGCATTAGTATTTATGCTACCAATCGACCTCCAAATAATGTCATCAAATACCCCAAATTTTTATTTATGAAATAACCAGAGACAAAACTTTAAAAATTTCCCTTCTTTAAAAATATTTTACATCCATGCACATGTTAAGTATATGCAATTTTAACTTATCAATTATACTTTAAAAGACTTAAAAACATTTACATACAAAACATTAAACTTCTAAACTGTTGATCAGGGTCAATACTTCCTATATAAGTGCCACTGGGATTATTCTTCCTATGGCAAGAGACCTTTGTGTAAGGGAGAGGAGTATAAATTATGAACAGGGTACATATGTTTTTGAAGAGAAAACAAAAAAAGAATAGTGGTAAGTCAAGGAAAGAGAGTATATATTTTTGCAAAGAACAGCTTTCTTACAGTGGCAAATTGAGCCAAAGAATCCACCATACTTTCTAGTATGCTTTATTTTACAAAGAGAGGAATTCTAAAGACTGGGGGCATTACTACCTGCTGTTTTACAAGTCATCATCAATTCATTGGGCCAATGTTGTTCTGTACCTGCTGAGTTAATGTTCCTCGACACACCCCTTCCCCTAAAACAGGTTCACAAGCTGTCCAGTACCAACTACGGTGTAGTAGCGCATGTAACTCAGCAAATATTTATGCCTAAACTTGGATTTATTTGACAGCTTTACACCTTTGGGCATGATATAATTAAATGTTTTGACAGCTAAACAGAAACTGTATAAATTTAAAAGCTATTAGGAGCTCAGCATCTACAATCAAAATGAAGTAATTTGCTTATACCCTGAACCACTTTTAGCAATGGATTCCAATAAAAAGCACAAAGAGAGGAGTAAATGTATACCCAAATGTTTTAGCTAATTCTTCCACATTTCTTCTATGAAAAATTTTCCTTTTATAAATATTGATAATGACTTTAATATCAACAAAGGGAACATAAGCAGATTTAAGATTATCAATATAACTCTTAAACTCTTTCACTATTTTCTATAATTTTAGAAACATTAGTATTAAAAAGACACAGACTAAGAAATAGTATATATATGTATGTATATATGTATATATATATTTTTTTAAGATTTTTTTTTTTTAAGTAATCTCTACACCTAACATGGGGCTTGAACTTACAACCCCGAGATCAAGAGTCATAGGGTCCACTGACTGAGCCAGCCAGGCATCCCAGTATATATTTTTAAAGACCACCACTATATGCTATTTGAAAGGATTTAAAGCAATGTAAAGAGAATGAGTGGTTCTTCAAACTCAGCCATTAATGACTCAGGAGTTAATCCTCATTCTCCAAGTTGCCAGGTTCCAGATTTTCATAGTATTCTGTGCTGCTTGGTTCTCTAAGATGTCAATTCTCACTTCTTGTGGAAGGGAGAAATCATAATATTCCTAACTCACTGCTTACCTTCAGAAAAACTCACTCTTCATTATCTAAGCTGCAGAAAATGTTCCCATCAGTAGTACTACTCAAATACATAGATGAAAAAGCTCAGATACTTCTCTTAAAATGAAAAAAAAAAAAAAACCCTGTAAAACCAGGTTACCCATTAAACTATCATTTTTAAAAATGAAAGCTGATTTATATCTAGTATTTTGCATCATGTTATCATTCTGGAAAGCACCTACAGAGAACTGGCTTACAGTGTAACAAAAAAGCTCACATAAACAATATCTAAGTCAGACCATTACTGAAGCATTTGGACTCTATCAAATATACAAAAACATTTAAAATCTACTTTTCATTATGTAATGACCTGAGGAGATACTGTACCCACACTAAAGGTAACAATGATAAGTTGTTTATTTAAAAAAAAAAATCAATGAAATGTTTAGAAACCAGTTCACTTCTCATGTGGTGTTTATATTTTACTTTATCATCCTTCTTGGAAAAGACAGTTCTAAAGGAAGAAACTACTATGAACCAAATCCTGTTTAACTTACATATGCTGATGTCAAGTAATTTAAAAAAACATTTTCTAAAAAGAGCTTCTTATGTACACATCTAAAAACATTACTGCATTATCTAATTGTTCTCTTCCTCTCACTCATGTTTACTGGATGGATGTCTTTCCGTGTACCATATTTGGATCTATTGGAACCTAGCCTGAAATGGGATTAAACTTTCCAAGTTTGAAATATCTGATAGTGCCAACTGTGAGGATAAGGGACTGAGGACTCAGAAGCTGAGAGTTCCAATCTGCATACTTTTTCTTTTTAATGAATGAACCCTGAGTCTGATCATTTAAACCCTCATTATTAAATCTCAATATTCCTAGTAGATGGACAGCTGTTTGAAAACTTAGTAAAACTAGACCCAAAGGAGAGTATTACTTGGTGTAAATAAGAAATTGATACTATTAAAATACTATATATTAAGAACATACCCTTAAGAAATATTATTTCAGTGTCTTTCTAATTATTTCATTTTCTTCTCCAAAGATAACATGTATTAAAAAATATTATCAGATACATTTGACGAAGATGTATGTATCTATCAGAACCTCTGATTAGAAGGAGATAACCAGGGGTGCCTGGGTGGCACAGCGGTTAAGCGTCTGCCTTCGGCTCAGGGCGTGATCCCTGCGTTGTGGGATCGAGCCCCCCATCAGGCTCCTCCGCTATGAGCCTGCTTCTTCCTCTCCCACTCCCCCTGCTTGTGTTCCCTCTCTCGCTGGCTGTCTCTATCTCTCTCGAATAAATAAATAAAAAATCTTTAAAAAAAAAAAAAAAGAAGGAGATAACCAGTGGCACTGATCTAATTTAGCTAAAAGCACAGAAACTAGAATTTAACCCATGTTATCTTTTTATAGGTAAGAGAGCTATATGGAAAATGTTTAAAAACTGCTGTGGTAGCTCTAGGGATACAATGAACACACATAAAATAGTTGAGATCCACTGAACACACATAAAATATACTAATTTCCCAGACATAAGGCTCCACTGATTGTAAGATGAACCTTTATTTTATGTATTGCTAAGAAATAAAGAGGGCTGCAAAATAATTATAACAAAGCGGTTTATCACATGCAGAATTTTAATTTTATACTGATTGAAAGAGTTGTCAGATTTTTAGACATATTTTATTAAGTATTGTATATATATTAAAATGTATAAATGAAGTAAATTGGTTATTCATAAAAAGTTTCAGGTCCAATTCTTCTGAATTACTTCCTGAATAGGAAGTTGAAGTCCGTGTTTTTCCATACAACATTGCCACAATGTCTTTAAGAGCATTAGTGAGGCAGCTTTTTTTTTTTTTTAAAGATTTTATTTACTTATTTATTTATTTATTTATTTATTTATTTATTTATTTATTTATTTGAGAGAGCCGGGATGGGGGGAGGAGCAGAGGGAGAGGGACAAGCAGATCCTGTGCTGAGCACAGAGCCCAACTCAGGGCTCGATCCCATAACCCTGAGATCATGACCTGAGCTGAAATCGAGAGTCACACACTTAAATGACTGAGCCACCCAGGTGCCCCAGTGAGACAGCATTTTTAAAAAAGAATTCTCCACTATTAGCTCTGGAATTTTCTTCCAAAACCCAACATCTACACATTTCTACAAATTTGACGCTGACATTTTCTTGACATCTCCCTCTCTCACTTTTTTTTAGAACTGTCATTTAGTGCATTCTTCATGACTATTCCTTTCCACTTCTGTGTTTAACTATGATACCTCTATCTTAATACCTTCACTGTGATAACTCTATCTTAAAACATAACCAAGTACATTTAAATAAAGAAGTTTAGTGGAGAAACGTTGTTTAGTGGAATACAGTTCAGCAGTTTCTTAGAAAACTAAATACACCCTCACCATATGATCCAGCAATTGCACTCCTTGGTATTTACCCAAATGGGTTGAAAATTTATGTCTACATGAAAGTTTACAGCAATTTTATTAATAACTGCTAAGACTTAGAAGTAACCAAGATATCCTTCAAGAACTGAATGGATAAACTATGGTACATCTATACAATGAAATATAAAAATAAATGATCCATCATATCAAGCCATGAAGGACATGAAAGAACCTTAAGTGCATACTGCTACGTGAAAGAAGCCAATCTGAACAGGCTACAAATGGTATGATTCCAAATATATGACATTCTGGAAAAAGAAAAACTATAGAAACGATAAAATGATCAGTGGTTGCCAGGAGTTTGGAGTAGCAGGAGGTGTAGGAAGAATGAAAAGGCAGAACACAGGAGACTTTCAGGGCAGTGAAACTATTCTGTATGGTACTATAATGGTAAACACGTGTTATATATTGGTCAAAGTCTACAGAATGTACAACAAACAAAGTGAACCTTAACATAATATGGAATTTAGTTAATGTGTCAATACTGGCTCATCAATTATAATAAATGTACCACACTAATTCAAGATGTTAATAACAGAGTATGGGGGGAAGGAGAGGAAGGGGTGTATATGGTACTTTCTGTTCCCCTCCATTTTTTAAAAAAACTAAAACTGCTCTAATAAATAAAGTTGCTTAACTTTCTCCACTGAGCTATTTAAAGACACGATTCACAGCTCATTCATGTTTGGTTCCCATGCCTAAGACAGTTATTGTACACATTAGGGGTTTTAACTGCTACTTTTTGAAGTGAAAGGAGGATGGTTGCCCTACTCAAAGGATTCTCAGAGGCTTCATTCCCACCATGTGTGCCACAGCCTATAGAATGAGATGTGTTAGTAAATATTAAATTCACACTTTTCGTATCAGTTACACAAGCACATCGCAGTATGAATATAATCTATCTCCTTTACAGAGTGAGTTGAAAAGTCTGATCTGACAAGCCACTAATTTATCTAATATTCACTATCTATTATTATGTTTGGGGCATTGTGTTAGGCACTTTGGGACAAAGATAAATGAGGCATTTCATGCCTGCGTGGAGAAGCTCCCAGTCCAGTAAAGACACAGATGTGAAAACAACTCTGTACAAAAGGGTGTAGAGAGCAGAGAGTATAAAACAAGCTTAAGTAGTATTATAACTTTTATATAAATGTACAAATATTAAAGAAATACCCTGTTTTATATATTTGTGAGATAAAAATAATTTTCATTAATCAACACTCAGTTATTATAAAACTTAAAATACTGCCTATATTCTCATTTTGAGGTTTCATCAAATTATTCTTAAGCAAATTATGAACTGCCTTTATGAAGCATATACCATTTCCTTCAATTATTTCAGCCTTTGGTTCACAGTTCTATTCCTTGTCATCAATCTTGATGGCTTCAGAATTCATACTAATGGCTCCTCTCTTAGAAGTCTTCCTTCTCTGCTCACTGTAGTCACCTTTAAGCATTAATACACTTTTGACTTAATAATCCAGGCAACTCAAATCGAAATGTCTTTAAATAACCATAACCTCTTTTCTGCCAGTAAGTTTTTCTTTCAAACACATCTTTTATCCTCACTTCTTGTAATTTCTTTTAGTTCTTAAATTACAAAGATACATAATAAAAACAGCCAGTAAGTATTGGCTTACTATTTGAGTTCAGTGATAATTTGCCTAAATTATATCAATTAAATCTCAAACAACCTTATGTCTTCAAAGTAGATGTGCCAAAGCACTACAACCATATTTGCTTTCCATATCATGAAATATTATAGGAACAAGGCTAATAGGCCTGGATTCCAAGTCTGGCTGAAATGGTTATAAGATGTTGGGCTACAGTTAAGTTCTGAAAGCTTCAATTTACTTATCTCTAAGATGAAAAACTAATACATTCCTCATAAAATTATTTCAAGAATTAAATTATATGCCTGGTACAGGGTAAGTTCTTATTAGATGTCAGTTCCTGTTCTAGTTTTCTTTCTGTGGTGGTGAGCCCCTAATGATTCTCACCTCCTGGTATTCATCTCTTGCTAGTTCTCTCCTACACTGAATACGGCTGATCTATATAACCAATTGGATACAGCTGAAATAACACAGTGGGACTTTTGAGACTAAGGTATAAAAGATATTGTGCCTCCCACCGTCTCCAATTTCAACTGCTTGCTTTGGGGAAAGTCAGCTGCCATAGGGTAAAGTTATTCAAGCAGCTCTATGGAGAGGTCTTTGTGGTAGGGAACTGAGGTCTGCCAACTCATCAACAATATGATCAAGTCATTTTAGAAGCACATCTTCGAGCCCTAGTCATACCTCTGGATTACTGTAGCTCCAACAAACATCTTGACTACAATCTAATGAGAGAGAGTCAGAACCACCTAGCTAAGCTACTCCCAAATTCCTGATCCAAAGGGACAATGCAAGATAATAAAGTCCTACTGTTGTTTTAGCTGTTAAATTTTGGAGTAACTTGTTACAGAGCAATAGATAACTAACACATCTTTTAGTTTACATTTTCCTTAGACCTCCTTGACCCATTTAACCCATACCAGACCCCACGGTATTTATCTTCAACAAATTTTTTATAAGCAACCTAGACTCTTCCCCAACTTGACTCTTATGCCTACTTTGTTAATACAATCTTGGAAAATCCCATGATCTATTTTTCTAGCTTCTATATATAGGCTGTCATGCTTCATTACAGAAAAATCAAAACATATACCAATAACTGTACTAAGCTTTTACCAAGCTCTCTATCTTCAGCTGGGCCTCAAATTCTACTCTGATTATTTTTGTGTTTCTAGTTCACTAATGTCATATTCCCTTCAATATATACTCTAAATTACATACCTGCTTCACTTTCTTTCTCAGTAGATTATCTGGCCTTTGACTTCAAAAAGAGGATATAACTTTTTTTTCTTGATTTTCTTCTCCATCGCAAAATGTTTATATTTCAATCTTACGTCTCCTCTTTTCCCTGTGCTTTAGGCTAAGAAGTGTCCTCATATTTCCTGAAAATAGGCTATGTGCCTGGTTTTTCAATCTCTCCCCTTCTAAAGTTATTTCTTCTCTGAGACTACTCAGATTCTGCTACCAAGAAAGAATCTTTCCCTTAACTCTCTTATATCCCAGAATCATCTCTTCTTTCATTGTATACCATACTCTTCAAAAGAAGCATATTTACTCACTCCATAATCTCTTTACCTCGTCACTCCTCAAATCCTTGAAATCTAGACTTCACCACACTCTGTTGAAATGTTCTATTGAATGTTGCCAATATTCTCCCCTTTAGCTCTGAAATGAAAAATTTTTTCCCTCTATGAGAGTGCACTATTGCAGCAGAGACTATTTGTCATCCAGTATCCACACCTACTTCAGTAATAAAAATCTGAGTCAGAGACACATTCACCACTCTCCTTTCTAATGCTATGAGGCCATGTTACCAAGTTACAGTGCAAGTGACAGGAACACTGGTAAGGCTGCTCATCTCAAAACAAATGGCCATGTTTTCTTTCTGTCTCTCTACTGGCTGGGAAGCAATGCAAACTAGGACCACCTTGGGCCCAGAGATGGATAACTGGCAGATTCACTCTCCCGTTTTAGACTCCTTTTCTCTGCACATGAGAAAACAATGAGGAGACCCTAAATAATATTACCAGTAACAAATTAAAAGTATGTAAGCCTTATGTACATGGAAGTGAAATAATAAGACTCCAAGATATAGTGGCTTAAACATAACAGAGAACAACTTAGCCTGTACCGTAACTAATAGACCCAGTATACTGCTCAGGGTGCTAGCAGAAAACAGATGGCATTCGGACGAAAGTTTAACTCACATTATAGGGTCAAGGGAAGCAACAAGCCATTCTGAGAAACCTGCAGAATCCTAACGATGAGAAGGCATTACAATCCATAGGCCTGAAGGAGTAAGAGGAGGAATTGTTATTACTAGAGATTGTGGAGTGCTAAAGTCATAGAAGGGAAAACGCCTGGGTGGAGCTGGAGCTGGAGCAGGTCTACAGTCCGGAAGTGGTGGTGGTGGGTAGTAATGTTACCTCTTTTTTTCTCCTGCTTTCCTATCTATTACCTGCCATTTGCAATCCTTAGTGATCAGCTCTCAAGGGCATAAAGAGAAGGGAGTGGGGGTAATGACTTGGATGAGGAAGAAAAGGAGGAAGGATAAGTATATCTATTAACAAATTAAAAGTATAGTATCACATCAGGATTTGGTACTTCTGACCAACTCTGAAGCCTACTATTAATGTACAATTCCTCTTGAAATACCCTCTTCTTTCTTACTTTTAACATTATACATTCTTACTTCTCCAGTTGCCATGGATATCTTTTTTTGTGGGTTCAGCTAGCTCTTCTTGCTCTCAGAAGAGTTATTTCCCATAGCTTTGTCCCTGGATTTCTTGCCTCTATGCCAAATATTATACAAGGTAAAGTCATCAACTCCCTCTACCTTCGCTAATATTCAATATAGATGCACACCGTATCTCTATCTCCAATACTGATCTCTCTCCTAACTGCTAGACCAAAGTTTGCATATTTAAATGTCTATGAAATCTAGATAGATAAAAAATAAATTAATAAGGCAAACTGGATATTAAACAGTAGAAAGAGATAGAGACTGAAGAAAACTATCACTTAGCTCTAATCACTTAGCTCTATTGCCATGCGGTAATGTAGTTCCAGGGCAGTCAGATATTCTACTTTTAAAGAAAGGCTAGAAATCTAAATTTGGGAGAGGAAGGAATCGCTATTCTATTTTTAAAATGATGGCAACCAACCCCTTTTATTAAAATACCAGGTTGTTTATTTTAGGAATAAATTTGAAAGCCCTCTCACTATAAAACACTCAGAAATGCTAAATAGAACAAATATGCTTTCTTAAAACGTTGTTTTGAAATAATCTGACTCGCAGAAAAATTGCAAAAATAGTACGGACAGTTGATGTATACCCCTCACCCAACTTTTATACATGTTAACAACTTACATAACTATACAATATCAAAACCAGAAAATCTATGTTGGTACAACACTTAACTAATATGCAGAGATTAGGTGACTTTTACCATTTTCCCCCAATGCCCCTTTTCTGTTCTAGGACCAAATCAAGAATCCTACATTGCATTTAGTTATTGTATCTATCAATTACAAAGGAAAAAAAATAACAAGTAGGCTTTTAAATGAAAACTGAGTTAGAAGGGAAACAGCAGAAGAAATCCCTAGGAGTCACAAATGAACAATTAACAACAATAAAATGACAGAACTGTATGAGCGAGTTATAAACAGGTAAAAACAACCCCTGGGTGTTTTTTTCCAGGAGGAATTTGGTTTTAATACCCATGTAGAAAAAGCAGAGGATGCCTTGGCTCCTCTCTTTTGGTGGTGAAGGAGTAGGGAACTGGAAGTGTGGTACTCCCACAAACAGCCATGCTACTAGAGTAAACTTCCTAAACTGGCACTTCAGTCACACCACTCTTCTCCACAAAATTCTTAAATGCTCCTCTGCTCATAGGGTAAATCCAACTCCTTATCATGGCATTCAAGTTCCTCTGAATATCTGACCTCAAACTCCCTTTACGGTGTTAAGTCTTAACTACTCTCTTTTCTACATTAGTCAGACTGGATCACTGTTAGCCAAAATAACTTGTATGTCTCTGTGCATGTTCTTCCTTTACTGGAATTCAATTCAAATAAAAATTTAACAGGTATCTACAGAAGGTCTCCTATGTGTGAGCAGCAGAGAAGTGGGGATGGGGTTGAAACAAATTATTCACTTATACACAGCTATTTCTTTGCCTGAGTCTCATGAGAGAATGCTCTCAACTTCCTCTTCCTTCATTCTTTCCCCCATTCAACACACTCACACACATTTCCACTTGTCAACTAAAGCGTTCACACAGAAGCCAGATCATCATCCCTGAGTAAAATGCAGAGGGGCTTATTGCATTTCATGGACTGCAGAGCAAAGTAACAAGAGTACTCCAGATTCTCTTAGACTGAAGGTCCTATTAATATTATACTGGTGACCCAGAACTATCGAAGAGCCTGCGAAAGAAAGATAACATCATCACCATGTCATTTTTACCAAAGAAGTAAATATGTGAATCCTGATTTAGTTGATCATGAAATTAAACAGTTGATCATAGAACTAAACAGAATATTCCACTTCCCTTGCATATTTATAAATTACGTATTATTCAAAGCAAATATATTTATGTATGAAACTAGAAATGTTGCTCTCACATGGTGGTTCTAAGTTACTCAGGAAAGTCTACTTTGAAGATTGTTTTGCGAGTCTTGAAGACGGGTTCAAAATGCAGAACATATACGATTCAATGAAATGAGTGGTAAATTCTCTCAATTTGATGGCATAGTGTAAAAAATGCGTAAAAATGAAAGAATTGTTTGTTCACTCCCGAAAAGAACAGTTATTTCACCTGAATAAGCAGTTACGAAATTTAAAAAGCAGAGATTTAAAGCAGGAAAGGAAACTAAGGGTTGTCTCATCTTTGGCTGAATGTTCAAGGTCAGCTAGAAATTTAGTCACCGTAATCTTGTGATTTTTATAGATTTTTTGATTGTTGGCTTTTTGGAAGAATTGGTTTTATTTTTGTTTATGTTTTGGTGCTAACTATGCTTTAGATCAGCCTTGGCAAAACTTTTCTATAAAAGGCCAGATAGTAAATAGTTTGGGCTCTGCCATATGATCACTGTCACAATCACTCAACTCTCTTATTGTAGCTCAAAGGCAGCCATAGACAATATAAACAAATAAACATGGTGACTATGTTCCAATAAAAGTTTATTTACAAAAATAGGCAGCAAGCTGGATGTGGCCCATGGGCTATAGTTGGCTGATCCCTGTTTTAGACTCATAAAAATAGCTTTTAAATAAATTAGGTGAAGTTTGATCTTGTCTCCACTAAAAGAAGGTGATTAAGTGTACAATCCAAACAAGAACCCAAAGCTCTGCAAATGGCCCTAATGTCTCAGGAAATATGGCTTCTATCTGGTTCCTGGAGGTATTTTCCTTTTCTCTACTTCATTAGCATCTGAGACTGCCTCGGAAGACTTTCAATTTGAAAGAGAATAGCTTCTTCCTCAGTTGAAGTGAAAACCCAGTCTACCATCATTCCTGACTTAGAATCTGTTAAAGAATCAAAAGGCTCCATTCAGGCCAACTATGACAAATAGGTCAGTTACTTATTTTTAATGAGCCTCAATTTCCTTAAAATAGGGGTAATATCTACAGAGGAAGAAGAAAAGAAGATAATATATAAAAGAATGTCTATAACAATGGCTGACACACAGTGGATATTCAAGAAATGACCATCCTCTTCTGGTTTACCACTTAACCTCCTTAGCCACAAAACCCCCTGACCGTAAGTTCATTAATTTATTCTACCACTATGCATTCATTTAGGATTTACCACATATGTCAGTGATCACGCTAAAAACTGGGGACATAACAGTGAAAAACACTGACAAAGTTCCTGTTCTCATTTTTGTGGTAAGGCTGACATTAATATACAAATTATTCAACAAGATAATGTCTAATAGTAATTAGTGCTACAAACAAAGTGATGAGATATACAATAACTGAAAATTTTGAACAGAATGAGCAGGAAAGGTTCGTCTAGGAAGGTGATATATGACTTGAGACTTAAAGGATAAACGTCAGGTAGTCAGAGAAGTAGTTGAGGAAAGAGTACTCTAGATGGCCTGAACAAGTTCAAAATTCTAGAGTTTAGAAAGGTTCTGGCACATTTAATATCAGAAAGGAAATAGGACTCTTGAAAAAAGTTATTGCCAATGTTAGTCACTATTCAATTTTGTTCATGACAGACAACAACACCCTTTTCTGTTCTGCTACTACAACCATTTTACATTCCCATCAACTGTGTAGAAGAGTGCCAATTTCTCTACATCCTCAACAGGACTTGTCTTCCCCCCACCCTCACTCTGTTCACCTGCAATTTATTCCCCAAATCTCTTCTCCCCTTGAAATCTTATATAGTTTCACTAACTCCAATCACTTTTATTCTATTATTTCTTAAACTACAATATCAAAACTCCACTGTCAAATTAATAGTCTATACGTTGTATAACCCTACAGTTAATCTTTATTTTATTCAACCAAGCTACACCATTTGATACAGATAACCACTTCCCCTTATTATTTTTTAATTCTAGTATAATTAATGTACAGTTTTGTATTTTAGTTTCAGGTATATAATATAGTGATTCAACACTTCCATACATCATCCAGTGCTCATCACAACAAGTGTGCTCCTTGATCCCCTTCATCTATTTCACCCATCCCCCCACCCACCTCCCCTCTGGTAGCCATCAGTTTGTTCTATATAGTTAAGAGTCTGTTTTTTGGTCTCTTTTTTTTCTTTGTTAAATTCTGTATATGAGTGAAATCATATATGGTATTTGTTAGAACTTGTCTATTCTAATTTTGAGAATACTCATCCTATCAGGTATGAAATGATATTTCATTATAGTTTGATTTGCATTTCCCTGATGAGTAATGACACTGAGCATATTTTCACACATGTTGACCATTTGTTAGTGTAAAGTATTCTTTGGAGAAATGGCTATTCAAGTCTTTAGCACATTTTAAAAATTAGGCTATTAGGGATTTTGTTGTTGTTATTGAGTTGTAGGAGTTCCTTCCATATTTTGGAAATTAAGCCCTTATCTGATAAATGGTTTGAGAATATCTTCTCATTTCATAAATTGCCTTTTCATTTTATCAATTGTTTCCTTTGCTGTGCATAAGCTTTTTAGGCTTATGTAGGCCCATTGGTCTATTTTTGTTTTTGTTGCCTGTGCTTTTGGTATCATATCCATGAAATCATTGCCAAGACCAATCTCATGAAGCTTTTCCACTACATTTTCTTCTATAAGTTTTATGGTTATAGGTCTTATGTTTAAGTCTTTAATCCATTTTGAGTTGATTCTTGCATGTGGTGTAAGATAAGGGTCCAATTTTATTCTTTTGCATGTGAATATTCAGTTTTCCCAGTGCCATTTATTTAGGGGGGTACCCTTTCCCTACTGTATATTCTTTGCACCCTTGTTGAAGATCAGCTAACCATATATCCATGGATTTATTTCTGGGTTCTCTATTTTGTTCCATCGGTCTTACACGTATCTGTTTTATGCCAGTACCATACCATTTTAATTATTGTAACTTTATAATATACTTTGAAATCAGTGAGTGTGATGCCTCCGGCTTTGTTCTCCTTTCTCAAGATTGTTTTGGCTGTTCAGGGTCATATGAATTTAGGATTATTTTTTCTATTTCCATAAAAAATGACACTGGGATTCTTGATACAGATTACACTGAATCTGCAGATTGCTTTGGGTATAATGAACATTTTAACATTAAGTCATCAAATCCATGAACACATGCTGCCTTGACATTTGTTTGTACCTGATTTCTTTCACCAGTGTTTGTGGCTTTCAGTGTATCAGTCTTTCCACTCAAGTTTATTCCTAAGCGTTTATTGTTTTTGGTGCAATTGTAAATGGAACTAATTTCCTTTTTAAATAGTTCATTGTTAGTGTACAGAAAAGAACAGATTTTTGTGTGGTGATTTTGTATTCTGCAACTTTACTGAAATCATTTATTTGTTCTTTTTTTTTTTTTTTTAAGAGAGAGAGTGTGAGAGAGAGTGGGGGGTAAGGGAGAGAGGGAGAGAGAGAATCTTAAGCAGGCGTGGAGCCCGATGTGGAGCTCAATCTCATGACCCTGAGATCATGACCTCAGCTGAAATCAAGAGTCAAATGCTTAACTGACTGAGCCACATCTATTAGTTCTAATAGTTTTTTTGTGTAAGTCTTTAGGGTTTTCGTGTATAAGATCATGTTATCTACAAATTACGACATTTTTACTTCAGCTTTCTGATTGAGGACTTTTACTTCTTTTTCTCACCTAATTACTCTGGCTAGGATTTCTGGACCATCAGATTTATTATAAAACCACTAACCTAATACTTATTCTACCTACAACAAAGGATTCTTCCAAAGTTCAAATAAGATGTGTAAAATTGCTTTGAAAATTATGAAGTACTATAAAATATAATTAGAAAGAAAGGGCAATGGACTTGGAATCTGGAAATGCAATTTTGAATTTTTGCTACTTATTAATTGTATAACCTTGTCTATCAGCCTGAATTTCTAGACAATTAGGAATATTACCAGCCCCCAGAACATTATGAGGCTCAGATAACTATGAAGTGAAAATCTATTTATAAATGTTAAATATATACAAACTGAAATTATTATTACACATTCTTTGGTCATAATTTCTAAATCTCATACCTAAAATACTATTATTAATAATTTAGTAGGAATAAAATGTGCTTAGGAGCTACAACTTTTTATTGGATTACAGTTGCTGTTAAATATCATGAGACTTTTAAGCAGAAACACTGCTAACTTTAGTAAGAGTGCTTTAACACTTCAGCGTGAAGTATTTTAAAACAGTCCACCAATATGGAAATGATAGAGCAACTATTTAGTTCATGCAATGTTTTGCACATGGAAACCTGGGTCCATAATTAACCATTTATGGTGTCACTCATAAATTATACAGTACACACTGAACATGTCTACCAAGTAAATTAAAGAATTCCTATACTGTGGAGCAGCTGATGCAGACTAGGACTTCATTTAAAATCTTTAGAAACAGAGGATTACTTTAATTCTCGAAGTGAGAGAGGAAAAAGTCATGTCTCTTTAACAAATAGTACTTCAAATCTCTATAAGACCTGCAATTTTCAACAAGACACATGCCCATTTAGGAGATCATAGGTCAGGTTTTATAATATAACACACTGTAAATAACATAAGTAATCATAATTGTAAACCAATGCCCAATTTATGGGAGCTTGGAGTCTAACATATCTGTTTTAAATATTTGTTTTACACTAATTAAAAGTGCCTTATCCTTTGTTCATCCTCATAGGCATAACAAGTAGAATCTGTATTTGGCCACTTGACAATCATCTGAATTAAAAAACTATAAGTCCATATCTCCCTAAATTTCACATAACTTGCCATCATTCCCTATCTCCCTAAATTCCACGTACTTAGCATTCAAAATCATGTCAATTACTAGAGGTAACAAGACATTTTACTATTACCATAAACTCTCACTTCTGATGTATAAGTGCTTGATAATTGGCTACCTATCCAGTTTGCTTTTTGAACTCCATTGAACACTGATTCTCTCATCAAGGCAGGAAATATTTTTTTTCTCATTTACTGTTCTTTGCTAGGCTAATCAGCGATCCCTAAAGGTACATAATAATAACTGCTGCTTTTCATAAATTGATCATACCATTCACAGCATCTATTTCTTCGGTGCCTAAGTAAATCATATCTCCAGATGAAAATAAAACACACTTTTATTAGTGGCTTTTATTATTTTTCAAAGTGCTATAATTTTAAAGATCTCAACTGTCTAAAGAATGTAAATGAATGCAAACTCCCCAGATCAATTTAAAAAGGAAGTCCAGATACTAAAAATAACTTCAAGATGTGGAATGCTGGGAAATATCAGGAGCAGACAAGGCAACTTGTGTGCAACCATCAGAGACAGGGAGACTAATTTTGAACAAAGCTATTAGGCTGCCTTATGGACAGGGAGAAAAGAGCCAAAAGAGTTCTGGTAAACAGAACTTATAGCCACATCCAAAGGAAAGTTTAACATATATGTAATGTAGGAAAAACCTGCCATATCCACTACATATATAATATAAAAAAAACACTCCCAATATGATGAAAGCAATAGCACAAATGTTTTCAAATAGAATGACAATAATGTTACCAATAGGGCTAGAATGTACCTTACCAATTACTTGGACAATAAAATGCTACATTCAGAATATAAAATTCATTAAAATAATTTCTTAGCCATTCTTATGAATTAAATACTACTAATAATTTCTTACATATTATTAATTTATCTATTAATAAAACACACTAATAATAAACCACTACATAGGGGGCGCCTGGGTGGCTCAGTCGTTAAGTGTCTGCCTTCAGCTCCGGGCGTGATCCCGGCGTTCTGGGATCGAGCCTCACATCAGGCTCTTCCGCTGGGAGCCTGCTTCTTCCTCTCCCATTCCCCCTGCTTGTGTTCCCTCTCTCGTTGGCTGTCTCTCTCTCTGTGTCAAATAAATAAATAAAATCTTTAAAAAAATAAAAATAAAAAAAATAAACCACTACATAAAAGTAAGAATGTGTGTCTGGATTCTTTTACTCAGCATCATGTTTTCACGGTTCATCCATGGTGTAGCGTGTATCAGTACTTCATTCCCTGTTATGGCTGAATAATACTCATTGATATGGATATACAATATCTTGTTAATCCATTCATCAGTTGGTAAGACATCTGGGTTGTTTCCACTGTTCGGCTATTAGTAGTAATGCTTCTATGAGTATTAATGCATATATTTTTGTGTGGACATTAGCAAGGAGTACTGCATGCAGAAATAGAACAGTACTGCTCAAAAAAGTTATACTGCTCTTTAAAATCACATTTATTAATTTACCAAAGGGAAGATTACTTAAAACAAACTTTTTCGGTCAATTTTCAAAAAGTAACTTAAATTTTTTTTCAAGGGCATGAAGCACTTAGATGATTTAGAAGTTTACCATGTGGGTATTATACAACCCTTGTGTCACATAATTATTCCAGGCACTGTATACGAATAAAAGGCATATGAAAAACTGAGTGCATCATTGTTGTATTCTCGTACTTTCAGCAGAATAAGCCTAACAAAACGGAAGTGGCAACAGTTAACTTCCCAAGGGTAGAAATTTTTTAAATGGGCTTAATTTAGAGCAAGGCACTCTCAAAAAGAATTTCTAAATGCTGAAATTGTCAGTACCCACCCATCTGCCACAGGGGTGGTGGAAATAAGGGTATGTATGGCATTACAGTCTGGCAAGGGTCTTATGGGCAGCTTTAAAAGGTTTATTCAATTTATTATAATAAGGTATCTTTTCATTATTTTTTCCTTAATACAAACATTAAGGAACAGTGATGCAGTTTTTATATCTATTAAAACGCTGTGAAACACTATATGTAAAAACTTCTCTTCTAAAGAGCTGTAAACTCGAATTTTTACTTAGGAATGTAATAAGCAGATGCCCCTCTCCTTTCCTGCTCCTCCCCTTTCCCCTTGTCTCAGCAAAGAAACAGAGTGGTTGAGACTCCTACCTAAGGTTCTGAAAAGGTAAGTAACTTTTTATGAGTTGATGCTTCCTTTAAACATAAATCCAACATTAAACCTTACAAATTTAATAACACCAAAAATACATTTAGGGTTTGATGATGAGAAAGACATTTTGTACCTCTACAATACAGACTTAATTGCAGAGTAAGGGTAAATATATATTTTGGTTAAATAAGGTGTAGAAAAAGAATACAAACCGGTTAGATTTATAAAACACAAACTTCACCTAAAGTTTTTTTTCTCTAAGGAAAGCATTAAAACAAAGGGGAATGAGGGTAGGAATAAGATAAGAGCTTTAAATGACTTATTCAGGTCTATTACTATCAATATGAATTTTTCATGTTTCTATTTTGCAGGCATTTAGAATTGGCCTACACATTGTTAGCAGTGAATGACTAAGGCCTATAGAACACTGTTATTCTTGATCCCCAAATTAATTATTTTCTAATCTTTGGGTCACAAGTCTTAGATTATAATTTTTTTTAGATTATAAATTTCTAAAGATATTTACAAACCACTATTTGAAAAATGAAAAGCTAATATTCATAGAATATTCAGAAGGGAGTTTGGTTTGAAAAACAACTCAAATTGCATATTTAAATCATTTTAGGCAAAAAAACCCCAAAAGAATACTGAAGTGTCTCTTCTTTTCCTTGTAAAATATTTGCTGGGAATACTTCTTATCTTTTACCATATTATATATTGACATGAACAAGCAGGCCTAGGTAAATACAGAATCTACAACTCTGCATATAAAAGAACAAAAAGAAAATGCCCATGAACTTATATTATAGAACCTGCATTATAGTCATACAGTGTCAAGTAGACTCAGGTATTAAACAAAACAAAACAAAAACATCTTTTTTGGAGTTGAACCACTTAAAATGTTGGGCAAACTTTTAAAATTTTTAATACTTACTATTGTTTTATTTTCTACTACAAATATTTGCCTAACTCTGTGGCATCTACTCTACTAAAAAGAGAAAGAAAAAAAATCATCAGGAAGAGTAAGAAGAGTAAAAGAAAAATAAAAGGGGAGACAAGGAAACGGATAAAGAGGAAAAAGAAAAGAAAGATGGACAGACAGACAGAGGGAAGGGGAGGCAAATTGGCTTAGTCAAGCTCTCTCGGGACAGTGTGCTGAGTTACCAGACCAGAAATGAGGGGTTGAAAGCTACTACTGATAACTGGTGGAGGCTGAAAGTGCTACTTAAGTGCTTGGTGTCTGTGGAAAAAAAGAGGGGGAGGTTTGAGACTGAGGATGCCAAGTGCATTCCCAGCCAGCAGAGTAAAAAGGAAGCATTAACAGCAGCCTCGGGGGAAGCTAAGCATTCTATCCCACAAGCCAGAGGGCAAATGTGGCAATAGCTGTGAGTAGCAGCTGGATAGAGGGCTAAAGAAATAAAGAAGCCGCAGGAAAATTGGCAGCTATAGACATTTAAGGCAGACTAGGCCTTGTCTTGATATTTGGATGAACAAACTGCCTGGAAAGAACACCGCCAGTCTTTCTGCTGCCAGTGTGTTCCTAAACAACCAGGATGCAATGACTTCAAATTTAGTTTGCCAAACTATGCTAAGTGCTGATGTCACTTTGTGGGACAGGAGCTCTGCTGAAAAGATATTACGAAGATACTCAGCTTTCTAATAATCAAAATCAGAATTCTCAACTATCTAAACAGTGCTCCAAAATATTTAAAATGAAGAAAAAATACTTCTAACACTTATTTCATTAATATTTTCTAAATATTATTTCATAGAGCATAGTTTAACAAAATTAAAAAAAAAACATACATATCAAAATTCCCTCCGGTATATTAGCGACCCTATGATACTCAAGACAAGTAGAAAATTGGAAACACAAATTTTTTTTAAAGAAACCTATGAAATAATATTCTCTCCTGTTACCTTCATTCATACTTTGCCAATAAAAGGTTCAAAGTACTGTCAGAAGGCAATCTACATTACATTTGCTTTGTTAGAATGCAAGGTAAAATACCACAGTTTTGTTTTAGATAAGTATCTGCTCAATATTTCAGTGCAGTATCTAAAGATAACATTTATCAAACACATTTTTCAAATTGCAGGTTTGATATATTGGATAAACTACAATTTGCATGGATTCAATAAATTCCCTTGGTCTGAGTAAGTCAATTCTCTCTTTTCTTCATCAGGATTAAGTTAACTGAAGATGTTTATAAAAAAAGTAAGATCCTAGCCCTAGAAAAATTTTACATGTTTTATTTTCATGGCTGGGTAATAGTCCATGGTATATACATACCACAACTTCTTTATCTACCCATCAATGGGAATTTAGCTCCTACCATAATTTGACTATTGTAAAAGACACCAGTGCTACTGGATAGAGGCTTCACCTTTATGACCTCATCTAACCTTAATTACTTCCTTAAATGCACTATATATCTCCAGAAGAGTGACATGGGGAATAAGGCTACAACATATAAATTTTAGAGGGACACAATATAGTCCATAGCAAGGAGTAAAATGAAAAGTTTCAAAACAAGTGATAGAATTTTTTAAATGGCTTAAGTAAGGTCACATACAATAAAGTGCTTAAACTGGTTCATGGATATCATAGTAGAAAAGTATAAAGTTCAAGAAGGTAGGGACGTACCTACTTACATACTTTAATTAATTAATTATTTAAAGTAGATTCCATGCCCAGTGTGAAGCCCAGTTTGGGGCTTGAATTCACAACCCTGAGTTCAAGATCTGAGCTGAGATCAAGTGTCAGATGCTTAACCAACTGAGCTACCCAGGCACCCCAGGAACTTTATTCTTAACCACTGTATCACAATAGTTTTGCCACAAATACTGTAACTAGCTGATTATAGCTATTTAAATTTAAGTTAGTTAAAATTTAAAATTCAGTTCCTCAGCAATATTAGTGACATTTCATTTCAAATGCTCAATAGCTACATATGGCTGGTGGCTACCATATACGATAGTACATATTTCCATATCACAGAAACTTCTAGTGGACAACACTGCTCTAGAGCCTAGATAGATAGGTATGTGACACTGTTAATTGTTGGATGAATCAAAGAATGTAAGGAACGGTTTGCATGTGTGGTTCAAGATGATTAATGTTACATGCAGAAAAATGGATGATATCTTTAATTTATATTTTTGTAAAAGACCCAAAAGAATCACTTGCAACCTACGAGACTCATTTATTTTTATAAAGGCAGTAAGTTTAATGTGAGGAACATTTAAATTAAGAAATATTTCTGCAGGAGATTAATAGTGTTCAGCATTTTGCCTTTTTACGACCTGAATCAAGAGTGCCTGGGTGGCACAGTTGGGTAAGTGTCTGACTCTTGACTTTGGCTCAGGTCGTGATCTCAGGGTCATGGCATTGAGCCCTGTGTCAGGCTCCATGCTCAGTGTGGAGTCTGCTTGAGACTCTCCCTCTCCCTCTGCCTCCCTCCAAAATAAATAAATCTTTAAAAAAGAGAGAGAGAGAAGAATTAAAACTCTAAGGTTGTGCCATGGATGTGTCTAGTAGTCTCATCCTCAGGTACAACCAGTCTTACTTAAGCCATTGTAAGTGGCAAGATCAATAACGAAGAAATTCACCAAGAAGTTCATATGGCATATATTGTCAGTGTTGTTGGCAATGAATGTGGGACAAGCAATCTGTTGTGAGAATACTAGGATCTGGATCTCTATTTCTGTTTAGATTATTTTTTTTTGCTGACGGATGAGGATGGATGGAATACCCGCAATTCATGTTTATTTGTTTAGAAATGAGTTGCTAATCTTTTCAAGCACTTGGAAATCACAAATCTCAGTGCAATTACATGGCATGCTGACTGGTGATTCTACTTTTATATTTTGATACTTTAGTATATATCATTACTGTGAGATACTTTATCATGTGAATTGAATATAGCAGGCTTCCTTCTGTAAGGGGTTAAGATTTTTTTGCAACTCTCACACATAAAAGAGCCTATTTTCTTGATAAGTACAAAAGCAGAGAATATACCTTTCTTGAACTTGCCTAAGCCATCCATTTTCTTGATAAATTTAGGTAAATTTAAACCAAAGAATGTGCTTTCCCTGGACTTACACTTTGGTTATCTTTCCTGAGAACTGAAAATAGTTAAGTAATCTCTTGAATATGTTTCCTATACTTCAGAACATCTTTTCAGAGAACTGAGATAGGTAAACTAATCTTACTGGACCATCTGCCCACACCATATTCTCTGTCACATTGCCACAACACATTTCTTCTTGGTGACCTACTTTTCCTACTTCCTGATAAATGCCAGAAGTACAGAGCGAGCTCCCTTTGGGGGTGACCTACTGCTTACTGTGAATAAAGCTTTCTCACCTGTTTTTTTGCTATTCTTACTCTAGAACCCTTGACCTTCCCTTCCTTCCACAAATAGTTCTTGTTCCTAGGCAACTAGGGATATAAAACAGACAAAAATTTCCTCCTCAAGGGACTCATGTTAATCCCCTTAGTTTCTTCTTTCTACCAGGGGGTGATCCTTTCTTCTTCCTATTAGTGTCTTTGTTTTTTTCAGGTAGTATCAGGAAAGAAAAACAAAGATGACAAAGACAGTTCTAATAAAATAAGGTGACAGTAACAAGGCCAAATAAACTGTTCCATTAGAACTCCCAAATACAAAACCAGAAATTTTCTCCTGGCATATTCTATAGTAACAATTTCCTGATTTGCTATGTAGCATAAACAACTAAATCCCTCCCACTAATCCATTTTAACCTTCTTACTTTTAGCAATAGATCCATCCTGCTTTGCAGTTTTAGGGAACTGAGATTGATATTACACATCCCAAACTCCCACGCAGCTAAAAGCAAACGTGAGACTAAATTTTAAAAAATTAGGATATGAGCAGAAGTGATGCACCCAACTTTCTAGTCACATCCTTTAAAAGAGAAGCTGTTTGTCTCTTTCCAAAGGGCTAGAATGTGAATCTGAAAGCTGACTGCAAAAGAATAAACCCAATGCAATGGAAGAACAAGGCAGAAGGAACTGGGAACATCACAGATTAGATTTTTCCTAATTCCATGGATTGCCTACCAGCTCAGACTTTACCCTGGAAAGAAACCTTCCATCTCCGCTTAAACAACTACTTTAGGTTTATATGAAAACTTTAAATCATAAAACCAGCAGCAAAAGTAGTTATATTTAGAAAAAGAGGATATGTATATGTAGTCTAAAAAGGCAATATAATCAGATGAAAGCTCTAAAAGATAGATTATATTCAAACAAACATAAAATGTATTTCTTAGAGACAGAACATCCTTCAATACCCAGCTCAAATGTCTCTTAAATATCTTCATTCCCTGAACAGAGTTAGTTGCTCTGTCATCTGTGATCTAATTTATTACATTCTGCACTGGTTATTTCCATTATTAAATGGTAAATTCCTGCAGGACAGGGTTCTATAATAGTTGTCTTTGTATCTTTCCAGATTTGAGCAAAGTATTTGGCACAGGGTAGGTACCAATAAATATTTGCTGAATGAAACAATGGACTTTGAGAAGCAATGAAAGAAATGTGCTGAGAAAAGATTTTTTAAAATGCTTTTCTCTACTTGCAAGTCATACATTATAATAAAATCTTTCTCCTTCAACTCTACAACTCCAGACCACGAATTCATAATTTATTTCTTTTATGGCATCATCAATCTCATGTTATTCCATAACCACTAATTTTTTGGAGTTGAAATGCAGATTTTATCAACCACTGCTAGATTATAAACATTTAATGCATGAATTGCAGGCACTTTTACGTAAACAGTAGGCTGAACACATTTTCACAGGAGTAATAAATAACTTCAGATGTCCTTGTAAGAAACTCAGACATGGTGCCCACCCATTAATTTTCTCTACTGAATGCATTTTCACATCAAAAAAGTGTTACCCCTCATTATTTTGTGTTACCACAGTAAAGAAGATTTAATTTTCTTTTACATCACAATTCCCTTGTGTTAGTGGCCATGTAGTCACTCAGTATTACACCTATTCTAAATCTATCATAATGCTTAAAACCTACTGCCCTTATTTAATAGCCATTATCTATTTAATGTCAAGAGAGGTTAAGTAACCATGGTCACAAGTTAGCCAATACTGAACATGTGGGACAACACTCCTAATATTCTGAGTATGTATGCATCATACATGTTCATGCATGTATCATACAATTTTACAAAATTATTGAGGTAGTTGATATGGAAGTGTAAAACATATGACCAAATCTATTACATATGCCAATTATGTTACTTAAATTGACTTGAATTAGAATTGTAGGTCTACCCATTGAATATTTCTTGGAATTTTATTAACTTTAAACCATTATTTACAGATAATGAAAAAGACAAAAAAAATTAGGATAATAGCATTAGGTATAATACATGGCAGAGTAAAGAGAGTCGTAAGAGAAGTACAAAGTATACCTGAGATTTCATAGAAGAAAAAAAAGACTTTGTAGTCATGGCTACTGTATTTATAGAGTTGACTGCTGAACAACATGGGGGTCACAGGCATTAACCACCTCCCCCTTCCAGAAAAAAGGTCCATTTATAACTTTTAGCTCTCCAGAAACCTAACTGCTAATAGCCTACTGCTGATGGGAAGCCTTACCAATAACACAAACAGTCAATTAACATATATTTTGTATGTTATATATATTATGGACTGTAGTCTTACAATAAAGTAAGCTAGAGAAACAAAAATCTTATTAAGAAAACCATAAGGAAAATTCATTTACAGTGCTGTACTGTAAAAAAAAAAAAAATCCATGTATAAATAGACCCATGCAGTTCAAACCCATGTTATTTAAGGATCAACCATAAAACAGAAGGACTAATGTTTGATTTAAATTTGCTTTGTTTGGGTCTTGGGGATGAAATAAAGATCAATAGGAAGAAATTACAGGGAACAGATTTCACTCACTGTAAAAGATATTTGAAAAGAGAATGTCAGAGACAGAAAATACCTGTGATAAAATACTACAGGCATAATTTATGTGTAGCTGAGGTCTCAATGCTGAGATTCGTGGAGGGTAGTTCTGTAAGAAGGAATCCCATTATAGCCATGATTTCAATGCAAGAGAATAATGTGGTTGCACTGCCCATTTGGAAGACAGACCCATCAGCAGTATATTAAATATATAAAGAGATAGTGAGACTAGTAAGAAGCTTATTGGCTAGTCCAAATAAGAGATAAGAAAGGCTGGTATGGTGAAAATGAGCCAGAAGAGTCAGGAAAAGATGTTCTAATTACCTTAATCAATTACATGTTAATATTATCTATTACTGTACTTGTAAGATAAAAGAGGATTTTAAAAGTTACTTAATAGAACTCTCATTTATCTTATTATTATAATTTCTTACCTTACCATATTCTGAAATCCATATTAAAATATTTCAACTATAATATGTTCAAAACTCAATTTATCTTTCTCAAAAAGTGTATTTCATCCTCTTTCTGTAATACATATTTCAGTTGTTAGTAAGACAATTCACCCAGTAATCTCAGTTTAGAATCTTAAGGTCATCTTCGACTTCTTCTATTAGGACTCAGATATCTAGAACACCTTCTCTATCCCCTCTGCCATTGTTTTAACTACCATCATCCTCATCTCTTGCTCAGTACCCTATAATAGATTCCTAACTGATTTTCCTATCTCCCCTCTTTCCCAACTCTAGTCCAAAGTTCACATTGCCATCTTCCTCATGAACAAGTTAAAGATAATTATGTCCCTTCTACGTCTTTCTAGTGGTTCCCCACTCGCTGTCTATAAGATGAGGTATCAACTCTGTAATAAGGTATAAAGGCTTCTTCATAAATGGGGCCTCCATCTACTTTCAAGATTTATCACTGGCTATTCTTGCCCAAGAACCTAAGTTACAACCATATAGAAAATCCCATTATTTTCTAGTCATTTCATACATTTTCCAGACTATAAGCTTATTCATTTCATACAGCAAGTGTCAAATGTCACTGCTTGGGCAAGGGACATTTTAAATTAATCTCTGAGAAATAAACCAATGACGACCTTTGTATTCTATTAGTAGTTGATTCTTTAGAATGGTTGAAAAAAAATTTTTCCCTCATCTTATCCCTGTAGACTACTAACCTTTTTTCTAATGTATAATATACCTCATTACCATTTTCCAAGCACAGTATATTTATTTTTGTTATTAAAAATAAGAGCTACTCACTAAAAAAAATTTAGAAGAGAAAAACAACCTCCACCACAGCATCAACTATTAAGGTGTTGGTGTATTCCCTTTTATTTTTATTATGTTCAGATATCATATATATAAACACAATTTTATTTAAACTTTAGATTTATTAATACACAACTGACAAAACTTATATATTTAAAGTGTACATTGTGAAGATTTCATATAGGTACACTTTATGAAATAATTACAACAATCAGGTTAATTAACATATCAGCTAACATAGTTTTACCAATTTTTTTAGTGTGTATGGTAAGAGTGCTTAACTTCTACTCTTCCAGCAAATTTCACATATATAACACAGTATTATTAATTATAGTATTAACTAACCCTAGGTTTCATTTGCATGCTGTACTTAAGATCACCAGAGCTTATTCATCTTGTAACTAAAGCTCTGTACCCTTTTGACCAGGTGATGCCATCTGCTCCACCCCCTAGACTTGGTAACCACCATTCTACTCTCTGTTTCTATGAATGAGTTTGGCATCTTTTTTTTTTTTTTTGACTCTATAGGTAAGTTAGATTATACAGTAGTTGTCTTTCTCTGCCTAATTTAACCTAGCATAATGTTCTCTAGGTTCATCCATGTTGTTGCAAATAGGATTTCCTTCTTACTCATGGGTAAATAATACTCCTTCGTATATACACCACATCTTTATCCATTCATCTACTGTTGGACACCTAGGTAGTTTCCACATCTTTGCTACTGTGAATAATGCTGCAGTGATCATACAGAATGCAAATATCTCTTTGAGATGCTGATTTTGTTTCCTTTGGATATATATTTAGAAGGGAGATTACTGGAACATGTGGGAATTCTACTTTGAATTTCTGGAGGAACCTGCATACAATTTACCATAATGGCTTTACCAATTTACATTCCCACCAACAGAGTATGAGGGTTCCGTTTTCTCCACATCCTGGCCAACACTTGCTATATGCTGTCTTTCTGATAAAAACCATCCTAACAGGTACACATTGTGGTTTTGATTTGCATTTCCCTGATGATTAGTGATGCTGAACACCTTCCTGTGTACCTATGGGCCATTTGTATGTCTTTGGAAAAATGTCTATTCAGATCCTTTGCTCAGGTTTTTGGGTTTTTTGCTTTTTGTTTTTTTGCTATTGAGGTGCATAAGTTTCTTATATAATATAGATATTAATTCCTTATTGGATATATGGTTTGAAACGCTTTTCCTCCATTCCCTAGCTTGCCTATTGTTGACTATTTGCTGTGCAAAAGCTTTTTAGTTTGATGTACTGTCATTTGTTTATCTTTGCTTCTGAGGTCATATCAAAAAATTATTGCCAATACCAATGTCAAAGAGTTTTTTCCCTATGTTATCTTCCAGGAGTTTTATAGTTTTAGTTCTGACATTTACATCTTTAATCCATTTCAAATTAATTTTTGTGAGTAGTATAAGACAGAGATTTCATTCTTTTGTATGTGGTTATCCAGTTTCCCAACACCATTTATTGAAGAGATTATCCTTCTCCCACTGTGTATTCTTGGCACCCCTGTCAAAGATTAGTTGACTGTATATGCATGGGTTTATATCTGGGGTAGTTCTACACCACTGTGGTTGAAAAAGAAAGTTAGTATGGTTTCAATCTTCTTAAATTTGCCAAGACTTGTTTTGTCACCCAGCATATGATCTACTTAGAGAAGGTTCTGTGTACACTTAAGAAGAATGTTGTATTCTTCCATGTATTCTGCCACTGTTGGATGAAATAGTCTGTATTTATCTGCTATGTCCATTTGGTCTAAAGTATAATTCTAGTCCAGTTTCCTTAATGATGCTTCCCTGTCTGAATAATCTATCCATTGTTAAAAGTGAAGTACTGAAACCCCCTATTAACATATTATTGATTTCTCCCTTCAGATGGGTTAGTATTTCTTTAATATATTTAGGAGCTCTTTTTTGGGGTGGGTATACACACACACGCACACACACACAACTGTTATATCCTCTTGAGGAATTGACCCCTTTGTCATTATATAATGACCTTCTTTGTCTCTTACAGTTTTTGGCTTAATGTCTATTTTTTTTTTAAGATTTTATTTATTTATTTAAGAGCTAGAGAAAAAAAGAGACAGAGAGAGCACAAGTAGAGGGAGTGGTAGGCAGAGGAAGAGGGAGTAGTAAACTTCCTGCTGGGCAAGGAGCTCAATGAGGGGCTGGATCCTAGGACCCTGAGATCATGACCTGAGCCAAAGGCAGATGCTTAACCAACTGAGCCACCCAGGCACCCCTTAAAGTCTACTTTATTTGATATAAATATAGCTATCCCTGGTCTGTTTTGGTTTCCATTTGTATGAGATGTCTTTTTCTATTCATTAACTTAGAGACTATGTATGTTCTTAAGACTGAAGTGTGTGGTGTGTGTCTTATAGAGAACATATACTTGGGTCTTGGTTTTTTTTTTTTTTATTATTCATTCAGTCATTATATGCCTTTTCATTGGAGTATTTAATCCATTTATATTTAAGGTAATTATTAAGATTTAAGGACTTACTAATGCCATCTTTTTGTCCTTTAACCTTTATAATTAAGTGATTAACACACTACTAATATTATAGTATTAGAATATTCTTTTTCTGACTGTATACTTATCTTTACCAGTGTGTTTTAAATTTGCATGCTACCATTTACATATTAGTATTCTTTCATTCTAGTTTGAAGAATTCCTTTCAACATTTCTTGTAAGGCAGGTATAGTGATGATGAACTCACTGAGCTTTTGCTTGTTTGGGAAAGTCTTTATCTCTCCTTCAACTAAAGGATAATTTTGCCAGGGAAAGTATTCTTGGTTGGTGGTTTCCTTCTTTTAGCACTTCGAATATATCATCCTCATCTCTCCTGGCCACAAGGTTTCAGATGAGAAATCTGCTGACAGACTTATGAAGGTTTCCTTGTATTGGGGAATTTTTTCTCTTGCTGCTTTAAAAATTCTGTCACTGGGGGTGCCTGGGTGGCACAGCGGTTAGGCATCTGCCTTCGGCTCAGGGCGTGATCCCCGCGTTATGGGATCGAGCCTCACATCAGGCTCCTCTGCTATGAGCCTGCTTCTTCCTCTCCCACTCCCCCTGCTTGTGTTCCCTCTCTCGCTGGCTGTCTCTATCTCTGTCGAATAAATAAATAAAATCTTTAAAAAATAAATAAATAAAAATTCTGTCACTGATTTTTGACAGTTTTATTATAATGTATTAGATCTTTTGATTGAATCTTTTGGGGGACCCAGGAGCCTCATGAACATGGATGTCCAAATGTCTCCCCACAATCGAGATGTTCTCAGCCATTATTCCTTTAGTAAGCTTTCTGCCCCTCCTCCCTGTTTTCTCCTTACAGGACTCCAATAATATACAAATTGTTTCTCTTGATGTCATCCCATAATTCCTGTAGGTTTTCTTCACTCTTTTTCATTCCTTTTGCTTTATTCTCTTCTGACTGGAATATTTCAAATGACCTATATTCAATGTCACAGATCCTTTTTTCTGCTTAAATCTGCTGTTGATGCTCTTTATTGCATCTTTCATTTCATTCTTTATATTCCTCAGCTCCAGAATTTGTTTTCTTATTTTTATAACTTCTATCTCTGTGCTAACATTCTCATTTTCTTTGCCCACTGTTTTCCTGATTTCAGTGAATTGTCTGTTTTCTTATTGTTCACTGTGCTTCCCTTAAAACAACTATTATGGATTCTTTATCCGGTAAACTGCAGATCTCCATTTCTTTGGGGCTGGTTACTGGAAAATTATTAGGATCCTTTGGTGGTGTCATGTTCCCTTGATTTTTTATGTTCCTTGAAGTCTTGCATTGTTATCTTCACATCTGAAAAAGCAGTCACCTCCTCTAGTCTTTACTGACTGGCTTTGGGAGAGAAATAACTCTGTCAGCCTGCTAGGTATTCTGAAGTTGTCTCTATCCTTTTCTATGGATATTCCTGCTCCACACTTCTTATTTTCTATTGGGGGATGGGAAGTCTTAAGATTGTATGCCTTCTCTTGATTCTAAAAAGCTAGGCCATGGCTTGCTGATAGCCTTCCCTTTGCTTTCCTTACAGCTATGCTGAATGCTCAAGTATGTGTGCTTTCTCCCAATCCCACAGAGATGAGTCAACTTTCTATGCATACTCCCTAGCTGTCTGCAAAGGCTTGTACTCGCTGCCCTCAAGGGCATGCACAGAGAGTCAGCTACATGGTAGGATGATATGTGGGTAACGTACTTGGAACACTGGGCATGCCTGCGGGCCAGTTGGGGGCATCTGCAGGAGAAGCAACCCCAGTAGCTTATATGCAAGCTTCCTGATGAAGTCCACGAAACCATAGGATCTAGTCCCTTTGACACCTTTTGAGAACTTTGGCTGCTGTGCTCCCAGCCACTTCCTACCCCACAGTTTGCATCAGTACACCTCAGTATTTCGGATGGAGCAAGAAAGAAGTGGGACTCCTTGGCAGCATACCACACAGTTGGGGAAGGTGGGTGCTCACTCACATGCTCTCACTTTCCCTCATGGGAAGAACTGTGGGTTAAGGTCTCTCTTGGCACTAATCTATGCTATTTTGGTGGAAGGTGGGGCAAGTAAAGTGAAACTCACCCTCTCATTGTCTTCAATGCATGTAATCTTGGATTTTTTTCCCCCAACAGTGTGCTGGAACTTTTCCACTGGATTCCCAGACTTCCACAAAGGCACTCTCATCCATGGATGATTGTCAAGATCAGTGTTCTCTGGGAGAACTATTCTGCTGTTTTTCTGATGTTGCCCTCTACAAATACAGAGTTTTATATCCTGTGCTTCTATATCCTGAATTTTCCTTTTCACTAATTTCTAAATCAATAAATGAATTTTGAGATTTTAATTTTTTTCTCATGAAAACTGATAGATGAAAGAATTTTCCTTATTAAACACTACTGTATATTTTCATTCAAAGTATAAAATATAAACTGTATTCTTAAAATTGGTATGATTTCATTTATACAACTACAATTTAATTAATATATATGCAGTAATATAATTTCATCACATGTAGTAAAGAGCTTAATAACACATGTATCTTGCTTTGTAATCTCAGTTCCACATTTATCAGTTCTATGACCTTGTCAAGTTACATAACCTCTCTGTGCCTCAGTTTTCTAATCTATGGAATGGGGGAATCATAGCACTTTACCTCACAGGACTGTTGTAAGAATTAAATAAATTAATTCATAAATGGCTTACAACTATGTCCGATGCATACTAAGTGTTCACTGAATAGTAGTTATTATCATTCTAAGAATCTAAACTTTAATGAAAAAATATTAATAAAGCAAAATATGAGTAAATTTTGTTTATGGAAAATATATAATTAACATTACAAAATATATATATTTTAGCATTATCTGTACTTCAGGAAAGAAAAAAAGGTAGAAAGAGGAAAATAAGGGAACATAAGATGTTTGTCAGAGAATTTTCTCCCCAGGCATTTCTTTGGTTGGACAGAAATATGTGAGCTGTGGAAAGCAACCGTCCTAAGCAAGCATGGGACTAACAAAGTAAAATGGAAGAAAGATCTCATGGAGAAAGAAAAAAAAAATCACACATTTACTATATAATAAGCGTGATCTAAGGGAAATGCCATATAACACTTTCAGAGAAAAATGTTGAACGCAGAAGAAAATAAGCCAACTGTAAGAAGTACATTTGATGAGCCCATAAAAAAAAGCGGTAGATGCTGCTATACAAGCAGCAGTCTGTACCTTTGCTCTCAATGTTTCTACTAAGCCGTGTAGAAAAATAATTAGGCTTTTATTGGAAAATAACTATCGTGATTGATATAAAACTTAGCTTATAGGTAAACCTCTTTGGTATTTTTGAATAATTGAATATATTACATTTCTTAAGTACTAGAGAAAAATAATAATTCAAAGGCATGATGATAGAAATCTTACACATAATCATTTAGAGTAATTTTTCAGTATCACTTCTAAAAACTACAATGTATACTGCCAAATATAAATATATCCCAAGAAATTAAAATGTAGAACCTTAAATTGCAAAGGAAACATGGCTGTAAAATTCTTCCTACTTAACTTTAACAAATTTTTTATATTTTCTTTACAACATGCTTTGTAATTGCTATTCATATATTTTGTGCATTAATCATGTATACTTAACCAGAAACTATCTTTATTAAACAACCTAAATTTGACTGCAATGCTACTATGCTTATCCTTTAGGTACTATTCTGTGTCACTGACTTCATGAGTCTCACTACTGAATATGATTTCACACACAATGAATTCATACTCAGATATGAAACAGAGAAGTTAAAGACTAAATTACTCTCTCCTGTGATGTGGCAGAAACTACTAACTAATGCAGACACTAAACTGAGCAGAGCTGGCCCTCAAGGAAAAGATTAAGTTCTACTGTTGTCCTAAAGTGTTTTGGTTCTCCCTGATACTTTCTGAAGACTCATCCATTTTTTGTTTATTCTTTCAGCAAACATGCCCACAGGACCCACTATGGGCCAGAAATTGTGCATAGGCTTGGGGATGTAAATTAAAATAGGAGACATTCTCAAGTGGCTCAACAATTAGTGCAGAAAATAGAACAGTATAAAAACCATTAACATGATAGAACTATATATGTATAGCCAGAAGAACACACAAGAGGAGTATCTAAGGCAGAATGGGTGTGGTTCGTGGTAGGGGAGTGTTTGAGAGTGGATGGAAGTATAATTAAAGACTCCCCCCAAGGAATCCTGGAAAATGTGCACAAATTAGCTAGGTAGAAGGTAGGAGATGAGGGGGAGAGAACAGAGAAGGGGGAAGGAGAAGGTGGGTACTCACTCACATGCTCTCATGGTATGTGTGTGTATCCACTGGGGTAGCCATGTGGAGTATTTGCAGGCAAAGGAAGTAGCTTATAGAATATGCAACTTTTAGGGAAGTTTAAGTTGCTCAATGTGAACTAGATTATATTCTGCAAGAGCTGAAGCTGGGAAAGTAGGCAGACAGATTGTGAAGGATCTTGTATGTTATACAAGGTTGGGAAGACCTTATGTATGTTATAAAGTCAGAAAGGCTATAAGTAACCAGTAAGGTATTTTAAAAGCAGCATTTGTGAGAGCCTCCAATTTAGGGAGTAACCAATTTATAAAAATCTAGATATGGTGTGAAGAAAAATAGTTGTTTTATATGATTTCTTATGGTACCAAATACAATGTTCTCAGGATGATCCAGAAACATACAATTGATTTGCTCCTAGATGCAAATGAAATCTCTTCAAGGAATCTGGATCACAACTCACACCATTTCACTTTTAGGAGGGGTCTGAATCAGAATCTATTATATATAAGTCTCTGGTATACTTATTTAGCTTAATTTAAAAAAGTATATCGTAAAAAGATTATTTCAAATAATGTTTTAGAAAAGACAAGTTAATATGAGGACACAGCGAGTAGGCAACCATCTGCAAGTCAAGGAAAGAGGCCTCAGAAGAAACCCAAACCTGCCAGATTTCTTTTTCTTGGACTTCTTAGTTCCAGACCCATGCAAAAATTAATTTCTATTGTTTAAGCCAACCAATCTGTTGTATTTTGTTATAATAGCCATAGCAAAATAATACACATTTTAAATATCAAAAAAAGAGACAGATTAAGTATTATAGGTTATGTTTTCCCCAAAAAGATGTTGGAGTTCTAACCCCGATACCTTAGAATGTGACCTTAGAGGGTCTTTAGAGAGGTAATGAGGTTAAAATGAAGTCATTAGGTGGACCCTAACCCAACAACTGGTGTCCTTATAAAAAAGGTAAGAGCTGGACACAGAAATGGACATGTACACAGGGGGAATTCCATATGAAGATAGGAGTTATACTGCACCGAGACAAGGAACCACCAAAAACTGAGAGACCTGGAACAGATCCTGCCCTACCATCTTCAGAGGAAGCAAGACCCTGTGGACACCTTGATCTCAGAATGCTAACTTCCAGAACTGTGAGACAATACATTTCTGTTGCTGAAGGCAGCCAGTTTGTGGTACTTTGTCCCGACAGCCCCAGGAAACCAATACAGCAGGGTTATAGGCAACTGAAAGTAATAACTTACCCTATAATGGATCCTGCACTGTACGGTAAAAATTCTATAGAGAACATTATTACATTAGCTAACAAAACTGACATATTGAAAGTAGATTAAAGTACCACATTAATTTAAATTTATGAAATGGTGTTACTGTGGTCACATAAAATCAAACGGCTTTAGAGGGGAGGGGGGTGGGGGTGATGGGTATTAAGGAGGGCACGTATTGCATGGTGCACTGGGTGTTATATGCAAGTAATGAATCATGGAACTTTACATCAAAAACTTGGGATGTACTGTATGGTGACTAACATAATATAATAAAAAATTATTATAAAAAAATATATATCCCTGTTGTTGGAGACACATGCTAAACTATTTGGGGGTAAAGGACCATGAAGTATGTAACTTATTTTCAAATGATTCAATAAAAGTAGTGTGTATATAATAGTGTATTTTATATATATTATATATTATATGTGTATTTTATATTATATATTGTATGTATATTTGTATTATATATATATATAACACAATATATAATAATATATGTGTGTGTGTATATATATTCACATACAGTTGACCCTTGAACAACATGGGTTTGAACTGCACAGGTCCAGTTTTACACATTTTTTTTTCAATAAATGTATGAACTTACAGGATGCAGTACAGTATTATAAATGTATTTTCCTTATAATTGTCTTAATAACATTTTATCTCTAGCTTACTTTATTGTAAAGATACACTATATAACATGTACAACATACAAAATATGTGGTGATTATTGATGATATTGGTAAGACTTCCGTTCAATAGTAGGCTATTTGGGAAGTCAAAGTTATATGTGGATTTTCGATTGTGTGTGGAGGGTCAGCACCCTTAACTCCCCATTGTTCAAGGGTCAGCTGTGTGTATATACATATATGTGTGTGTGTGTGTGTGTGTGTGTGTGTGTACACACACAGGGAGTGAGAAGAGAACAAAAGAGAAGGAAGGGAGATCAGATATAAAAAGGGGGGGTAAAGTGTTAGTAATAGTTAAACTGGGCAAAAAGCATATAAATCTTCTATTTGCTACTTTTATTCTTGCAACTTTTTGTAAGTTTAAAATGATTCTTAGGGCACCTGGGTGGCTCAGCCAGTTAAGCATCTGACTCCTGATTTCAGCTCAGGTCATGATCTCAGGGTCATAATATCAAGCCCTTCATCAGGCTACAGGCACTCAGCACGGAGTCTACCCGAGATTTTCTCTCTTTTTCCCTCCACCCTCCCCTTACTCTAACTCTCTCTCTGAATACATTAATATTTTAAAAATTTTAAAAAATGATTTTCAAATAAAATGTAGAAAACAATTTTAATGTTCAAGTAGGACATAAATATGTAAACAAAAAATAAAATGAGAAAAAAAGAGAAAGATGTAGGGAAAGGGAAGAGAGAAAGGGAAAATAAAATAAAATCCAGGAACTTATTTAAGCTAAAGAAATTCTAAAATGCCTCAGAAACATATGAGATGTACATTTGTATGTAAAATACAAGCACTATGACATTCAACTTGATATATTATTTAATATTATAACAATTAGGCAAACTAAATTTGCCTTTGCTTAAAAATAAGAAACCAGAATATCTGCCTTTTATAAAAAGTATCCTAACACTTATTTGAAACATCTGTTAATATAGAGAAAACCAGCCCACCTTTTCATATTTATACAATACTCCCACAACCATTAGTTATTTGTACCATTGCAGGTACTCTGATAGCCAACCTAGAGTTTATTTTCGAATGATAGTTCTAAAATATAGAGTGAAAAGAATCAACCAGACCATAAAAAATAATCATGCTGGAAAAGCATGAAACAACCCTCTTCTTTTCTTTTCTTTTTTCTTTTCTTTCTTTCTTTCTTTCTCTCTTTCTTTTTCTTTCTTTCTTTCTTTTCTTTCTTTCTTTCTCTCTCTCTCTTTCTTTTTTTTTTCTTTCTTTCTTTTTTTTTTTTTAAAGGTCACTTTCTGGCTATCATGACCAAGGAAATTTGCTGGTTTATACATTTTCGCTGGAAAAAAAAATGCTGGCTATATCCCACTTATTGGCAAATCAAACAGACGTAAATATCACAGTAAGCAATCATTTACTGGGTATTACTGTGCAGAGTTACATGAGAGCATCCATAAGCAGAAGGAAACCCATAGCAAGCATGATGCTTCTCAGGTACACTGCAACTGTGGGTGACATGGCTCAGTGCCAGAAACAAAGGCAGGGAGGGACTGAAGGCAACTTCTTCCCGGCCCTGCAGAGCACCGCCAGAAGCAAGGGTGGTCATGAGAAGAACTGGGTGAGTAAGCATTCGACTGTGAATTCAACTTCCAGTCTCACATTGTGAACCCATTAGTCTCACTTTTCTTCTCCAACCATTATCATTAGTCCCTGGCAGAAATGAAAATCTCCAGCTGTACCTGGCAGCACGTTACTGTGATAATTTACACAAAGATTAAGTTCTGTATAAAACTTACCTCCTCTTCTTCCTCCTTCTCCTTCTAACCTCTAAAAGAACTTAAATTGCTCTGGACAAGCACCAAGTTACCAAAGATGAGGTTTTGTTCATTATTTTTCCCCTGAAGTCAGCACTTAAGGTACTTCAAGAATTTAAAGAAATAAATTAAATTGTTCACATATTTATTCATCAAATATTTGTTTAGTACTTATTCTGTACTACCCTAGTGGTTCAGTGTTGGTTGCCAGAAAAGGAGATATAAACTCCCTTCTTAACCTCAAAACAGTGGGGAAAAGATGAACTTCAAAATAAATGGCATGGGCTAATCATATGAATAAAGATAAACTTAGATCTATTTTTCATACCAGAAACCAAGGATCAGATACCTAAATGTGAAAAAGTGAAGCAAGTGCTGGAAAAAAGCATTAGTGAATTTCTATGTAACCTGAGAGTGGGAAAAACTGTATTGGAGATTAGAGGTATCAGTCTAAGATGGTCATCGCTTAATTTTTTTCATGTCCCAATTGTTGATGTATATTTTGGTTATTAACTTGTATTAAACAAATATGTGAGTGATAACATATGAAGCAAAATTATTTGTCATGAGAAATTTATTAAGGTAGTCAGCATATTTCTTCTTTTTGGCTAGCAGTTTCTCTCTCAGCCAAAACTTTACAGGAATCCAAATACAAGCAAAACAAATCACCATGGGGTAAATGTGCATTATTAACTGTATCTCCAGGGGATTCTGATGCAAGTTGTTTTCCATGCACCACATTTTAAAATACACTACTGTCAATGATACAGTATATACCTGTAACCAGGACTTTATAATAAGAATAGAAGGTCTACTAGGCAAGAACCAATAAGTCATGCATGTATAAACTCAGATTAAGAATGAGTTATAGAAAGGCTATAGGATAATACATAGAGGTTTTTATGAAAGATTTCAAGGTAGATAAGAGTTATGAGAAGAGTTGTTTACAAGTTTTTATTTTGGTATTTGAGGGGGTGGTGGTAAGAAGAGCAAGGTTATGAGTTTTAAGATATAGTCTGGTTAGAAAAAGAGTAAGCTCACATCACAATGAATAGGAATAGCATGTGGCAGGCACTGTGGTAAGAAAAGAATGACATAATCTATGAGCTAGAAGCTATTCTAGAAGTGAGAAGCTACCACAACTATTGTAGGTTCTTAGGTCAGGAAGAAAAAGAAATCTGCATTCTCCCTCACACTTCCAGCTGATTCACTCACGTTGAAGTCTACAGGGATGAGTAATCACTATTAGACACAATCCTTTTCAGAATTACTTAGATGGGATATACATGGGGAGGAATTTTTAAAATTATCCTTATGAAATTCAAAGTGCTTTTTATGTTGTATTAATATTTTAATGAAATATTAAATAATAGTGTCAGCAGAAAGTTACTGAAAGTTACATACTCCAGAATAAACACAGATTTGGGCATGAATGTAATATACGTTAGATACAGTATCATTTCACTGCATTTTCTTTGTACACAGCACAATAACAGTCACTAAACAAAATGTAGTTTGTTTCATTTATCCAGAATTCAGATTTCAGGTCTTCAGAGAATCTAGATCATAGCGAAAACTCAAAACAACTAAAGGCCATGAGGGAAACAAGCACAAAACTTATGAACTTTAAAGGTGGGAGTCACTGGGTCATCCCTCAGATTTTTACCTTGCCATATACACATAATATAATAGCTCAAAGAAAGATGGAAACCCTCACAGAGAAAAGTGATAGGAAGTGACAATTGACACAAGAAAGAACTCTGAAATGCTGACAAAAAAGCTACAAGAAAGCAGAGAAATGTGGGTCATTTTGGCCGAGGAACAAAGAGCTCTCTATATCTCTAACTTTTCAGGACATCACAAAAATATCTGAATATTTAACCACGAGTATTCCAGAAAAGGGTACTTAAGTTCAGAATTTTCTGCTTAAGAGATAGGAAATCTGTAATCCATTTCATAAAAAGATTTTTTTCAAGAGAAACAGTGTATAAAACATTGGTATTTGAAAGTATAAACTTCAATTCTCTTCAAACTTTTTCTATATGGGAATTATTCCATTCCTACATGATGCCGAGTATCTGAGGCAGTTTTTTCTTTTCTTTTTTTTTTAAAGATTTTATTTATTTATTTGACAGAGAGAGAGACAGCCAGCGAGAGAGGGAACACAAGCAGGGGGAGCAGGAGAGGAAGAAGCAGGCTCATAGCGGAAGAGCCTGATGTGGGGCTCGATCCCACAACGCCGGGATCACGCCCTGAGCCGAAGGCAGACGCTTAACCGCTGTGCCACCCAGGCGCCCCCAGTTTTTTCATTTTGGCATGTTTCTATTAAGGGAAGATTAGTAAATAAAATTAATAGGCCTTTTTTTTTTTTTTACCTTCCTTAATTTCTTTAGAGACATAGATTGCATAAAGCAATAGTTTTAACACCGAGCAGCAGGTTTATAACATATATAGATGTAATATATATGGCAATAGCACAAAGTAGAGGGGAAGGAACAGAGCTCGATCTGAACAAAGTCACTGTATCACTACTTAATTTCAGTCACTACCGAAATTAAGCTAGTATTACTATGAAGTAGACTGAGACAAATTAAGATGCATACTGTCCCTAGAGCAATGACTATAAAAACAACTACAAGAAAGAAATAGCACAAAAAAATTTAATGAAATTAAAATGGTAGACTAAAAATAATCTATTCAATATAAAAGAAAATTATAAAGGTAGGAACAGAGAAACGAAAAGACCCAAGACTAAAGAACATAATTAGCAAAATGGCAGACATGAATCCAACCACATCAATCGTGGCTTTAAATGGCAAAGACTATTAGACCGGATAAATAACATGGATAAATAACAAAAGATACACTTTAGAATCAAATACAAACAGGTTGAAAGTGAAAGAATGGAAAAATATATACCATGCATAGTAACTGTTAGGAGAGCTGGACTAGCCTGTACTAATATAAGGCAAAACAGATTAAAAAATTACTAGAAACAAAGAGGGACAACTTATAATGAAAAATAGTTCATCAGGAAAAAGTAACAATTATAAATACATATACACAGCGGTAGGCTGAAAAATGCCATCCGCCTACCAAAAAAGATACTAAATCCTAATCTCTAGAACCTGTAATTGGTACTTTATATGGGGAAAAGGTCTGTTAAATTAAGGGTCCTGAAATGTAAACATTATCCTGGATGATCAGGAAGGACCCTAAATATAATCACATGTATCCTTATAAGAAGAAGGCAGGGAGAAATGTCACTATAGATGGAAGAGGGGAAGGTGATGTAAGGACAGAGGGAGAGATCTTCTGGAGGAAATGTAATACTCATTTTGGACTTCTCGCTTATAGAACTATAAGAGAAAAAAATTATGTTGTTTTAAGCCACCAAGTTTTTGGTAATTTGTTACAGCATTCATAGGAAACTAACACATACACCTAACATCAGAGATCAAAAACACATGAAACAAAAACTGACAGCAACAATGACAGTATCTGGGGACTTCGACATACCACTAATATAAATGGACAGAAAGATAGAAAATCAGCAAAGATATAGAAGATATAGAAGACTTGAACACAATAAACCAATCTGATCAACTGATATCTGCAGAATACGCAACAGCAGCAGAATACACATTCTTCTCAAGAACAAATGGAAAATTCTCCAATATAGACCAAACGCTAGGTCATAAGGCAAGTCTCAGTACATGTAAAACAAGAGAAACCATACAAAGTGTATTTTCCAATCATTATTAAATTTAACTGGAAATGAAAAACAAAAGGAAATTTGGAAAATTCACAAATGTTTGAAAATTAAGCAATATACTTCTGAATACCCCATGAGTCAAAAAAGAAATCACAAGGGAAATCAGAAGATGTTATGAGATGAATGAAACTAAGTAAACAAAATACCAAAATTTATGGGGTGCAGCAAAAATAGTACATAAAGGGAAATTCACACTGTAAAAGCCAATATAGGCAAAGAAAGAAATCAAATAAAAACATAGTTTCCCAAATTAAGAATCTACTAAAAGAGCAAACTAAACCCAAAGCAAGCAGAAGGAAAGAAATAATGGCTATTAGAGTCATCCCCAATAAAAGAAAAAATAGAAACACAATAGAGAAAAATCAATGAAATGAAAAGCTGGTTCTTTGAAAAGATCAACAAAACGGACAAAACTTTAACTAGCCAGACTGACCAAGAAAAAAAGATGATATAAATTACCAAAGATCAGGGATGAATGAGGTAACATCCGTACCAACCTTAGAAAAATTATGAACAACTTTATACCAATAAATGAGATTAAATAGACAAGTTCCTAGAAACATACAAATTACTGAAACTGATTCAAGAAAAAAAATAGAAAATCTGAATAAACCTGTAACAAGTAAAAAAAAAACTGTATTGGTAATTTAAAATCCTCACCCAACAAAAAGCCCATTCCGGATGGTTTCAGTGGTGAACCCCAGGAAATATTTTCACAATGTCTTTCAGAAAATAGGGGAAGAAGAATCCTTAACCATATCTCATTCTGTAAAACCAATATTACCTTGGTATTAAAGTCAGATAAAGATATCACGAGAAAAGAAAACGATATATACCAATATTCCTCATGAACACAGATGCAAAAATTCTCAAAAGTAATAATTTCTCAACAAAATACTAACAACAACAACAACAACAAAATACCATATATATTAAAAGGATTTATACCATCCAAGTGTCATGTATTCAAGGAATGCAAGGTTGGTTTAATATCCAAGAACCAATTAATGTGCTATATCATTTTTCACTTTTTGTTTCTTGTTCGGAAAACTTCTCTATTCCAAGATCACCAAAAAACAAAATAAAACAAAAACAAAAACAAACAAACAAAAAAAACCCCTCTTGTATTATCTTCTAAAAGTTTATAGTTTGTCTTCATATTTAAAGCTTTAACATACTTTAATTTTTGTTGTATAAGGTAAGGTTCTGATCTCATTTTTTTTCATACTGGTATTATTACGGGTTGAATTGTGTTCCCCCAAATTCATATGTTGAAATCTTAACTTCTCTGTAACTCAAAATATGACATTATGTGGATGTAGGATCATTATTTATATAATTATTTATGTTAAGATGAGGTCGTACTGTAGTAGGGTGGGCTCCTAACCCAATAACTGGTGTCCTGATAAAAATGGGAAATCTGGACACAAAGACAGATACGCATAGAGGGAGAATGCTGTGAAGAGACACGGAGAAGATGGCTATGTATAAGACAACAAGACGCCTGCAACAGATTCTTCCCTCACAGCCCTCACAAGACACCAACCCTGCTAAACTTTGATTTCAGACTTCTAGCCTCCAGAACTGCAAATCAATAAATTTCTGTTGTTTAAGGCACCTGGTCTGTGGTACGTCGTTATAGCAGCCCTAAGAAACTAATACAGTAACTCTCTCAGCACCATAAACTCTAAAGTCCTTCTCTTCTCTACAGACCTTCAACATAATGGATGTCCTAGTCTATTTCTGGATTCTGTGTTCACTTCTGTTAGTCTATTTCTCCTAATCTCCCCTAATTACTATAGCTTTATAATAATTCTTGATATATAATAAAGCAAGTCCCAAAACCTCAGAGAAGGTCTTGGCTATAATTGGCCCTTTACCCTTTGTAATCCTTTTTTCATATTCCAACAAACAAAACCTGTTGGGCCTTGAATTAGTTTTTACATTGAATTTATAAATAAGTTTAGGAGAATTAATAACCTAACAACATGGTACATCTTTTTTCTTTACTTGGATGTGCTTTTCAAACTAGAACTTTCAAAGTAAATTACATATCAGGAGCAAAAGCAAACTGAACAATAGTAATTTTAGTTTTTTTTCAAACTTCACACACACATAGCTGTTCCCATTTCCCAGAGCTTTGGATCTGACCGCTGCAGGGGATGGGGAGGGGGTGGGAGGGATATGTCCACAGTTGAGAATGATTACCAACCTCAACCATAATGGCTATTTACAATTTTGGCATGTAATTATCAATGTGGAAAAAGAAAAAGCAACTGGAAAAGGAACAATATAATAAAAGTATGTTAGCTCCTGGTATTTCTATTCCAAGGAATTCAAAAATATTGCCTAGTCAGCTCTCTTAAGAAAGATTTTTAAATGCCATTTTCTCAAAAAATGGAAGCAAGGATGTGAATAAAGGTAAAAAAATAAATAAAAAGTGCAATCCCTTTCAAATCTCAAACCTTTCAAACTTATAGTTTTGCTAAACATTGCAATTTGGAACATAATATGCCATTATAATAATCAAATTGCTATATCATTGCACTCAGTCATCTCAATCTGTAGGTCTTGTTATATGTATATATAGCACTTTTTCATTAAGGACATAAGATTTGTAGTTTCAACTATGCTGTCATCACTTGAGATTTGTAAATTTTCCAAATTCAAAGGAAAAAGTTTTAAAAGATTGACCTAGTTCCTTCAGAGATATTGGATCTATGAAGGTTTAAAGTTGAATAAATTTAAATTTTAGCATCAGGAAAAAAACAAAGATGGTAGCGAAGAGAAATATGAAAATTTTATTTTTTTTCTCAGACAATAATATTAAAAGATATCATCACTTTTAAGTTGTCCATATATCATCTAGAAAGGAGATAAAATACTCATTTTCTTTTTCTTTACCTTCTAAAGGAAGTGACTACTCATGTCTGAAATAGCAGAGAAGACAAAAGCTACAGAAGATACACAAAAGCAAATGTGATTCTAACTGCTAACCTCAGGACAATCCATCAATAGAAGCCTTCCTTATTAGATTCATGCCACCTCTCAGCTTTAAGAAGCCTTCTACTTCAAAAACCTAAGTTATCAAAAAGGAAGTAACCTCCAAAAGAGTAGAGATATTGTCTATCTTGTTCACTGAGTCTAACATTACTGGTACATAGATGGGCACTCAGTAAATATCTTTAAATGAATGAATTTCTTTTATTATAATTTGAATAAATTATATATCCTTCAGCTAAACCAAATGTTCCACTTCAACTTTTACAAATAGACCTATCATTACTGCTCAGAGTATGGGTTTCTTTGTCTCTTATTTCAACTTAAAACTCAAGGGTTGTAAGAAGCAATATAATATAGGTCCATAACATCAACATTATATCATAAAAGATAATTGATGAGCAGTCTGAACTCATACAGTGTTATATTATTTTAAAGTATGAAAGCCTGTTTCTCATTTATATTTCTGAAGCAGTATTTGGAATAAAAAAATTTTTTTTGGTTCAGGTAATATTAAATAACAGACTAGTCTCTGGGATGTAGTTAAGGCTGCTTTGGTTTTACTGTGATTCCAACTGTTCTGAACAAAGAAAATATAATTTATTTACCTGAAAGACTAATCAGACCTAGGTGGTTTTTCCTTCTAAAATACACAGGATATTATCTTCTGTACATAAATCCTACACTTCAGCCAATTTGCCAATTGGCAATCAACTTGAAAATAAGATCTTCATTACTTATAGAAAGCTCTGAGGATTAAAATGGTTAGGTAAGACAGTACTTACGGTCCTCTAACAAAAATAGAAAATGTGGCATTACTGGTCCACCATCAAAATCATGCTCCTAAAAATATCCTATCCACTTGAATTGATATTTGGGCATCAAATGCATAAAAAAAAGACATGTTGCGTATCTTAAAATGAGTATGTCAGTTAATTAATTCTGTGATCCCCTGCTACCAGCGGAGTACTGTACAATCTGTTATTATTCACTGTCCTATAGATCATCTGTTCTTGGTGCTGGTTTGTTCCAGGAAGAGAGACAGCTGCAACACTATATCCCTGTTCAACCTGAGGACCATCTGACTTTAATTGTAACACACAGCTTGATGTGGCTCTGGCTATGAGAAGCCAAAGTATCGTCTGTAATAATCTGGAAAAGCAGAAACCTGCCAACAGAGGGCTGAAAACAGGGACTTGTGCTGTCTGGCTGCCTGACGGGCTGCAGGAAATATGATTAATGAGTAAGGTATAATGATATCAGGAACCCGATTAGCACCACAAAAAGGTCACAGATCAAAGTAGTATGCATTTCATGAGCTACAATCATTGCATAAAATCTGTGGACTTGAAGAGGTAAACCAAAAAGAGGAGGAGGATAAAACCCTTATGTGATAACATGCTAACAAATACATAAAATACCATACTAATAATTTAATCACTTATAGAAAGTAAAGAGGAAGTTATAAAATGAATCAATACAGACTGTACTGTAGGAAAGCTTTGTTCATCACATGTGTATACTAAATATTTTTGAAAGTATGTAAGTTATTGAATTCTTTCATAAAGACACATGTAAGTAAAATCAAGTATTTCCTAATTATAAATTTCAAAGATCAGAGATACAAATATTCAACTATAAACTATGTTTACATTTAATTTGCAATGTGATTTTTATACAGTTCCATTAAGAATGTAAGCTTATTAAGAGCCTAAACTATGAAGACATCATAAAACTTATAGGAAGAGGAATCACTGGCACAAATGTTTAATAAAGTTAATGGTTAGTTATAATAAACGTGCAGTTAGTATTGCAAAATACTGTTTTGTGTATAATTTCATGGGCAGGCAAAACTGAAATCTGATTGAAATCTACTGGGTAAGTTGCTACCTTCTTTTCTACAGTGCCCTTGGGAAGCTCATCCCAAATTGATGTGGCTCTTCTGAGGTAAAGGTAGTGAGAGCAGAGATGGGAAGTACTATCAGGAGAGGAGCTTACCTCAATTTACACAATTAAATTTCCTTAATTGTCAAAATATTATTGAAAAGCTTTTAAAATAACTTATTCAGATGTTTGTTTGCCTTCTATTCTCTTAAGGCAAACTAAATACTCTAACAAACTTCTTCGTACTCTTACTAGTACTAATATGGTAATAATTAATAGAGAGCTGATTCTCTTGAGACTTAAAATTTTAAATCGTATTTAAGGAGGGTTCCAATAATAAAGTGATCAGAACATGATTTCATTTTTCTTAAAAATATATTCCTGAAGAATGAGGATGATTATTTATACCTTTCAAATGTTACGTGTTATTTTGTATGTACCTAATAGTGAAACCATTTTTTAAAAATAGTGATTCATTTGGGATGTAAATTAAAAAATGAAAAGACAAGACTAGGAGAAAATTACTTGCAAAACCTATGTTGGATAAAGGACTTTTACAAAGAATTTATAAAGATCACTTACAATTAAATTATAATAAGAAAAACAACCCAATTAAAAAATAGGCAAAAGATACAGTTTACCAAAGAACATATATGAGTAGAAAATAAGCCTGTGAAAAGGTAGGCACCATCGTTTGTCATTAGGGAAATACAAATCAAAATTGCAATGAGATACCTACTAGGGCAGCTAAAATAAATAATATTGACAATACCAAGTCTTGGCAACTTTTTAAAAGACCCAGCAATTAAACTCATAGGAATCTATCCAAGAGAAATGAAAACAGATGTTCACCCTAAGACATATGCAAATATTTATAATAGCCTCAAACTGGGAAACTCAAATATTTGTCCATGAACTGGTAAATAAGTAAGTAAAAATATACTATATCTATACAATGGAATATTATGCAGCAATACAATACAATATGTTGCGATACGTAAGCAACGACATGGGTGAGTCTCAAAAATATAATGCTAAATGAAAGAAGCCATGCACGCAAAGACTACATGCTGCATGATACCATTTATATAAAATCTCATAAAAAAGCAAAAGTATAGAGACAGAGTCAGTGGTTACCTGGGACAAAAAGTCCCAGAGCAGAACCTGACTGCAAACAGGTATAAGGAAACTTCTTGGAGTGACATAAGTGTTCACAAGCTGGATTGTGGTGATGGTTACACAACTATAAATTTACTAAAACTCAAAGAATTGTACACTTTAAAAGTGAATTTTATGGTACATGTATTATACCTCAATAAATGTACTTTAAAAGGGTAATCACTGAAAGAAAAAAATTATGGAGTAACTGTACCTTTTATTGATTTTCATGAATCCCTGGGTAGGGCGTGTTGAATCATACAACCATAGACAACTGTCACATTTAAAGTTTGATTCTCCTTTTGTATCTGTCAGAGCTAATCCTTGTCTTGTGCCCTCGTTTTAACTATAATCTTCCAAAACGCATGTGGTAAAAGTAAAATGAAACATGTACCTGAAGACTGTGATAGAATAATATTAGGTACTAATTTCCAAGTGCCCACTGTAAGCCAAAGAATATTCTAGGTATTTTACATACATAATTAGAATTTTATATTCATAATCTTCAGACTACATATGATGAAACCAAGTCTCAGAAAGGTTAAACTACCTAGAATCCCATAATTAGCAAAGTGATTTATCCAGGATTGGGAAAACTGTTCTAACTTCGAGGCCTATGTTCATTCCACCCTGCACTGCTTCCACATACATAAAATGTGAAATTTCAGTAATAAAAGGATTGCAATTAGGATCTGGAAGACAGGATTAAATATAAATGTTGGTATAAAAGGTAAGAAATATCACTTAGAAAACTAAAATGCAAGAATTTTCCACAACTGTAAATTAAAAACACACTGGAATTTAGATTTCACTTTTTTTTTTTTTTAAGTAATCTCTACATCTAACATGGAGCTTCAACTCACAACCTCGAGATCAAGAGTGCATGTTCCACTGACTAAGCCAGCCAGGCACCCCTAGATTTCATTTTTAATATGGAGTATGACAGAGACATTACTTTTAAAAACTGAGAAAAAAAGCTACTAGATTCCAAGCTTTTATGAAACTTAAAGGCAAAAAGGAAAAGAGATATTACTTTTTCATAAAATAATACAAGAATGCACGTAAAAGAGGACTTTAAAGAATTCACTAGGGGGGAGTATGAAGAACACAATGATTACTGTGCTTTTAAGTTTTTAAGTTTTCATGTTCTAAATATTACATGAAGATTTCCTTGAAAAGATACAGGATATAACTTGAAAATCTTGTTTCTATTACCAAAATGTACAATGACCTTCTAACCTAGAGCACAGAATTATGTTATTTTCCTGGGACAAGAAACTCATGTTCCATAAAGCATTTAATTCCAGTTTCACTTAATTCTGAATTATCATGTGCATATGAAAGTAACCTAAATTCTGCATAAAAGAATAAAAGAAACCGTTACACTTTTCAAGTCAATAAAATTTAATATAAAATATATGGAAATTCACGAACTATTATGTGACTTTCAGTTATCTCTACCATCTACAGTTTTGTCCAGAAGACCAAGGGTTAATGATTATACCAACATATGAAAGATACTTTGAGAAAAGGCTCATGACAGAGTAGATGATTACTATCTTACCAATCTGTTTATGCGAACAAATTCTTCTGAGGTTTTGGCCCAAGGAGGAAGTTCAACATCAGACACTACTGTCCCATCATCCATCACTCCAAGATTATAATTATTGAAGTTGACAAACATCTCAGGGAGATAATAAAATTCAGGGATCAACTCCTGTATAAAAATAAAAGACAATGTCATATTATAAACTATAGAATACCGACTAGATAGTCATAACGGGGCACGGTCATTTCCTATTGTGCAGAATTAGAACAAAATAAACATAGGGAATTTTTTTCTTTCCCTATCACAGCTCTCAGCCTAAGTTACTATTAAGGTAGACAGATACCATCCAATCAAATTTAAATAACACCTTATTGGTTGGTTATATGCTTTCTTTCAGGAAAATTCTCGTAATCTCAAAACTTTTACATACCAACTTTGAGTACTATTTGAGGTTTGACAAAGTATAAACAGAGATTAACATGTTGTAACAATAACAGCTTAAATTAAATTTTTTATGAGGTATGTGGAATTTTTGCCAGAAAAAAAAACCCCAAATCTTTATAAGTACTAAAATGCCACTGCACTGGTCCCTTCATCAACCAGGAAAATATTCATCACATTTAGCCGTGGTTTAACAATATATTTTGCTTATATTTCAAGACACTCAAGTTTAGTTATAATATACTACCTTTGATTAAAGATCAAAATTTACAAGTAGACTAGAAAATGACCTGAAAAAGAAACTTGGTAAATTAAATATGTGACCTTACTAGGAACATTTAAAACACACTTCAATAGGGTATTATATAAGCAGAAAATGCAGCTAGTTAGGTTTTTGTGTACAATAAGCCTCATGTATAACTATTTCAGAGGTCCTGTAGATCAGACTTGAAATCCAGTCTTGACATGGGTCAGTGACTCAGTGGTCTTTAAGATACCCCCTCAGGGCCAGCTATGGCAGGCCTGGCTTTCCAAACAGTTGAGTAAAATAGGGAGGTCATCAGATTTTGGACAAGGTCAGTATGAACTCTCCAGAGCAAAGAAAAAAGATCCAGCAGGAATTAAGCTATTATCACCTCCGTCATCCATGTGAAATGTTGCTTGACTTTGAATTGTACATCCTTTGTTTACAATCACAATAATTAACTAAGCAGGGTAGAAATGAGCTTGTCCTCCAAATGCCTGACAATCACCTGATCATTAGACTTGAAAAACACTTAAATTGAACATTTTTTTTTTAAAGGAAGAACCCTCTGAAAAGTTTAACCGTAAATGAAATCACACAAAAATATTAAGATTTTCATCTCCAAAAATGATGCATGCAGGTCTTAACTGATAAAAGGCGAAAGACATATGTGTGTTATTTTATGTAACAAAAAGTTATATTCAATATATTTGAGCTAACATTTATTGTGAGATGAGTCAGGTACTAAAACTCATAATAAACCTTAACACATTTAATTTTAAGAACTTCGCAAGGTATCACCTCCATTTTAAAAATGAACTAAGGCTGAAAAGAGTTAAGTAATTTGAGGTTACACAGCTAATTTAGATAAATTTGGAGCTTACATCAAGATTTGTCTAAAGCCTGTGTCCTTCACCACCAAATAAGTATGAGTTCTACTTATATAGTATACATAATACTAAACACTTTAAATGCAAGTTTTTAATATACATTCTAAGTAATTTTTTAAAAAGTAAAAAACTTTCACTCTTTCATAATAAGAACATGGCTTTTCTTAAAAAATATATATGATGTATCTATATATACTTATTATATAATACAATTAATCAAACAGGAAGAATTTTATAATATGCTATAATTATTATTTACCCAAATATGAAGATAAGTTGCTTTATAACTACTATTAATTTGCTGTAGTGTGCATTTAATAAATTGCAACTTTGAGAAATTTTACCAAAATGTCTTATTTTCACTCCATATTACTTGTGCTAACAAAGAAGAATGTTACTTTTCCCAAGTCTTATTCTACAATAAGAGGGAGGACCATACCTTGTATATTCTAAGTGTGACATTTCTTAACAATTTTCAAACAAATGAAGTCTTCAAACCTTCCTATGTATAGCACTAAAATTCTTAAGATTTTGTGTATTTGTCTCTATCTTCTATACATGTCATTTTATTCAGGTTGCTAAACAAATTGACAAAAACATACTTGTTCAAAACAGAAATGCTCTTCCTCATTCTTTTATAAGTTCTAAATTCAATGAACAGAAATACAGTGTTCCTGGCACACTGTATTTAAACATATAAACTTATTATGAATTTAAATGATTTTGTTGCTTTAATATTGACAGCTTACCCTAAAGATAAATTCGCTTAATTTAACTAAAGGGAGCAAAAAATACACATAAAACAAAAAGAAATTTTTGATGAAAAATATAAAGAAAGCAATTTTAAACTTTTAAAGTCTTTAGTGCACTATATTATTTCAGATACATGCCGGGAGGAAAGTAGTAAATCATCAATTTCCATTTAATTACCATATATCTTGTGATTTCCTTCTAAAGATAGATATCCTATAAATTTTGTACGATGGACATAAGAATATTTCAAAGTTAAAAATTTAAAAATTAACAATATAGCTCAATATTTCAATTGTTATTTACTGATACGAATTTACTCTCTATTTTTTACCTCTTACCCCATACCCCTCCAATTTCAAAAGAGTAGTCAGATAGTTTCAGAATATTTGCAGGGTCTAGAGAAGAAGCCTCCTGAAGACATCCTTTTCCTGTCTTTTGTCAAAGTCTAAGCAAACACAGATTACGTAAAGTGTCCAGGAAGAAGCAGTATCAAATGTTAGTATTTTTAAGGATAGAAGCTAAGAAGAAAGAGATTGTTCCCAAGATTAGGGAAACAAATTTCTAAAAATCTATATATAATCAGTTTTCATTTGGCCTGAGGGGAAAAGGAGGGGATGAAGAGGTTAAGATTGTCTCCCAGGGGACAGCAAATGGTGATCAGGGTCATAGCTTGCCCATACAGTACCTAATGCATGAATTAGAAAAACGCAACCCTTCTGGGCTAACGTAGCCAAAGGGAAGTCAGTTTGGTAAGCTACTACATGCTGGATTTTAGTTCCTATTCTTTCCTTCAGTCAAGTGCCGGTATGGTACATACAATCTGCCCAACTGCCCAACGTGGTAGTCTCATGACGGTGTACTTAGGGAAACGAGCGCCTTGGCACCAGCGCCTCTGTAATCAGCAAGTATTTCTTAACCCAAGCAGAGTTGCCTACTTCCAAAAGTCCATGTGTCTTCGACAATGAGGATATGACCAATAAACAAGATGGACTGAAGATGTGAGGGTCAATTTTCTAGGTATCACAGACTGGAAAATGAGATCTCTGCTCTACTCTCTAATGACTGTGAATGAATTTCCTACTAGCCTGATATGAGGAAGATTTAAATTCAAATTGGGACATTTCTTATCCACTTGAGTCGGTAATTATGAATTTATAATCCAATAATAAAAAGACACCAACGTATTTAGTGAGAATTATCTAAGGAGACAAAATGGTAGGAAGAATGCAGTATGAGCAAACATACAAATACAATGTGCTGATGTTATTAATAAAACTTTTTAACATATAGAACTGTTGAATAATTATATTGTACACCTGAAACTAATATAACACTGGATGTTAATTATACTTGAATAAAAAAAATACAAGTTAAGATATAAAAAAATTAAAAAATAAAAGAATAAATTCCTCTTATTTATTTTCTTAAGCCTTAGGTAGGCTTATGAAGGGTAATAGAACACATCATTATCACAAAGAAGTATGTATTTAGTTTTTATTCTTTGCAGAAAACTGTGTTAAAGATCTGGGATATAGAGACATGAGTTTAGGTCTAAACCGCTAAATAAGAGTGAAAGAATATACTTATTAGGATGTAATCGGTAGTAGGAACAAAGAGCAGTCTAGAAATTCAAAAGAGAAAATGATGTCTAAAAGTTGGAGGGGGGGAGAGAAAGGTTTAGGGAAAAGAGCATAATATACTGTATTTCCCTAATACAACACTCATCAAATTATACTGTAATTATCTGTTTGCTTGTTTCTCCTTCTAAACTTAAGGCACCATAAGATTGAAGACTTCACCTATCTTGCTCACCACCACACCTCCAAAACCTAGGCACAGAGTGTGACAAATATGAGGTATTCAGTGACGAGAATAGTCCTGATGGGGGAATATAGAGAGTGAAATGTGCATATCACTTGCTTCTAATGATCAATGAAGAAGAATTTAATTGGTTTAGAGAGGACTATATACATGCAGTGGGAAATAAAGTGGGAGATGTAGGCAGGATCAAAGTGTGGAAAGCCCTGAATGTCAGGCTGTGAAGTTCAGCTTTTTTTTTCATAAGAAAAAAAAATTATTCCCATCAGCAAATTTAAAAAATGAACATGGTTTTATTTGTTTATTTATTTATTTAAAAGATTTATTGGGCACCTGGGTGGCTTAGTCAGTTCAGCATCTGCCTTCAGCTCAGGTCATAAGCCCAGAGTCCTGGGATCAAGCCCTGAGTAGGGCTCTCTGCTCAGTGGGGAGTCTGCTTCTCCCTCTGCCTCTCCCCCTGCTCATGTTCTCTCTCTCTCTCTCTGTCAAATAAATAAAATCTTTTAAAAAAGTAAAATATTTATTTATTTGAGAGAGCGAGCAAGCAAGAGAGTGTGAGGGTTGGAGGGGGGCAGAGGCAGAGACAGAATCTCAAGCAGACTCCCTGCTGAGTGCAGAGCCCTACACCACAGGAGGCTCAATCTCATGACCCTGAGATCATGACTAGGGCAGAAATCAACAACGGGACGCTTAACCGACTGAGCCACCCAGATGCCCCCCCCCCCCCAATGAACATGAATTTAAAGTAAGATAAATGTTTCAAACAAATTAACAGTTAAGAGAAAGACCACAAAGAACCTACACTTAGTATAAAAGACATCATCAGATAAGCACAATTAGGTTGAGTAACGAAGTGAGCATATACACTTAAAACATATTACAACCTCATTATAAGAAAATCTGCATAAATAAATCAGTTGATGAGAGTTGAGTACTCATACTATAAAACAAATATACTGAACTCAACTGAGATATAAAAAACATTTGATAAAGAAGTATATAAAATGCCTCAATTTTACTATGGATATAGTGACATTCAAGTATATACTTGTAGAATTCCAACTTAATCTTAAAAGTATCTTCCTAAAAGAACCATGCCTTAACACCTAAATATTAAGTTAAAAATTATCTCCTTTGACAGATGATATTTAGTAACACAGTCAAAGATTATGTCAAATACTTTTAATGTACTTTTACAATGTGAAGTATGTTTTATATTCATCGGAACAGAACATTCAGCTCTGGATAAAAAACATATGCTCAGAAATTATAACACCAGTGGAAAATGATAAGTAAATAACACCGACAGAAGACAGAGATATTTATAATTCACATTTTCTTGCTGACAATAATTTTAATCTCTTTCATATAATTAGGCAGATGGATCTTAGAGGCAGGTAACATGGTCAAAATGTAGTGTATCATCCCTTAAAATAAAAATCTGAAAGGTTCAACCAGAGGTTATACCACAGTTCAGGATAAGCCCATTGCTTTGATCACAAATCCTACGGCTTTCATGGCATAATGACAAGGATTGGTTGTGACCACACATATGCTTTAGTTTTCTTTATTAAGATACGATCCCCACTGATATGGTCTCTGCAGTGAGGTTGTATGATTCTTCTAATAGACACCAATTCTATCCATTCAACTAAAACCATCACTTCAATAATACCTGGGTAACTCTGGAAAATACTAATTTATTAACCCAAAGAAACAAGAAAATCAATACTAAAAATAAAAGATGCTACTTTAGAGCTAAAGTTAAATTTTTATTCTATTCTTACTAAATTACACAATTCTGACAATTCAAGTACAAGAATAATAGCAAGGTAAATAATTTAATGTATACTGCTTTGGGGACACTGACAGTAAAAAAGATGTGAAAGCAAAATTTTGGCTTTTCACCATTTGGAAGATGATATATTTTATGAAGGGAGAAAAAAACCAAATAAGCTTTATTAATGAAAAAAAGAATTAGTGAACAACACGTTATAAAAAAAAATAATGAACATGTTCCAATACATTTTGACATTCAAATATTTATTTTGTTAGTCCCCAAAAGAGAAAAACCTTTTTAAAAAACTGATTAGAGTTCAATTGTACCTATAAGTAATTTTAAATGGACTGCATATCAGAAAGTTTTCAAATTGATGTTTAAATTTAGTTTCTCTTTATTTGGTAGATAAAATGCCATTTTTTCCTTTAATAAAAGAAATACAATCGCAATTTTAAAAATTAGAGAAGGAAAAATAATCTATAATCCTTCTAGACAGATCCAATGTCATGTGGTTTTTGATATTATAAAACTGTCATTTCAAATGCATTTAAATAAAGAAGAATCATGAATTACAAACCGATAAATAATAGATAATCTATATCAATCAAATACAGTAGAGAGAATAATTGGGTTTGAGTCTTGTCTACTCAACTTACTGGTCACATGCGCTTAAATTAATTTAATTTTTCTGACCCTTATTCACCTGCATTGTCATTTTTAAACAACAGGGTTGCTGTGAGGCTCAGAATACAAAATTCTATGGGCACATACCATAGTATTATTGCTATTACTATTATTGTCATTAATGTGACCCCTGATAAAAATCCAAAATGACAGACTCAATTTGACTGATATTGAAAGCAAACATGCCCATTCACAAAAACATTTAACATAATTCTAAGGGCATTTAAAAAAAATTGCTTGTAAAAATAAAATGTCCACAAAAATATTTGAGAGTTGATAAATTCTACTAAGTAAATATCACATTTAAAAAATATATATTTATTTTTTATTAGCAATGACAGAACAGCTTAACACGCCTCACTTTATGATGAAGACCCTGAATATTTTATAGTTCTCTCCTGCTTTTAGATGTTTTGCACTTCTATATTTGGAATGGACATCTTCACTGAGCTGTCCTGCTGTTCCAGCCCCTATCTTAAAAGAAATTGTAATTTGGGAAGAGATAATGGACATTAATAATGCAAACAACAGGCAAGTGTAACTGCCATAAATAAAATGCCCACCTTAAATCCTTTGTGGAACAAGTTGTAAAATACATACACATATACATACATATTGCTATGAGTATGGGGGAGAACGGTTATTATCAGTGTCTATGAACATATTAATGAACAGTCCACATTTTTAATTGAACAAAAATATCATAATCACCAAACACAAAACAAATCACAGCTGATGTATGTACATTTTTATAATTCAGGAAGACAGGAACATTTTCCAAGTGCCTTAAAAGGGTTTTTTTTCCTGCCTGGTATATAAGTAGCATAAGAAAAATATTCAATGTTTCAAGTAATTTTTATCAAAGAACAAAATAATGGTTCGTTGTAGATAAAAGGTACAAGGTTAGTTAAATGCTAAAAAAAACCCAAAAAACAAAAACAGTACACAGGTACAATATTTAACCCATTGATATATAAAGAAGAAATGGGTTAAAGAGATGTGGTTAAATGAACACATCTGAAAGTTATGCATAAGTTGTATATAAAAACAAGAATGAACACATATATAATTCTGTTAGAGTGTGAATGTTTTATATTACATTGTTAAGAGAGAGATGAGACATCTTGAGCTCACTCTCTTGTGGATGTGAATGTGAAAGACAGACTGATGGAAAAATACAAAATGAGAAAGAGAAAAAAGGGAGGGGAGGAGGGATGACATATGCCAAAATGTGCAAAGGATGTATGAAAAAAGGTGAGATTCTAATTTTATTTTCTTTTAGTATTTAAAAAAATTCTGAATTATTTAAAAATATATCTGAAAACAGAAGAATGAGAATATTTTAACAAATAAAGCTACTGAATAATCAAAGTTTAAGCTTTTTTAAAAAAACAAATGTATCAAGAAATACATTTCAGGCAATTATGTTCTATCAGCTATAGCTAAACACTTTCTTATAAATGGTTCTAACACTGATGCCATCAGTATCAACGGAATGTATTATGGTAGAAGGCATACTGATAGAGGAAAAAAGGAACCTAACTTATCTTCAGATTACAGACTCCTGGGATTTCTGAGGCAGTAGAGGGCAAGTCAAAGGACTCATGTTCTTACAAATCTCACAAGATACAAATAGAACTATTCTATTATCACCTCCATTTTGATCATCTCCATTATTTAACAAACATGTATATACTTAAGAGTTAATTCTTTTTTTTTTTTTAAAGATTTTATTTATTTATTTATTTGACAGAGATAGAGACAGCCAGCGAGAGAGGGAACACAAGCAGGGGGAGTGGGAGAGGAAGAAGCAGGCTCATAGCGGAGGAGCCTGATGTGGGGCTCGATCCCATAACGCCAGGATCACGCCCTGAGCCGAAGACAGAGGCTTATCCGCTGTGCCACCCAGGCGCCCCTTAAGAGTTAATTCTTAAAGGTAAAACTCATTCATTTAATATTAGTGATAGTCATTTACTGAAAAATTTATTTATAATCTCTTAGGATTTAATTGCATTCTCTCTACTTAATTTTAAGTATGGAATATGCTATATTAACCCTACTAATTTTTTTAAGATTTTATTTATTTATTTGACAGAGAGAGCGAGTGAGCAGAAGCAGGGGGACTGGGAGAGGGAGAAGCAGACTCCCCGCTGAGCAAGGAGCCTGATGTGGGCTTGATCCCAGGACCCTGGGATCATGACCTGAGCCGAAGGCAGACGCTTAACTGACTTCGCCACGCAAGCGCCCCACCTTGGTTCCTTTTCTTCTGCTAGGCTATTATTCCCTTTATCTGCATTCCCCTCCCCAAAGACAACAGGTGCCACTGATCAGTTTGGGGTGTCTTTGCAACCATGAATTGTTCTGTGTGCATGCATTTGAAATTTAGGTAAATTGTGCTTTTGTCTTATATTCCACTTGCTTATTTTCGTGACTCAGCACGGTGCCCCTAAGCCACAACCCTACTCATTTTTTAAGTTAATACACATTTTACATTCATTACTAATAATACACAATAAATTATAACACAATAAATTATAACATAGTTTTTAAAATTTTATATCTAAGATGTGACCTGGATATCCTCCTAGATGTGACCAGTACAGGATGTCTACGTAGACTTCTTTTGTAAAGCTGTAACAGTAACAGCTCAATTTGTCTTAATCGTAAAATTGCAGAAAATGGAACTATTCTTACCTCTTGGTCAGCAGATGACATTCAGCTATCAGTTCTCTTGTGGACAGAAAAGCCCTTCCTAAAATATGAAGCATTAGTAACCCTATTCCATGTGGAGCACATATCGACCTAGGTTTTGCTATTCCCTTCTGGCTGGGATGCCCATGCACTTTCACTCTCCTCTTTCTCTAAAAATGACCTTTCAATGTCTCCCAGTCTCTTTCACTGATTCCTCTTTACTTGACATTTTAAAATCTATTTATTCTTGGGGTGCCTGGGTGGCTCAGTTGGTTAAGTGTCTGCCTCAGCTCAGGTCATGATCCCAGGGTTCTGGGATAGAGCCCCACGTCAGGCTCCCTGCTCAGTGAGGAACCTGTTTCTCCCTCTCCCTCCACCTGCCACTCCCCCTGCGTGTGTGCTTTCTCTCTCTCTCTGTTAAATAAATAACATCTTTAAAAAAAAAGTTTAAGAAAAATAAAGTCAATTTATTCTTTCATTCATTCAACCAATAATCACTGATTTCTAACTAAATGCAAGGCACTATTCAAAATGCTGAGGTTGCAAGGTAAATAATCGAAAAAGCCCCTACCTTCATAAAGCTCTAGTGATGGAGACATAAACAAACTAATACGTACATATCATATCAAATAGTGGCAAGCACTATGTAAAAAAAATAAATAAAACAAGATAAGGGGATACAGAATGAGGGTTGACATGGTGGTATTTTAGAAAGGGTGTTCAGACATGTCCACTCTGAGGAGGTGACATTTTTGCAGAGACCTGAATGAAATAAAGAAATGAGCAAAGCAAAGATCTGGGGAAAAGTGGTTGAGGCAGAGAGAACATCATATGCAAAGCCACCAAAACAGGAATGGACTTGGCACTTCTGAAGAGGAACAATAAAGGCAAGTGAGGCTACAGCAGAGTAACAGAGGACGATCAGAGAGGGATCCAGATAACCAGGACATCAGTGGCTACAGCAAGAACTTGAATTTTGTTTTAAGTTAGATGAGCAGTCATTGGAGAGATCTGAGCACAGGCATATGATCTAACTTACAATATAAAAAGATTATTCTCGCTGCTGTATAGAGAAACACCACACGGGGAACAGGTGAAGTGAGAAATAATGGCTACTTGGACTAGGGCCCTAGTGATGGATGTGGTGATAACTGGCCTGATTCCGAATATATTTTGAAGGTTGAGAGGGTGGACAACGGGGTATGAGTGAAAGGGAGGAATCAAAGATTCTAAGCTTTTTAAAGGCCTGAACAAACTGGTAAATAGTGCTGTCTTTTACTAACATGGCAAATACTGGGGAAGAGCAGGACTTTCTCTTTGAGTTTGATATTGGACTTGTTCAGTTTAAAATGCCTATGAATAGGAGTGCCTGGGTGGCTCAGTCAGTTAAGCATCTGACTCTTGGTTTCAGCTCAGATCATGATCTCAGAGTCGTGATATTGAGCCCCTGCACCGGGCTCGGTGCTCAGTGGGGAGTCTGCTTGAAGATTCTCTTCCGCTGCCCCTCCCCCACTCGCTCATCAGTGCTTCCTCTAAAATAAATATATAAATCTTTAAAAAAAATAAAATGCCTATGAACATATATCTAGTTCAAAAGGAGCTAGATATATAAATCTAGAATTCAGGGAGATCCATGAGATAAAGTGTAAACACCTAGGAAAAAGATATTGATAGAGAAGATATCTAAAACTTTAGTCCTAAGGTACTCTAACAATTTAGGGTATGAAAACAAGATAATGCAGTAAAAGAGAATGGGGAAAAAAAAAAAAAGGTAAGAAGATAGCCAGGAGAGGGTGGCTTCTTATTCCAGAAACAAAGTAAGAAAATGTTACCCCAAAAAAGAATCAATTAATTTTGTCAATAATGGTGACAGAACAATTAAGATGCGAACTGAGTATCTGCATTTCACAACATGGAAGTTGTTCATCAATGCCTCTGACAAGACTGATTTCAATAAACTGGTGCAAGAGAAAGCTTGATTTGAGTGGGCTTGAGAGATAATGGGAGCTGAGGAAGTGGAGGACAAAAGAACAGACTACTCTTTCGAGTGGTTCATGATAACTATCACCTATTACTCCTTCTTACCCCATATGCCTATGAAACATTTCTGAAGCTTGGGTTTGAATCCTCAACTAGTAGGTGATATTATCCTCGTTATTATGGAAATACATCAATGTGTCAAAAACTGAATTCACATATTTGCTCTACAAACCTGCTTCACTGTAATTCATAGCATCATTTATTCAGGCACCAAACCTAAAGAATCATCTTTAGACATACAGATGGCCAAGAGACACACAAAAAGATGCTCAACATTACTTATCATCAGGGTAATACAAATCAAAACCACAACAAGATATCACCTCACACTTGTCAGCATGGCTAGTATCAAAAAACAAGAAATAACAAGTATTGGCAAGGATGTGGAGAAAAGGGAACCCCCATATACTGCTGATGGCAAAGCAAAATGGTACAGTCACTATGAAAAACAGTATGGAGGGTCCTCAAAAGATTAAAAATAGAACAATACAATCTAGCAATTCCACTTCTGGGTATTTATCCAAACAAAACAAAAACACTAATTCAAAAAGATCTATGCACCCCTATGTTTACTCCAGCATTATTTACAATAGCCAAGATACAGAAGAAACCTAAGGGTCCACCAAAAGATGAATGAATAAAGAAAATGTGGGGGGTGTGTGTGTGTGGGTGTGTGTGTTGCATGTATGTATATAGAGAGGTAGGTAGATAGGAGGAATGTTACTCAGCCATTAAAAAAAAAAAAAAGAAATCTTACCATTTGTGACAACATAGATGGATCGAAGACGGTATTCTGCAAAGTGAGATAAGTCAGATGGAAAAAGAGAAATACTGTATGATTTCACTTAAATGGGAAGTCTAAAAACAAAACAAACGAACAAACAAAAAAAAGGAAATAGACTCATAGATACAGAGAACAATCTGGTGGTTGTTAGAGGGGAGGAAAGTGTGGGGCTGGGTGAAATAGGTGAAAGTGATTGAAAGGAACAAACTTCTGGGGCACCTGGCTGGCTCATTTGGTGGAGCATGTGACTCTTGATCTCTGGATTGTGGGTTAGAGCCCCATGTGTAGAGATTACTTAGAAATAAAATCGTAAAAAACAAACAAACAAACAAACAAACTCCCAATTATAAAATAAATAGGTCACAGAGATGTACTGCATGGCATAGGGAATATAGTTAATAATATAACTGTATGGCGACAGATGGTAGCTACATTTATCATGGTGATCACTCTGTAATTATATAAATGGTGAAGCATTATGTTGCACACCTGAAATTAATATAATATTGTATGTCAACTATACTTTAAACGAATAAACAGAAAAATAAAATAAAGAAACAACTTTATGTCTCTCCATCCCTTATAGTCAAACAAATGCCGAATCCTGGAGAATTAACCCATCCCTTGAATACATCCCCTTAACCACTTAACTAGTTGAGGCTCTTATCATCTTTCCCTTTAACTAACCGTAAAGGTCAGGAGAAATGTTTTTTCTATGGATTTCTAGGATTTCTCTGAAATCCTAACATTTCTCCCGACCTCCAGTTCTCATCCTTTTTTCCCATCTCATCCCTTTTCCCCCTGGTGGGATCTATTTTCCATACTGCTGCCAAAGTTCTTTCTTTTATAGTACAGCCAATTACATGGTACTTCCATTCAAACATCTTAAATGGCTCCTCATAGCCTATAGCAGGGAATGGTAAACTATAGCCCATTGGCCAAAAACGACCAGCCACCTGTTTCTGTAAATAAATTTTTACTATAATACAATCACACTCATTTGTTTACATATTGTCTACGATGGCTTTTATACTACAGTGGTAGAACTGAGTAGCTGTGACAGAGACCACGTTGACTGCAAACTGAAAAGTATTTATTATCTGGCTATTTGCAGAAAAATTTTGCTGAACTGACCTATAGAACTAAGCCAAATATCTTTAAAATATTACCAAGAATCTTCATACTGGACCACAACTGCCTTTCAGTGTCTCTCCTTTTTTATGTTTCCTACACACCAAAGCACATTAAGACCAGTTAGCAGAGCAATAAGCATTCTCCAATGTGCCAAGAATTTTCTCTGACTTCATTCACCTTCCTCTGAATTCACCAAGTATTAATTTAATAAATATTTAATTTAGTGTCCTTGGTGTTCCAGGTAGTCCTTTAAGCTCTAGGAAAAAACCAATGAGCAAAACACTCCCATTCATGCTGTCATGGAGCTAATGTTCCAGCAGGATAAGACATAATAAGCAAATAAATATATTTATGACAGATGGTGAGTAACATGAAGAAAAATGAAACTGGAAGTCAGTAAAAGGGCTTGGGGTAAGGGATGTAATTTTAAATGGAGAGGACAGAGAAGTCCTTACTAAGAAGGTGACATTTGAGCAAAGACTTGACAAGGGTAAAGGAATGAAGCTATCTAAAGAATTTTTCAGGAAAAACAAGGGCCCTGAATTGGGAAGATACTGGAACATTTGAAGAATACAATGGAGGTCCTGCTTAGTTAGAACAGAGTGAGAAAGGGGGCAAATAGTACAAGAAGAGGTCAAGAGCTAATAGGACTTTGAAGGGCAGAGGTAGATGGCGTTTGAGGCTTGCATTTAAGGACTAAGGCTTTTACTCTCAACTGGGAAACCAGTTGCTAAGATGGCAACTTAATAAAGTTAATAAGATGGAGAAGACCAGGTTTGAAGGAATAAAGAAATAAAGAAATAAAGATCAGGAATTTGGTTAATTTTGAGACACATTTTATATATTCAAAGGGAGATATCAAGGAGCGAGTTAGATACCAAGATAATGTACAGGCTAGAGACATAAATCTGGGAAGCTTCTTAGGACTCTAGCAACCTTTAAGACACAAGTCCAGTCTCAGGATGCCTGGGTGGCTCAGCTGGTTAAGCAGCTGCCTTGGGCTCAGGTCATGATCCCTGGGTCCTGGAATTGAGTCCACATGGGGGGACATTGCTCAGCAGGGAGCTTGCTTCTCCCTCTGCCTACCATTCCCCCTGCTTGTGCTCCCCACCCCGTCCCGATTTAAAAAAGATACAAGTCCAGTCTTACTCTATGAAGTCACTCACAACCTCACCTCCCCAGTCAGAATTAATTTCTTTGTGTTTATATCTTATTATACCACTTATCACTGTCTAAGCTGTATTAAAAATAGTTTTATATATACCTTTCTCATCAGAAGGTATGTGAAATAAAGAACTATGTTTACCTTACCCTTTTAACTCAAGTGCTGTCTAGTATATATTGCATGTGATAAATAACCAATAAATGGTGACTTAAGTGTGTTTTTGAAGATTTTAGTTCAGCTGTCATAGGAAGTTTTCTGCCTGAAGGCTGGGAGCTAGATACTTATTTCCTAACTAAACCTGCTCTTCTGTGTTCTCTACACACATGTCCAAGTCGAATTTAATTTCTCTTTCTGTCTCATCTTACAAGACCAATCAATCACCAGATCTCAACAGTTCTTACCTTCTAAACACATACTAAATTCATCTACATTTCTCTACTACCATTGCCACTACTGAGTTCAAGACTCCACTCTTTCTCCCCTAATTAACACTTTACTGATGGCTTCACTCTTGCTCATAGTTGATACATACTCAAACACCAACCCCAGTGTTCTCTTCAAAACCACAAAATCTGTTCATGTCTCTACTTTAACCCTTCCAATGTCTCCTTACCATCCCAGGATAAAGTTCAACCTCCTTACCAAAGCTTATATGGCCCCTCATGTTAGGCCTTGGATTTCCTCTCCTCTCTCTTCTCTTCATTTCTGATGCTATATCTAGGAGCCCACATAGCCTTAATTATACCAAACTGCTGGTACTGTTTTATTGTCAGTATCTCTTCTAAGGAGTAAGTTCATCAAAGGCAATGGCTGTGTCTATTTGGCACTGTACCACAACCAGGGCCTGAGAGTGCCTAAATATAATTAAAATAAAAAGTTTAAAATTAAGTATTACCTCAGGACTGCCTCAAACTTTTTACTCAGATTATACTAAAATTTTAGTATAGGTTATTTTAGTACTGTATTATTGTCCTAAATTCTAGGCTTTTGGAGAAGTATGGTTCTCCAATAATCATTTTAGATCCATATACTATTGCGGTCCATTCTGAAATAATGAACCTAGGTGATATTTATGACTCCTTCCACTCTTCAATCCTAATTATTAATAATTTCTGTATGAGAGAAGGAAAAGAGTTTAAAGGGAGCAAGTCCAATTTTATATAATCATTAAATTAAATGTATTGACACTAAGGTCCCTGAAATGAGTATGTTGCCTCAGAGCCAGGGGAAAAATCAGTGACATGAACCGCATAGAAAAGCTTAGATATGTGTGTAATACTTAGATGTGATTACCTAGTGAAATTCATTCAAGTTTTATGAGCCCATGATTTGCTTCACAAAATTTGGCTGTAACAGTTCAGTAATCTATTTTGCACTTCAGTGTCTAAACTTAACTGAGTTTTGTTTGTTTCTTTGTTTTTTAGAGAGAGAGAGGGATAGAGAGGATGCACATGAGCTGGGGAGTGGGAGGCCGCAGGGCAGAAGGAAAGGGAAAGAGAAGTTTAAGCAGGCTCTATCTATGCCCAAGGCAGAGCCTGACACTGGGCTTGATCTCACAATCCTGAGATCATGACCTGAGCCAAAATCAAGAATCGGATGCTTAACTCACTGAGCCACCCAGGCACCCCTTAAGTGAGTTTTTAAGACTTGAAACACAAAATCTGTTGGGGATTTTAAAATATTTATCACAATGATGATTCTCCAACCCACTTTAAGCACACCCCATTTCAATCCTCAAGAATACCTATTATTGCTACTACCTATCAATATTCAGATGAAGTACAACATCAGGAACATTGTCCGAAGCATACATGGCTTGATACAGTAGCCATTAGCTACAAGTGGCTGGCTACTGAACACTTGAAATGTGCTTAGTCTAAAAAGAGATGTGTTATTATAAATATAAAATACATACAAGACTCAAAAACAGTAGGAAAAAAGAATGTAATATATCTGAATAATTATTTTATATTGGTTACATGTTGAAATAACAATATTTTGGATACTAAAATTAATTTCACATGGCGCTTTTCACTTTTTAAAATGTGACTATAAGAAAATTTAAAAATACACATGTGGCTGGCAATTGTAGCTTGCATTATATTTCTTTTTTTTTTCCTAAGGATTTCATTGATTTGAGAGAGTGTGAGAGCGAGAGAGATCACAGAGCAAGAGGGAGACGCAGACTTGCCGCTGAGCAGGTAGCCCAACTCAAGGCTCAATCCCGGGACCCTGAGATCATGACCTGAGCCAAAGGCAGCCACCTAACCAACTGAGCCACCCAGGAGCCCCTTGCGTTATATTTCTATTGAACAATAGTAAGCCTACTTTTGAAAAAAATATTTATTTACTTTAAAGAGAGAGAGAGAACAAGAAAGAGCGTAGGGGAGTGACAGAGGGAAAGAGAAACCCAAGCAAACTCCCAGCTGAGCATGGAGTCTGAAGTGGGGCTCTATTTCACAACCATGAGATTAGGACCTGACCTGAAACCAAGAGTCAGATGCTCAACTGACTGCTCCACCCAGGCACCCCGAACAGTAGTAAGCCTACTTAACTGATCAACACCTCTAACAGTTTATCCAGGCAGAATGCAAGCATCATTGAGGGTCATACCTGAAATGAAACCACCAATGATACACAAAAATACAAATGATTCCCAGAACTCTAAAATGGTAAGTCATGCTAAAATTCAAAGATTGCTTTAGTAAAATTTATTTAATAAAGTCTTCTTCTTCCCTAAAATAATTCACATTTTTACTTTAATTTCATAGGAATAACCTTTATTTTTTAGTAAGTTATTCTCTGAGTATTAGCCGAGTGCAAGAAATAGGGTTTCTAAGATATTAAAGTAACAGTTCCCCTTCAGCACAAAAAGAGTTAAGTACTAGAAATGTTATCACGTTATTATTTTTCCCTAAAAAAAATTAATCGTCTTTCTACCTCACAACACTTCATTTTTGTTTTTTTAAAGATTTTTAAAAAAGATTTTATTTATTTATTTGACAGAGAGAGAGAGAACACAAGCAGGGGGAGCGGCAGAGGGAGAACCAGGCTCCCTGCTAAGCAGGGAGCCCAATGGGGGGCTTGATCCCAGGACCCTGAAATCATGACCTGAGCCAAAGGCAGATACTTAACCGACTGAGCCACCCAGGCGCCCCTAAAGATTTTATCTTTATGTGATCTCTACACCCCATGTGGGGCTCAAACTTACAACCCCGAGATCAAGAGTTACATGCTCTATCAACTGAGCCAGCCAGGTGCCCCACAACACTTCATTTTTGTAAAATGTCATGAAAACACGTTAGAAAATGTATACCATATTCATCAAGCAAGGTATACTTTAGAATACACTCAATAAAGTGATTCTCACCACCCATACTTCACTATCCTCTGTGTACTGTTCAACATTTTTCTTATTATTTCCAGAAACTTCAACAAGACAATACAAATAAGAACAGACTATAATTAATATTCCACTGAAATACGTTATATCTCAATGAAATATTTATACTACTATAATGACTTAAATGTACTTTCTTATACATTTATTCTTATACATTATATTATTATTATGACTTAAATATGCTTTCTAAAGTGTTAAAAAGTAACATTTTAAAAAAGGCAGGATAAAAGAAAAGAAGCAAGATTAAATACTTCCTCAGTTTTAAAAGGACCATCTAGCCATGTATAAGGAGGCTCTTTAAGCAGCCTGTGTAACCATGTATTACATATTTTTCAAAGTACTTGAAAAGTTGTAGGGACCAAATTAGTTAGTTAGCAATATAGAAAATGTAATTTATCAATGTCCTATCTACCGTACAGATGTTTTGCGGTTTAAAAAAAAAAAGGAGAATATACATATTGGTTATAAGAGCAAGTAGGTTTTAGCAAATAGTCCTGAAAAAAATTTCTGTGCCTCTGAACAAGATTAAATAATATTATGAATGAAACTATATTTTTATTCAGGCCAAATCAACTTGACACTTCGAATTCTAAAAAAAGTTTTTAAGTTTTTCCTTAACTCTGTACTCTGTGTCTTCATACAGATGCTTTATATAACACTGCTAGAAACCCAGAGATTAAGTAGCACAACAGCAAGAATTCAAATTCTAGTATTTGTCTAGTAGTTGGAGCTGTTTTATTAAAGACTGCTGGGGCATTCAAAAGAAAGTGAGATGAATCTAAGTCTTTATTATTTGTGAAGGAATAAGAAAAATTAGGAAGAAAGGTAAAGAAGTTCTTTTTTTTTGTTTTTTATTTTTATTTTTTTTTAGTTTTCAATGTTGCAGCTGTTTTGTGTGGGTTTTTAATTTTTTTACAGGTAGGGTATTTTAAGGTAAGTGTTTGGGAAAATGGAACTAGACTTGTGCTAACTGAAGAATCTTGACAGAAAAAGGCTGAGATTCAGGAAAAAGAGATGACAGAACTACAAGGATCTATCCTATGCACCTCTGGTCTAACAAAGCATTAAGAAGGAATGTCTAGCACTTAGAGGTAGAAAGTTGAAGATACACATTATCCATTTATTGTGAAGTAGGAAAAATAATTTTCAAATTCATGATTTTATTTTTGTTTAAATTTCAAGTACCAAACTTAAGTATGAGGTTATAACTTGGTCATGAGATGCTTAACAAATGAAAGAATTAACAAATTTTTTAAAAAATCATGTCTTCAATTTGATAACAAAAAAGTTAGGCTTATCACTGTTTTCATATGTCCATATCCCTTATTACTTCTCAAAAGAGTTAAATAAGTAATTCAATAGCTTTGAGATTAGAAGGATTCAAAAATAATTATTAAATCTACTAGCTGTTCTGATTTACTGTTATCTAATTACCCATCTCAAAATCATCTACTGATGATTCTTTTTTTTTAAAGTAAGCTCTAAGCCCAATGAGGGGCTTGAACTCACAACCCTCAGATCAAGAGTCACATGTTCTACTGACTGAGCCAGCCAGGAGCCCTCTACTGATGATTCTTAAAAAATATGATATATAATTTCAAGAGTATTTCAGAGTACATTATTTGCAATATCAAAAAATCCCATAGATGTCCCAACATAAAAGATTATTTCTGCATATGGTGTAATCTTCTTCAATAAAATATCTTTGATAAAAGCAATGTTGTGCTCTATTGTAAGATAAAGTATGTGAATTCATTTTATAGTCTGCAAAATACCACACCTAAAAGATATAATTATCATTAAATTTTTTAAAGGTACTCTATAGTAACATAAACATTAGTAATGTAACTTTTCTGCTTTTAAGCCCCAATATTTCTTATATGGTGCTTATCATTTTCTTCCATATAGTATAAATATTTATATATAAGTCATATTTCTTTATGAGACTATAAGGCATTTCACATCCATAGGCATATCTCATTATATTCAACAGCATCTAACACAGTACCTATCAGAAAGAGACAGTATGTCATGAAAATAAAATACTATAACTTCTGAGGGTAGAAGCAAAGATCTAGTAAGGATTACGTTAGCTACTGTGCAAAGTTTTTGATTTTTTACAGTAGTGAACATAGATAGGAGAACTTTTCGTTTCCCTCAATAATAATGCAACCTTATACCAAGCAGAGTCAGATATGAATTTTAGTAGCAGGTAGAAGATGATTACCTTAAGAAAACAGACATGGAATCTTTAAAATAAAATGAAGTAAAATAAAATTAAATAAATTAAAAGGCTGAGATTCTTCTCATAGTATTTTTCTGGCTGTATTAATTTCATTCACTAAGTTTGTAATGCCATTGAGCGTGCTACCTTACATTCATACTACTGTATTTTTCCTTTTTAAAGATTCCAAGAAGGAAAAAACAACCATTCTACAACTAAAGAGAAAGAGACAGGGAGACATATGACAGGTAGAGATAGACAAAGAACAGAGAGACAGAGACAGAGATTCTATACAGTTGTTCTTGGCCATTTAATTAAAGCCTCAGCTTTTGAGGCTTCTCTTCAGTAAACAGTGCTATGCTGCAAGAGAGTAACTGTCAACATTCACTCAACAAGGAACACAATGGCAATAGTAAGTATAAAATGAAACATTTCTGTACCTTTATATCAGATGTATCACGCTGACAGTTTCGCCAAGCTCTGGAAATTGATGAAAAAGTTCGATCTGCATGATCAAATTTCCCTCCTTGCAAATTTAGGAAATAAGTTGTGAAAGGTTCCTAAAAAGTAAGCAATTAAAAAAATTCATGTTTCCTCCTGCATAAAAATATGATTTTAAAAAAATCATTATATTTAGATACTTCAAGGACTAATAGACATTAGCCAGCTATATACAAACTAGGTATAAAATGGGAATTATATCTAAATTATTGTATTAATGTTCTTAAACTATTGTTTCAGAATATTTCCAAAATTTGGCATTTGCCACATTTTTCAGACTCTCTCCTTTTTCAAGAACAATTTATTAATAAAATTCAAACATAAATTAGACTGCATTTTCTTCATAGTACAGGGAAATAGTCTAATATGTAATTTTCCTATTGTTATGGCTCAATATTTAATTTATGATTAAGAAAAGAAAAATGTTTGGAAGATTTAAAAGCCTCCTCTTAGTTAAAGAACACTTAAACACATATTAGTAGATAATTGCTTGAAATTAGCTAAGCACTATAAATTACTTCTAGGATTTATGTCTGCCTGTACCCTTCTAACAAGCTTTAATTAATGATGTGCTGCTAATGCTTTCCCAAAGAAATTACTTTCTAGTAGATGAATCACCTTTCAATTTTACAGAAACATTTCTTGTTTAACCAATATATTATCAATACACAGTAGCCTTGGTGTAATCTACAGACATACCTTATTCCATTTGGGGCAACTGAAGTTCCTAAAATATATGAATATATGCTATCTGAACAAAATCTTACTTAGTTCTTATTTTAATATGCTACATTTGAAAATAACCTATGTTACAATTTAGGATCTGATGAGATATCAACCTTTTGAAGAGGCAAATTTAAGAAAAATATTCACATAGTTCCAGTGAAACATTTTTAAGGCTATTGTATAGTAATACCATGTTATCAAATACATGCCAAATGGGATAAAGAGATATTTATAATTAGAAATCTAATCATTGAAAAAAAAATTCAGCATTTAAAAAAGATGCCTACAACTCTCAATCATTGCATATTCTCCACAACACTGAATTTAGTTATTCAGTGTATTATTCAAACTGAACTTACTATTCTTAGCAGCCATGCAAGAACAAAACTTGCAGTTGAGTAATGAGTACCATAGTGGAACTTTGGAACTTGATCATCTTCCCATGATTCGTAACGCTCTGCAAAGAATGCTGCTCTTTTTGGATTCAAAGCTCCTATTGGCTGCCAATGTGGAGGAAAAACAAAACAAAACAAAACAAGAACACATAAATGTAATCATCTTTTATTTCTTTCTTCAAATGTCATCCTACTAGCAAGTGTGAAAAATCTTTTCCAATGCAGGTTAAACATACACATATAAGTGGAGGGAGAAACCTGTCATTTCTCAGTGAGTCTAGTTTCTGTTGAATACAGATTTTTAATCAGACTATAACAAGTATTTTCATAAAGACAGTTACATGAAGTGAATATTAGCTATATAATACTTTGGAAAGCACCTATAAAATCCTATTTATATAATTAGAAGCAACAACTAGAAACAGAATCTTGATGTTAGAGAATTAATTCACAATAGCTTCTGAGAAGAGGAGGAAACAAAACTAGAAGGGAATGAGGAGTGCAAGGAAGACAATGAGTGAAAAAGGGATTAAATGTAAATATAGAAATTTCTAGTAGTATGAGTAAAAGCAGAATTTAGAGGAAAAAAACATCCTGGCCTGAAATAAAGTATAATATGTATGTGTACGTATATATATAACATAAAAATAATAGAAGACAGATTATGCATTTATACAAGAAAATGATACACTATAACAGAGGGCAGAAAAGCAGGATAGCAAATAGTCAAAGAATGTGGGCTCACTGGAATAGTAATAATACTCAGTCCGAAGGCTGTTTCAGAAAATAAAATGAGTAATTACATGTAAAATCCTACAAACCATGCCTGACAATATTCAATGAATGCTAACTATCACTTTTAAGATTATCTTTCAGAATCGGGGTAAAGTTTGAATGAAATAATAGCCTGTAAAACCCTTAGAACATAACTTGGCATAAAATAAGAGCTAAATAAATGTTAGCTGGTATCATTATTATTGCTGCAGCTGTTGTTATTTAGAGAAAACATGAATTTCATTAAAAAGCATCCAAAATTTTCTGTGATTATGCACATGTATATTTTTTGCCTTTTATTTATTTATTTTTTAAAAATAATTTTTATTTTGTTATATTAGTCACCATAGAGTACCTCCCCAGTTTTTGATGCAATGTTCCATGATTCATTATTTGCATATAATACCCAGTGCACCAGCACATGTATATTTTCTTAAGGAAGATTGTATGAGTATTAAGATTCTCAAAGGGGCCTGAGGTCTCCAAGAATGTAAAAAACCACCTGCTTTAAGTAATAACTCATTCTCATAAAACATTCTGATCTCTAGAAAATCTCTATTCCTTATTTAAAATATAATTACCATTTCACTGGGGGAAAAAAAAAGCCAAGATGACTTTCTTAAATGAGGACCTAGGAGTTAGTTACCTCATTTATAAGAGAAAGAAAATATCTTAAATATCGTATTATTTATGGGAGATATGCTAAACTGAAATAAATTTAAAAATATGGGTTTAAAAATAGATGTATTCAGAAATATTCTGTTAAAAATGAAGCAAAGGTAAACTACTTTTTAAACTGCTTTTCATGTTAATATGTGATTTAAAGCAAGATTTTAAATTCATCATTTTCACTATCTTTAACTGTTAACTATTTTTAAAAACTATCTTTAGAACTGTTCTCTTTCTATAGCTTGGTTTGAATCAACATTTTATATCAAGTCATTTTTTTACTTTACAAGCAAATTTTTAAAAATCTTTCATTGATTACTATTTTAGATCAATATCTCAGTATACTAATTTAAAATGCCATCTTTTAAAGCATTAGTTTCTATACAGAAGAATTAAACCTGATTTACTAAATTTATGCCAGTTAAGAATGGAAGTGACTCCAAGAAATCTTTGTTACAGAATCAATTTGGAATGCCTTTAAACATATTTTGGTTGTTGTTCCTAAACACTGAGCCATACAAAAGGAAAGAACGAAGAAATAAAATCATTGGAAGACAAATTATGTGAATTAAAAATAGAATCAATGCTCCTTTTGTATAGTTCTGCAGCATATTAAGTATTCACTTTATCTGCTCCTATTTTTATTACTCTCCAAATGAGTATACCCCCAAAATCAATAGTTATAGAATCACGTTTCTTGAATATAATGCTAAAACCAATTAGGATTGATTTCACGAGCATCTGAGAAAAAAATGGCATTGTGCAGAGATCTATATAGGTAGAACCCACAGTATTGATTCTGGCTGTTATTGTTACAGTTGGTTTCTGAAGCTTGCTACAGGACAGCTATCAAGACATACCACATTTATTTGTAAGCATATAAAAAAGAAGTCCCCAAATAAAAGAAGGTTTAAAAAAAAAAAAAAAGACCAGTGGAGCTGTGCAATGACAATGATACACTATCAGCTTACTCAGAGAAGTTACAGTGGGAATACACACATTGAATTATACATTACGGGAAAGCACTGATTTATTGTGGTAATAACATCCACCTCATTAAAAGATTCTGCTTTGCTGCAGTTGGAAGGCTACATATTGTTTACTGCTATAAATTAATGGCAGTGCAAAGACGACTGTGGAACCGTCCTAACAATAGATCTGTAATGACAGTGCTGTATATCACAGCTTCCTCAGCAGCTTCATAATAAAATGGAGACAATGTATTGAGCTAATACATTCTACCATGCTGGCCCATATTTTTCTGACAACTGCTTTAAAAGATGAGCTGAATCCAACTATGTTATAATGCTGCAAAACATTTAACTAAGCAAGAGTCAGTCATACACCAAAGTGCATCATAGCATTTTTAAAACATTGTCTAAATCAGCATTTCAAGAGGTTTATTCATCTCTGCAAAAGAACTAAAAGTAAATGCCGATGGCTTCTCTTACTTATACAGTATATTAAGAGTAACAATTGGAGGGCAATTCAGGAAGATGCCTAGCACTATCTCCTACAGGGAGCTCTTTGTACAATTTATAAAAGCTTGACAGAATACTTTTTTAAATCAGCAAACTGATTAAAGGAAGAAGAGCCAAAATACTGGTCATTTAAAATGGTCATAACTTCCTGAAAAAAAATCAATAAAAAATAGGTATTGATTAGAGAGGTGCAATTCAAGGTTGGAACAAGGTAAAAATAAATAGCCCTAGGATATAGGAAAGTAATTTTAAAAATTACAAAAAGCCATCAAATAAAACTACATAAGATTTTTTAAATCTACAGAATAAAACTTTAATCACAATAAGGTAAAAAAGTGGTTGAAATAAAACAGAATGATTTAAAAACTAGAGTATCAGGACTATCAATAGAAGCATTATGTCTGGAAAAAAATGGAAATAAGAACTTGGACTGAAGTAGGAAAAGACAAATTAAAGAAAAAAAGGAACACCAAAACTCTTGAAAATGTATAAATAGAAAAAAAATCACTATTCTAGGATATTCTAATCTCACAAATAGCAAAACTGACAACTGTGGTAGAGTGATAAGTATTCTGTTTGAGAACTACTAATGATAACTTCCAGAACAGGATATGCAAAACAAAACTTTCTAAATTAGGTTTCTTAGGAGTACTGCAATAAAAAAAAATCTTTTTATTACCTACTTTGAGAAGTAATTTTGCTAATTAGTAGCGAAACAAAATTACTGCATGTGAAATGCCCAGCTCACTGCCTGGCACACAGTATATTATTCATAATAATATTTATTACTATTTTGCTGCTTATTTGATGAATAATATTTAAGAAAAAAAACTATTAAACAAGTCTGATGAAATTAGTAGAGTCTGTTAGAAAAGAATTAAACATCACGATCTTCTAATGGTACATACAGTACTGTGCATTACCTGTCAAAAGCCTAATAGTACACAGTAGCTCCAATAAACTGAATTACCCTACCTCAAGAAAATAACCGAAAGCAAAATTACTTTTTAAAAATCCAAAGGGCATCCACATGTTACTATGAAAAGCATATGAAATGTCAAGCAAGTAACAGTCATCTTCTACCACCCCAATTAAAAACAAATAGCTTTGGATTCACAGACTTCTTCAGAGGCACATAACAGACTTTTTCATCTAATTACTAGTGAAAGTTGGCTGTAAAAAGAAAAGGCTTTTATAGTGTTGATACATTCTAAACTTTTTCTTTCTTTTTTAAAATTTTAGGAAATCTTACCTGAAATTATTTAATTAATACCCCCAGCTCACACTTTGCAGTTTACAAGACATTATTACACATTCTCATGGTAAATGTGTGAGCTAGAAATCCCTGTTTTAAAAATGAAGAAGTATTTTGAGTAACCTAGTTCAAAGTCAACATAAATCTAAGAGATACAAATTCAGTACTCAAAAATCCAGTTTTGGAGTCATTTTATCCATCTAAAACTGTTGTATTAATTATAAATTATTTTTCCTAATTTCAACAATTGCTTATATGTCCACTTTTTCCAATATGATATTTATTTATTGGTTGGCATAAAGGCTAATAATATATGTAAAGTGCTTAGCAGAGATCCTGGCACAAAGAAAGTACTTGACAAGCGTAGCTGCCATGAATGTTGTTGTAATTGTTATTACCACCATGACTGACATAAATCCTTCTTCCTTTTGAGATTTATATGTGAACTGTTCTAATTTATATCAACCTTTCAGAAGTGAAGTTCCAAACGGATGGACCATGATTATAGTTACCAAGAAAGTTGAAGGGAATTGGCAAGGAATCTCACAAATTCAACAAAGCAGAGATTTGCTTGAGTTAACAAACTTCTCTTTTAAAATCCAAATCTCAAAGGAGTTTTTTTTACATCTTTCTGTGAAGGCCTTCTTTGGAAAAGCGTTAGATCCTAACATCTTGGGGATGAGAAGCAGAAGAGAAGATTAAAGAAAAAGTAAAAGATCATTCTGGTGCATAAGACACAGAAATAAGGCCTTTGGAAACACTAAAGGATAGGGTATCATAAAAGATACATTTTGTGGTTATAGGGGAGTGGTGAAGAGATGTCAAAACTGAAAAGGGGCTCAGGAAGGGGAGGTAAAAGAGTGTAACCATTTTTAGGATCTTGCTTAGGATCTGGATGACTGGCCTAAAGCCATCTGCCAATGTCATCTTCATTTGGTATGATTAGGAAACTAGAAACCTCCTTTAATTTTATGACTACACATAAAGCCCGTCATACAGCATTTGAGAGGTCATGTGCAAGAGACGTTTTACATTATTTTATTTTTTCTTGGAAGTAGGATAGGCCTATAGACACTGAAACAGGGCCACTGCAAAATAAGGGATAAAAACTAGCAAGGAAAATATAACAAGATGGTTGAACTCAATGGTACAGGAATCCAATGTTATATGTTATAAAAATGCCAGATTAGAGGACTGACTATTGTTAAGTAATAAAAGGTATCTAATATTCATGAATGGATTAAACAAAAAACTTCAAATTCAGAGGATGAAAGGGAATGGACTATTGGCAAATGTGATATAAAAGATGACCATTTCTGATTAGAGAATAATGATTTGGTTTGGAAAAAGTTAGCATTCCTAACTTTTGGCAAAAAAATTGAGTCAGAGAAGTTAAATGACTATTAATGACTGGCTACCTATGCCAGTGGCAGGAGCAAGACTTAGAACCACCTTTAACTAAATTGACTAGCAAATCCTAGAATGATCTGGGTTGTGTGGATTGATAAAAATGCTGGTGCTGAATCTGTAAAGCCATGAGAATCCTTTCATGGAAGTTTTAGATTCAAGATCCTTTTGAAAATGTGCTAGTTACATTTTTATCCCTACTTATCTAATGTGTGTGGATATCACTTTAGCAGAAGGTTTCATAAATGAAAAAAAAAAAAGAATATTTTGCTTGGGGACACCGAAAGATGTTTGGCAAAAATAGCTTAAAAAAAAAAAAAGTGAACAAAAAAGGTAAATACTGTCACCCAAGTTTATGGCTTTACTTTTCTCTTACCTTTTATATTTATATATCCACATCCATGAACCCAATAAGAGCCTTTAATTCTCTGCGCTGCTAAAGCTTTTTAAAGAAGCCACTGAATTTTATTCTGTGCTTCTCCACCACCTGCCTTCTTCCCCCACCACCAAGAGAAGAAAATAAACGAACAGCCTCTGTCATTTAAGCAGTGTTGCCACTGTTAGGGGTGCAGTACTATTTTGTGTCAGTTGTAGTAGCTCTTTTATCTAAATGACAAGTATAACAAACAGCTTGATCAGCATTTTTACTCAACCTTGGCTTTTAGGGTATTTTGTCATTTGCTATATATGGCTGAAATGGTTTGGCACTTATCTTCACACACTCTACATTTTATTTAATATTGTCAAGAAAAAAATCTCATTGGCACACTACTGTGGCTTTTAGAGTTAACAAATAAGCACTTTTGTTTTCAAGTACCAGAGCAGTTTTTAATCCCTTGAAAACACACTTTCTTGCAAGTGGTGTTAAACATATACCCACTATACTATTTCAATTTAACAAACACATCTTGGGAAAAAGTAAGTATTCCATTTTACTTATTGTGCCTACGTAGAATCTAAATCATTTCAAATGCTCACACTGGTAGATTTAGTAGCCTCTGCAGTTCTGTTATTCAGCTACGGCTCATATTACGTGATTTTTACTATAGGTTTTTACCTGAATTTGAGAAAGGCACAGAAATTGATTAAAATAATCTCATAATCCAATGCCAGTGTTAAGCTAAATGCCTGGAAGGACCCCCACCCCCCACCAAAACCCAATTTTAATAATCCAAGGCCAAAAGAAAAAAGTATTTTAACTAATTATGAAAATGATAAACACCCAAGAGGCCCAATGGTGATATAATAAAGCCTATTCATTTTCAGATAGATTCATCTCTCCACTTAAACAGTTAAGAAGTTAAGACCATTAACATCGGGAATTCCAGTCCAAGATAATGACATAAGAGGTTCCTGAACTCACTTCCTCCCATGGACAAACTGAATCTACAGTTACACATGGATCAATTCCCTCTTGAAGAAATCCTGTAACTAGCTGAGCTACATATCAGACAAATGAGAAAAAACCCATAGGGTAACAGGTAGGAAAGGCTGTGACATACTCTTACCATGAATCTTACCTCCAACACAGTGGCATACAATTGGGAAGGAACTCAAAACTCACAGCTTCTCCCTGAGGAGTGAAGATTTTTGGACCCAACATCTAGCACCCCGGTTAAGACCTCCACCTGTAAGAGAGGCCCTCCAGAACACCTAGCTCTGAAAGCCAATGAGGCTTGCATCCATAAGACCATAAGACAACAGTAAAACCATACCAAAATTGCACAGATCTTCACTGGCTCAGGAGGACTCAGTGTGGCTATCCGCCAGAGCTCATCTCTGAGACAGCGGATAGAAATGCCAAATCTCCCAGTCCTTCCTTGAAAGAGGCCTATTTGCACATCTTAAAAGCTGCAGCCTGAGAGTTAGGATCCTAACTTAACACACATCTAGGAATTGCAATCCTCCCATGCGACCAGAAAAGCCAGCAGACACCATCTCTGCATTCACCCTGTAGCCCTCTCCAAATTACCAATATCTCCCTGGAAGGAGCTTGTACACAAGTCTGGCACTTCTGCTTTCATGGCTGCCACCTAGAAGCATCCCTTGATCACCTGGTTCTCATGGCCATTGGGGCTAGTGTTTACAAGGTCCTACAGGACTGTAGCAAACAAACAGTTCATTAACATGCAATTCCTCCCCACCCCCCAAGGGCTCAATGTCCAGCTCCCAGTCTTTCCCTGAAAGAAGTCCACCTTCAAACTTTAAAAGCTGCTGCGTGAGCCTCTGGCTTCCAATCAGCCTGCACCTACTGCTCACTGAGATCCTTACCTTTGGGACACTGACAGGTCTTAGCACACCCTCAATGATTGGGAGCCACAAAGAACAAAGAAGGTGGCTTGGACAATCAAAGTTTTGAGAGATAGAATGTGACTTGCTATGAAGGAGGACAGGCACAAAATACCACCCACTTCCTCTAATCTTTCTCTTCAAATAAATCAAAACCCTTAGGCTGATGGGGGAGGAATACCAAATGCTCTCATCCCAGGGCCTGGAAGAGAGATAGGAAACTCTATATTACCAGAGGACCAGGCAAAAATCTACTGCTTCTGGGTAGAGTAGAAGCAAAAGCTTAGGGGAAGGGGGAAAAAAAAAACTCTTTGAGCCAAGATTCTGCACTGATACAAAGGAGAGGTCTGCTACTATTGGAAGAGGGATGAGAAAATCTCTCATGCCTGAGACCTGCCACAGACACAAGGCAGAGTCTGGATGTCATACAGGATACAGACAAGAACACTGAGAAGGCCCACTGAGAAGACCCCACAGGGTCTGCTTCAGAGTGATGCTGGATCAGGAGAATGGAGAAGTTGCCCTCCCCCACAAGCCTGGCACTGAGTATCGAGCAACAGCAATCTACTCCTGGGGAAAGACAAAAGAGTAGAGAGAATCTTCAGTGGCACAGGCATAGAGGGTCTGCCAGAGAGTAGAGCAGGAACAGCGAGACAAAATCTCCAGCACCCTAGGACCCATTCTAAGACAAATTCAAATGGAAGAAATAGAGGAATTTGTGCAGTCTGTGCTGCATTTAAAGTAACAATGATGATAAGAAATCCAACTGAGCTCACTTACTGCCTGGATTGACTGAACTTCCCACATAAATTGCCTGACATAAGAAAAGGCACCCACATTTCTGGGCATAAAATAGTATTCACATCCCAGTCTCTACTGATATTAAACCAAAAATTATGAGATGTTTAAAATACTAAGAAAAAATGACCCACTGTAAAGACACAAAGCAATCAAAAGAACCAGTCTTAGAGATAATGCAGATGTTAGAACTATCAGAAAGGTTATTTAAAGTAACTTTGATTCACATACTAAAAGATCTAGGGGAAAAGGTAGAAAACTTACAAGAGCAGGTGGGAAATTTCAGCAGAGCAGGAAACTATAAAACAAGAATCAAATATAAATGCTAGAAACAAAAGAAAAACAATCAGAGAAGAATTCTTTTGATGACCTTACATGCAGACTGGACACAGCTAAGGAAAAAAAAAAAGTAAATTTTAAGGTAGAGTAATAGAAAAAGATACTGCAAGTAATAAAATAATGCTGTCATGGATATATTAATATCAGAAAAAGTAGCCTTCAGAGCATGGAATATTACCAGGTATAAAGAGAAACATTACATAATGATAAAGGGATCCATTTATCAAGAAAACATAACCATTTTAAATTGTTTCCTAGGGCTCCTATCACAAAGTACCACAAACTGAGTGGCTTAAAACAAATAGAAATGTATTGTCTCATAATTCTGGAGTTTAAAAGTCCAAAATCAAATTGGCAGAGCCATGTTCTCTTTGACCCCTCTAGGGGGAAGATGCTTCTGTGCCTCTTTCAGTTTCCTGGAGCCCAAGGTGTTCCCTGGCTTGTGGCAATGTAACTCCAATCTCTGTCTCCATCACCACATGGTATTCACTCTTTTGATGTCTGTCTTAACATGGTGCTTTTGTTTTCTTGTAAGGACACCAGTCATATCAGATTTGGGCTCAATCTAATGACCTCATCTTAACTTGATTACATATGCAAAGACCCTCTTTACAAATAAGGTCACATCTACAGGTACCCCAGTACTTGTGAGGACTTCAATATATTTTTTTGGGAAACACAATTCAACTCATAACATGTACCCCAAAACAAATGATTCAAATTGTAAAACAAAAACTGATAGAAATGAAAAAATACATAGACAAATCTAAATTGTAGTTGGAGACATCAACAACTCCACTCTCAGTAATCAACAGAACAAGTAGAAAATCAGTAAAGATATCTAAGATACGAACAACACTATCAACCAATTTTACCTAACTGGTTGTAAATGACATGTACAGAACACTTAACCTAACAACAGAAGAAGTATTCTTTTCAAGTACACATGGAACATTAACTAACACAGTCCATTTTCTGAGCCATAAACCAAATTTCAACTAATTTTAAAAACTGAAAATCATACAAAGTATATTCTCCAATCCTAATGGAATTAAACTAGAAATCAACAAGAGAAAGATGTCTGACAAATCTCCAGACCTGTGGAAATTAAACAACACTCTTCTACATGATTCATGTGTCAAAGAGAAAGTCACAAGGAAAATTAGAAAAGATTTTGAATGAAATAAAAATGAAAACACAATATATAAAAATTTGTTGGACCTTATAAAATCAGTGCTTTGAGAAAAACATGTAGCATTAAACTTTACATTAGAAACAAAAAGAGATCTCAAATCAATAGGTTAAAGCTTCTACCTTAAAATACTAAAAAAGAAGAGGAATTAAATCCAAATCAAGAAAAAAGAACAATAGTAGAAAAAGCAAAGATCACTGAAATTGAACACAGAAAAAGTAACAGAAAAATAAATAAAATCCACAGCCAGACTGATCTGGGGGGGGGGGGGGAAGAGAAGGAAAAAAGAAAGAAAACAAACTACCAAAATCAAGAAAAGATAAAATAAGCAAATCTATGAAAGAGTCAGACTACCAAAGCTCATTCAAGAACAGAAAGGTAATGTGAATAGCGCTCCATGAATTTAATTTGTTTTAAAAAACCTTCCCGGAAATAAAATTCCTGGCCCAAATGGTTTCACTAATGAATTCCGCTAAACCTTTAAGGATGAAATAATTTCTACACCATTTTTCCAGGAAACAGAATAAGAAGGAATAACTTCGAAACTGATTTTGTTCTGCCAGCATTACCCTGATGCCAAAACTAGACAAGGACATTACAGACAAATATCCTTCATGACCACAGATGCAAAAATTCTTAAGCAAATACTAACAAATCAAATCCAAAAGGATAATACATCACTATCAAGTTTGGTTTATCTCAGGAATGAATCCAAAATCAACCAGTATAAAATTTACCATTTTAACAGACTAAAAAAGAAAAACCATATGATTATCTTCAGAAAAAGATTCTGACAAAATTCAATATCCAATAATAATGAAAACTTTCAACAAACTAGAAACAAAAAGGAACTTCCTCAACCTGATAAAGGGTATCTATGAAAAACCTAGTGGCTAGTATACAAAATGGTAAAAGATTGAATACTTTCCCCTAAGACCAAAGCCAAGGCATTCTCAATACTTCTACTCAATGTTGTATAATCCAGTAAGTATTCATTCAGAGATGATATATTCATTTATGCCAGAAGTCCCAAAAAGTCTAGCAAGGTTGCAAAATACAAGATCAATGTACAAAATCCAGTTGTATTTCTATATACAAGAAATAATAATTGAAACTGAAAATTTTATAACTCTTAAAAAACATGAAAATTTTAAGGGTAAATTAACAGAAATATGTACAAGAATTATATGCCAAAAACTGCAAAACATTAGAGACTAAAGGAAACCTAAATAAATGGAAGATAAACCATATTCATGGATTGAAAGATCCAGTTATATTAACATACAATTTTTAGCAAAAATGGTCTAATGATGAAATTTAATCTCAGTCAAAATCTCTGCAGGACTGATAAACTGATTCTAAAATTTATATGAAAAATAGAGAAACCTGAATAGCTGAAATAATTTTGAAAAAAAGGATATAGTTGGAGGATTCACATGATCTGACTTTATGACTTACTATAAAGCTACAGTAACCAAGACAGCGTGGTATGGATATAAGAAAAGATAATACTGATTGAGCAGTCAGCTTAGAAATGGACCCGCACATATATAGCTATTTATTTCCAACAAAGGTGTCAAGACATTTCATTAGAAAGTATAGTTTTTTTCAACAAATGGTACTGAGAGAATTGGACTTTCATTTGTAAAAAACGAACCTCAACCCTTACCTTGTACCTCTATTATAGATTAAAAATAGATCACATTAGAAGCCACAATATAAGAGTGTAATAATATTTGGCCTAATTTGTTTTTAGAAAAGCCAAATCACTGTTGGTTAAAATAAGCATACAGTCAACTAAGCTTTCAACTTTTCCAGTAAATTAGTCTCTCTTGTATCTATACATGTGTACGGTGAATTGATAGGCCCCTTGCAAGAGACAGTCCCCTTTAAGTGATCAGAGGCTACAGGTCAGGAACAGGATGCCACATTTTGATCTTCCCTCCCATTAACAAGACTACTGCCATTTATATCTTTAACTCCTACTTTTCTTTATCCGGATTTTCTTCCTGTTTTTTTGTACTACAAATTTCTAAGACTAAATGTAAAACTTCATATTACTTTTGATATTTCTCTCAAATATTTCATGTATTTCATTATGCAAAATCATATAATTTTTTTTAATTTTCATTACTGCAAAGCAAGTTGTATGATCAATTTGTAGTATTAGTGAAATTGTTGAACAAATCAGGGCCCAATACAGAATCCTACAAAAATGCAATAAAGAAGGTGATACATCAAGTTTATCAAGGGCATTAAACAATAGGGTTGTAAATGATCTGAACAATTCTGAATGCTACTAGTGTCTTTTAATCATCTTGTCTATTTAACATAAAGATCAAGAGTTGCATGGCTCTTTCACCTGAGCCTGCCAGGTGCCCCTACAGGATATCTTTCTAAGTGAAACTACTGATTTTCTTTTCTTCCGAACATTAAAAAATGTAGCTAATTGTTTATTCTACTTTTTATATTGAACCAGTGTTTTTTGTTTTTAGAATTTATCCTTTTTCCACTTCCAAAAACTTGGTTCACATCATAAATCATGAACTCACATTAAAAACAAAAATCCTTTTCTAAAAATGGAACGGTTTAAAATTAAGTCACACAGAAATAAAATGTTTCTTGATTAGATTATTCTCCTATAAATGGTTCATATGTAACATAGGTTCAGTTATAAAACTCTTTAAAAAGAGTTAAAAAGACTATTTCATTCACTTTTGTTCCTGGACCAGTCCTCAGAATAATGTCTATAAAAGTTAACCAGCAAATTAATAATTATTTGAATAAGCACATTTATTCAACATAAACATGTTTAATTCAAGTAAGTGGACTTTGGGAATAAAGAATTGGACAGGAATGTGGACATGTGACTAAATGAAAAGATACCACACTACCCACTATGAAATGCACATTACAGATGTTTAACTAGACTTATTGTGGTGATCATTTTGCAATATATACAAATATCAAATAACTATTTTGTACACCTGAAACTAACAGAATGTTGAATGTCAATTATACCTCAACTAAAAAAAAGTAATAACTGCCCCCCAAACATACTACATATTCACATAAAAATAAGTTTTGAATATCAGAGGGAAATACAAGAATAAGAAGTTGGAAAGCTGATACACACAAGTATATAAAGAAAGCTACAAATATGCAGGTTTTTAAAATGTCTTCCTACTACATTTTCTCTCTATAAACACACACTCATACACCCCAGACTGAAATCAGAAGTATTACCTTACTATAAACCTTATTGCTACTATAAACCCAGTACTTACTAACCTTTAAAAAACACAACCCAATTTCTAGGTGTGTTGAAACAATCTTTATGTAAATTCATGGTAGGTATATGTGTTCCCTACTCTGAATCTACCCAAGTTAGTATACCCAGCACTAAACTAAAAAAAAGACAGGAAGTATTAAGGGATAAACTGGCAACGCTGTGTAAATAAAACAATTCGTTTATAAATAATAATGAATGGTCACTCCACACCACAGTAACTTCAGATGATTAGGGAATAAATACTTCACTTTGAGGATTACTGACTGGCAGTGTGTTGCTGGTGTATGTCAGGATTATTCATCACCCTGACAGTAATATTAACCACAATCCATTTCAGTTACTTCAGTTTATCATATTCTGACGAATGTTAAAAAACAATGTCATTGAAGGCTGCTTAAATTAAGTGTAAGGTTAACCTCTGTTAGAGTCATTTAAAAACTTCTACGAGAAGGTAGCTTCTAGTAGAAAACCAAACTGCTATACGCAGTGCTAATACTTAGCAAAGGTAAAATTTAACAAAGGTCACACAAAACAGATCGTCTTCCTGATTTAAAAACAAAACTTCAGCAAATCTTGTAAATGCACCACAACCTCTCTCTCTCTCCATATATACATATGTATGTTCACACTTTGCTGAACTTATTTTACATTTTGAGGAAAAAGATGCACAACCATATTTTAAACTAAATACATCACATTGAACAAATAATGATTTAAAGTTTAAGAAGGTCAGTGTATCCACGAAAATTTTTCTTCAGTATCATATAATTACATAATGCTACATTTAAAAAATATAAATAGCAGTTTGCTATATAAGACCCCACCATCACCAATTAAGTAATTGAGAAAGTTACCTTACTAATAAATGAAAGCAGACTGACTTCAGGCGTTATCTAAGTCTAAAGAGTTCCTACTCTAGTCCTCTAATTTATCTTTCTAGGCTACTTTCCCATAGCATTTCGATGTGTCTTTTAAAGACCATCTGCACTAATATTCCACTTTCTAGAGCATCATTTTCCTTTCACTATTAATATGATAGTTTTCTATTACCTCTGGGAGGACATTTATTCTGATTTTGTTTTTAAGGCTTCTTCTGTTTCCTGAATTGTCTTTGCTTCTTCTGGTTTCTTTTTATTTTTCTATTTGTTTTAGTCTTTGTCATCTTTCACATTGGAGACTATCTTTCAACGTTTGCTAACACTTGGTTGTACCTTCAATTTTAGAATGAGGCACAAAAGAGCTGACTGAAGTACATTGAGCCTAAGTAGCATTGTGAGCTGATAGACTTCACTGAAGGGAAATCAAATGGGCTGCAAGTAGGATCCCTAAATGTTAACATTTTTTAGGTCTTTTCTCTTGAGCCAGTCAATATGTCCAAAGAATAATACAATCTTCTGTCATAAAGGGTGGGGCTGGTATAAGCCTAGCTGCCAGAGTCCTGATAGCATGATTGCAAAAGGGATCTGGGGTCTTCACTATTCAGTACTTAAAGCTTTCAGTTCATCCTCTGGTTTTCCATTCCTTCCTATAAACCCTTCCTCTGCTGTTCTTGGTGTTCTCAAATAAGAAACCTCTCTGGTATAATTTCTCCAAAGTATATACTTCTTCCCTTTTGCCAAGATAAAGGAAAAAGTGGTTGGATTTTGGAAAGAAGTGGACATAAATGCAAGTATTCAATCTAAAATACTCTTTCCACTTATACCTAAAGTCTAGCAGTTCACTGACAGGGACAGATCTGAGACCCCAGCCTTAACACCTGGAAAATGTGTGACCTTGGAGAGTTCCTTAACCTCACTATGTCTTAGTTTCCTTATTTGTAAAATAAAGATATTAACACATACCTTATAGTATTGTTGAGGGGATTAAAGGAGATAGCATATATAAAATGTTTGTTTACATAGGAAGGCACCTACTAGGGCTTCCTCACAGCTAACAAATATGTTCTAAACTTTTCCCACATCATTCTTCTGCTGATTAGACTATAAACTCCTCAAGGCAAGGGATATAATTTATACCAAAATCCCCAACATCAATGTGGCATATAACAGCATCCATATTTGATGCCAAGATTAAAATACTTTAAATATATTTTATCAGCCAAAAAAAAAAAAAAATCCAAGCAGGAGGTAATTATTAATTTCTTTCTCTGAATTTACATTTAAGAGCCATAATTTACTGTTGTAAAATCATAAGGTTTAAAAAAAAATCTGAATTCCTTTGGTTTGACTGAAGCCTAATAAATTAAAAAAAAAAAAAAAAGAAAAGGTTATAACACCTTTCATATTTAAACAATACTCTCCCCCCCCCTCCCAAAAGAGTGTTCTTTTCCCTCTGTGACATCTAGATGGTATACTGATTCCTGGTATATCTGTTACAGAACAGGACTAAAAGGACTGGCATTCGTCAGAAACAGCACTTAAAACTTAAAGAGATAAAGAAGTGCTGTCTGATCAACAACAGTTAAATGTCGGTAGTCAATTCCAGGTCAAGATGAAGCTGTATATTAAATGTGTGTGTTAGGGAGAAATATCTCACATATAAAAATACACAACCAAAGGGTAAAAGATAAATGAGGGACACAGAAGGAAAATCACCTACTTTTCCTTTAAACAAAGAAAGAGAAGTAGTAACAATAAATACTAAGGACAAATAATGGCTCATCACAAATAAGTAAATTCTAGAGGTTTTGTCATTCAGTTCTCTTAGGTTATCTGAGAATTTACTCTTTCGAAAAATTTTGATCCAGACTAGGGCATCGGAAACTGCTAGTTTAACAGAGTTGTGAATGGTACAGCATTATAACATAGGTTGAAAAAAAAACTATGATTTATCAGGGCTTGGACCAAAATTTAAAATTCAGTTTGAAGATATGATCATAGTAAATTCTCCTTGAATTCCTACACTGCAAGGAAGAATCAATCAGGCAATCCTAGTGCAGGTTCATTTTCCCCTAATGTTTACTTTTTTTGTTTCTGCACTCTGAACCAAAAAGAACAGCTTACATTGCTCTTGCACTATACAGCTGAAAAATGGATGATATTTCTTTTCCCTCAATCTCAAACTCTGTTAGGATTTTCCTTCATTTTAAGAATGTAAGTTCTAATTTTTAAAAAATAAAATACTTGCTTATACCTTAGCCATTCCTGCTTTTTTACCCCAATCTTCAGTTTATTTTTTTAGTAGGACAGTAGTAACTACCTTGTTCTTTTGAATTTCCAGAAACTAAGTCTCTGGCACACAATACTATTCAATAAACAAATGAAAAAATACATGAATACTCAAATTGTAACATCAGGGATTCAATGGTTTTAGCCAAACATTCAGCTTTTTCATAAACCAGGCTTAGTCAAAAACCTGGAACAAACACACTAAGAGGAGCATCTGGACAAGCTTTCCTTTTTAAAGCAATGGAACGTTGGTTACATTTTACCATGTATTTCAGCATGAGAGGTGAAATGCAACTTGACAAAATAACATTAAAACAGACTCAGAAATTGATGCCAAAAATAGAGGCAGTATAACACTCTGCAGTACTTCTCAAACATTCTGGGCCCAAACTTTAGTAAGAAATATGTCACTTTAAACCATAACCCAACGCGCACATGTACACACACACACACAACTTAGGCCAAAGATCCATACATAATGTACACTGATACTTCTATTTTTTATGTTATCCTATGTCATTCTATTCATTTTTTCTCTGTAATATCTATTTATTTTGAGTGTAGTTGATACACAATATTACATTAGTTTTAGGTATACAACTTAGTGATCTGACGAAGTTTATACATTATGCTAGTTCGCTACAAGTGTAGGTACCATCTGTTCCAATATATCGTTATTATGGTATCATTGACTAAATTCCTTATGCTGTGCTTTTTATCCCCATGACTTATTCATTCCATAACTGGAAGCCTGTATCTCCCGCTCTCCTACACCCATTCTGTCCAACCCCCACTCCCATCCCCTCTGGCAACCATTAGTTTGTTCTCTACATTTATAGGTTTGGTTCTGTTTTTTGTTTATTTGGGTTTTTTTTGTTTGTTTCTTTTTGTTTTTTTTTGTTGTTGTTGTTCTATATTCAATACTTTTTAAATTTTTCTATTCGTCTTTTAAAATGTTAGTTGTAAGCTGCAGTTTGAAAAACATTGACTTAGTGTTTAAATTCCGGTGCTAGCCACTACCTGTGTGACCTCATACAACTTGCTTAACTTCACAATGCCTCAGTTTCTGTCTCTGTAAAAGACAGTAAATAACATGACCTACCTTATAAGGGGTTTGTGGGGGTTAAAAAAAGTTAACACATGTTAATATACTTAGATAAGAGCCTGACAAAAATAAGTCCTCAATAAATATTAGTTAACGATAATAAAGTGGCATATTCCCACCTTTTGAAATCTATAGCAAAGTTTTCATTTGGAAGCTAATGGTTATCAACTGCATTTCAATGTAAGAACAAACTCACTTTTTAGAATAGGTATTCAGGTTATGGCACATATACACATTAAATAATTCAAAAATAATTATGTGGATCAATTAGGAGAGAAATAATTGCCTCAGATTATCTGGGTTTTCCTCTCTTAGAAAATTGCTTTACACAATCAATTTCCTACTAAGGGGGAGAAAAGAAATCACGGTGGCAAAGAAAATCTTTCTAATCTACAAAGAAATCCCTGATGCTGAAACATTCTGCCATAATAATTTGTTTTTATGATATGACATACTGTAAATATGTTTCTAATTATAATTTCTTACAAAGAGAGGACAAAAAGAAAATACTCATTCCTATCTCTCCCAAGGAGGTTGTCAAAATATAAAAATCTATGTATATTTGTAAAATATAGATTAATGTCACTTCCCAGCCCATGCATGTTTACATCTGTCTTCTCATCAGTCAGAACTGTAGACCAGTGACTAAACAACTGGGAAAGTGAAGGAAAAAATCAACTTCAATATTCATTCCTACTTTTTTTCAGCTTTGAAAGAATAAATTAAACCATTATGTTAAATGAGGGCTTTCTCAAAACATACATATAAAAATTAATTTTCATCAGATTTTCTGACTACTTGATCTTCTAAACAGACTACATTCGATCTTCTCAACAGACTTACAATACTACTATGAAATTATTATAAGGAGATATTGTGCATAAAATGAAAGTTTACACCTTCAAGAAGACATTTTTTACATCTTCCATTGAACCCTTTTCTTTTCACAAAGAATGATCAGAAAAATAATATAGAAAAAAGGGTGTTGATTATATTAATTCAGCTTCAGAAAGAAAATTCCTTGTGCAACATGGAAGAAATTACCAAGTAAAATTGCAGCTTTGTACCAAAGCTGATAAAACTCCTCTGAAAAAGAGTACTGAGAAAATTAAATGGACATAAATATGCATAAATAATTGAATACATTTTAAAGCCAGTCAGGGTACATAATCTAAAGAATGGGGATAAGATCTGTTTACGTTTTAAATTAAGCTTTGCACAGAATGTTTCTATAATTTCACAAGTTTATTTAAACAAATAGTAATGTTTGGTAAATGAATACTATGGGAAAAAATTTAATATAATTCTCTTATAATCATTATTCATACAGATACAACTCAACTTATGTATGAGATTTATCACTGAAATATGCATATAAAGAGATATCTGAAAACTGAATCACACTGTAGACATTATGGAAGATTTTAATGCCAACAGGAATGAGATACTTTTATAAAGTAAATAATTACTACTACTTTATACATGCAAAGCACAATTTTCAAAAATCTAACATGCTTATTTCACTTAAAATAATGTAGTTAATTCCAAACTCACTTATTTCCATCAATATTTAATGAAAACAATTAGTACTAGAATTCCATTTTCTTGAACTTGAATGACTTTTTTAGCATTTGAACTACTTCTGCTTTGTAAGTTATAAGATATGTGGTTGAGTGTTAGAGCTTCCCACTTCTTCCTGGCCCTGCTAAATACACTACTATTCATTATTCAACTGTGTGTCCTTCAGTTCTTGTTGAAAGCATTCTTAAGTATTCTTTCCTCAGCCCAAAGTATAAATCTCTCACAAAATCTCACAAAACATAAAAATGGGTACCACTACTACAATTAAAGGCACTAAATCATCAAAATTATATTTTTATGCCTTTATATAGTGGATACGAACATATGTGGGTAAACTAATGAAAGCAACTCCTTAAAGGCCCACTACCAGTTTTAGAAATCTAACAAAACAAAAAGAGCAAAATTACTATTGGTCATCTGGTGGGGCATAAAAACAGCCTTATTTATCATATACAGAATATAAATTACAAACACATTAGTTAAAACAGTATTTTACCCACCCAACAAAAGTATTTGGCAAGTTCTTTAGAAATATTTGTAACATATAAACAAAATTCAATTTTAATAAAGGATTCTATTTAGCTGGCAAATAATCCATTATGGCATTTTGCTGATACTATTTGAATGAATTTTCATAATGAAAGAAACCATACAGCCTACATTTTAAAAAAATGGAGGCTTTCCTCTGGTCATATAAGATTTTCAGTGGAATAGAGAACCAAGATGAGAGGCAGAGAATAGAAGCAGTTGGCAAAGAACAGTGGTAGGAGGAGGCAACAGGGTTACGGGAGCTCTTGTTCAGGTACGATGATGGCAGAAGACAGACATACAGCCTCAGCAGAAATATCCAAATAGCCTCCCATTATCACCATTAGTAACTGTTCTATCAGGACAGAAACATGCACCCTGTCCACAATCCACCTTACTACCCACTGGATCTTGAACAGCCTACCAAAAAAAGTCTTTAAAAAACAACAACAAAAAAAAACCATCTTAAGCTACATCCTTAAATAGAAGTCCAAACTGAAGGACTAGTTTAAAAAAATTTTAAAAAGGTAATCCTTCTAGAACTCTAGAAAGGTTATTTATTTAAATGCAATTTATTTTGTGAAGAAAATTTAACATCCTAACAAATTAAATGAGTGAAAATGAGATTTTTACTTTTATGTACATAAAACTGAAATAATGGAAAGAGAGTAGGATATAGTAGACTGAGAATTAAAGAGCTGGCAAGTTTTTATTATTGACCTACTGCATGACTCACTATACAGGTCAAACTAATACACAGTCCTTAATTATCCAATTAGAGTTTTACAGATTCCAGTGAATACTACAAGGTCTTAGAACAAATATGATACCTAAATGTAAGTAAGGCTTTCTTTCTTCTAAAAAAACAAGAACAAAATCCCCACAAAACAAACATTTATCCATTTATTATTCCTCATTGTCAATGGATTACCTAGGAAATTTTGCTATTCTGGTCCAGATTTAGCTGTTCTTGGTTATACTCAGTCATGTGTTTGTTGCTGGCTTAAGATGGCCGCTGATGGTACAATCTGGCCATCCTCCATGTGCTAGCCACATCTCTCTAGCAGGTCAACCTGGCCATGTTAGGGGCATGTTCTCAAGGTGATCACAGAGAAGCAGAAGAAACAGATAATTCTAGAACTGGGCCAGAAAACATAAGGGTTAAGACTGGAGCACACAGTCAGACCAGACAGCATGGAAGTTATCAAAGACTACTAAGGTGGTATCAAAATGACTCAGGAGCAACTTAAAGAAGCTCTCTGTGGACAAGAGCAGGAACAACTGAATGAACATCAATGAAAATAATAATTACAATGGACTGAAACGTCAAATACATGTAAGTCTGTGAATTCATAAAGATGTTTTTTAAAAAATTAGTTAGATCCCATTGGAAGATTTTAGGAACCAGTCCCTGTTTTGAAAAACGATATAAAAAGAGAAAAAAAAATCAAATTTTCATTTTGCCTTTCCAATGCAATGTACCACTGAATAACCTAGTAGTAGACGAAAGGAAGTATCTCTTATAAATGATTCTCAATAATAAATGAAATTAAATGAGAGAATGTAAATATCATGATTTTGCAATAATTACACAACCAGTGAATCCAGGCATTAAATATCAATGGCAACTAACATCACAAAAGAGAAGGAGATATGACATACCATCTGAGAGAAGAATGCAAAACTTCCTATGAAGCAGTCTTGCCACAAAAACCCAATCTGAATTCTATCAACCTGGAACCAACTACCAATTTATAAGAAATACAGAAGATGGAGAAACCTGTTAGACTATTCCACAGGGATGCAATAAGCAAAATCCATACTGTGAGAAAAGATAAAAGACAAACTATGTTTCTTCAACTAATAAATTTGAAAGAAAGAAAAGATGAAAGAGAAACCTACAGAATAGACTTAAGACTTAATCAGTATCAACTGACTGCACTGTGTGGTCCTTATTTGAATCCTGATATGAATAAACACACTAAAAAGAATTATGAATGTTATAATTCAATTGGAAATGTGATACTTACTAGGCATTTGATGATATTAAGAAATTATTGCTAATATTTTAGGCTTGCTAATGGTATTATGGTTATGCTTTAAAAAAGGGACCTTAAAAATAAGTATATATTGAAATATTTATAATAGAATGATACGATGTCAAGGATTTGCTTCAAAATAATATGAGAAAGCAGAATGAAAATGAATATAAAAATAAAATAAGAGTAACCATGAGTTGATCATTACTGAAGCAGGGTTACTGGTTGATGTAAACTTATGCTAATTTGTCTATTTTTGTACATGCTTGACGTTCTCCACGGTAAAAAGCTAAAAAGAAATATAACCTTATTCTATATTACAAAATGATGATTCAGGATATTCTATTTATTGATAATCTAGGACAGAAAAGGAAAGTTCTTGAAGAACCTAAGATATGGGAAAATACTTAGAAAGTTAAAAAACAGTGTATGTATGTGTATGAGTATATAAATATAAAATGTAATCATTCCTCATTGATACGTAGTTAATAAGTAGTAATTTTTGCTTATTTATATGTTTTACATTTACACAATCGAATATTAATATTTTATAACTTGGGGAAAATGTCATATATATTTTCTCATCTAACACATTTAGTGAATGGCAGGCCCGTGCAAGGCATGAGAGACATGATGGTGAACAAGAACTCTCTCTTGGAGTTCAATGGGGGAGACAAAAAGAACCAAAACAAGTAGGTAGAAGAATATATAAAATGCAGGATACTTTAGGTGCTATGAAAGAAAGAGAGAACAGAATATCAGGGAAGGAAAAGAGTAACGGTCTCCATGAGGAAGTGACCTACAGGACTACAGTCGGCCACTCACCACATAGGAGATGAACATTAAATGCAGAGAAAGCAAAACTCTGAATTGGGAAAGAATAATTCTGCATTCAGAATAATTATAAGTCAGAAAAGGTTTAATTATTGGATTTATATCATTCGAAATTAGATTTAAAGAAGTTTCATTTTGTGGTAGTGAGGGACGGATTAGACAAGGGCAAGAGGTGGCAAAGAGATCAGGTAGGACACCTGGAGTAGTGTAGAGGTACTTGTCTTTTTATACAAGGGCTGGTGAGAAGTGTCCATAATTTACCAATATGTTTCATCAATTACAAACACCCTTTAAAGAAGTTAATATTTCAGAATAATGTCTTCCTAAATGTATATAGAAAAAAGAACACAACTGTAAATAGTTTTAACTGTTACCAACTTTATCATGCATTTTTCAAAAATCTTCAAATTCTAAATTCAATTTTAAATTTCATTTTGAGAAAGTGAAAATACATTTAAAAGTGTATTAAAGTTACAGTTATATTAAAAAGACTTTTAGAAAGTAATGTGAAAATTAAAGATAATCAAATTCATTGTGATGTGCAAGATAATTTTATTTCAGATGATTCCTGAAAAATTACCTTGGACAAATCTCTGAAGTTGCTTGGCAAGGTAAGATCAAGTTCTTCTGATTCATAATTAGTGATGACCCAGGGAAACACTGGATACTGATTTAAGTCATTGTAACTCCGTCCTGAGAGAGAAAAAAGAGTCATTCCGTTTAGAATAATCAAATGAAATGATAACCAGACTCAGGAATATCATTTGCTAAAAATAATAAGAACTTAACTTTTTGAGTGCCAGACATTGTTCTCAGTGCTATACATATATTATTTGTTTTGACCCTATAATAAAACTATGAAATTATTATCTCCATTTTATGGATGAAAAATTGAAGCACAAAAGGTTGAAAACTTGCCCCAGACCATGTTAATTAGTAATGTTCAAACTACATTCAAATCCAGATATTCTGGCCCCAAGTTTATGTTCTTATAAAATACACTCGACTACTTTTTATTACTTGAAACCTGCACCAAACAAGATATTCTTTATTAACACTTAAAAAAACTTTTTAATTCTCATAGAGCTTTTCCAAACAAGAATCCTTCCTCCGCCATTAATTAAACAACCAATCAACCAACTAATCAACCAAATACAAGCGACTTAACCTCTCTGGACATTCATTAGTCATCTGTAAAATGACGGAGTCGTACTAAATAACTCTAAAATTTCTGTGACAGCTTTCAAATTCTATGATACTTTGAATATAATGCAAAGCGTCATCAATGTTGGCTTCGCCCCACTCCTAAATGCTGCCACATACTCTTCTATACTTCATTTAAACTAATGACATTCAATGAGACATTTAGGTCTATTAAAAATATGAATAAAACCAAAGGATTAAATAGCCCTTCTATATATATACAGCAGTTTTCTGGATATCATCACTTTAGGGAGGCAGCAGAGTAGATGAAATCATTGTTTCCAGAGCCAAAACACTAGTTTTTGAATCCCAGCTCTACTATTCACTAGTCTACACTCTATTTTTAGTTAGATTTAATGTGAACAGACTCTTTTGGCTAAAATATAAGGGGGACAAGTATATTAATATTGTTTGAATTCCTTTATATTGTGTATTCTATCATCTTTTCTCTTCCGCAAATATATACTGATGTCATATCAATATACAGTTGAATGTTATAGTTGTTCTTCAAACAGATCCTTGGGTACCTGAGCTTTCCCTATGATTTGATGTTTTTAACTTTATTTCACTCTATCCATCTTGAGGACTAGTGAAGTAAGAAGAGTTCTTCCTTGACTGAAGTGGAAACAGTCTTAACAAAGCATGAATAACTAGGATAATTTTAATTCAGTCTTCCTTGATTGACCTGGAAAGAGTCTTAACAAAATGTGAATAACTAGGACAATTTTAATTCAGAGGTCATTTTGTCACTACATATTTCTGTCAATTCTAAGTCTCCCCCAAAAAAGTAACCAAACTTAGCAGCAAAAACCATTCTATCTTGATTCCCTCCACCCATCTCTCTCCTTCTGATTGAGATGTTAGTAAACATGTTAGTAAAATCATCATTTTGCCCCGTCTGCTTAAATGATCAAATTTACTATATGTACAAAAAAAAAAAAAAAAAGAGTATGCACCAGCTCATTGTAAATAGACTTTTAGAAATTAAGTTAAACTCTCTATATAGTTATTGAATACCTACTGTCTGTCTTTTGGGAAATGTATCATGGTATCATGAGAGCCTGTATGTATTACAAATAATAGCATAAAAGAAATCTTAAATAACATGAGATTCAACCCCACCTTCTACTATATTTAAAAACTATCCAAAACAAATTACTGGCTCTATTCTTTTAAAAGAATATTTGGAGGATATATTTAAAAGACACTTTAAGCACAATTGAAGCTATTTGAGAGTAGACCATTTCATAAATGTTGCTCCCTAGTTATTATTATGCATTTAATCTACGTGCTAATTGACTTATCACATGCTAAATACGTCCATTAAGCTTGTTATGTAAGTTTTCTGTTTCTCCCTACTACTTAAAAATCCTTTCAGTCACTACTTACATAATCTCTTTTAGTTCAACATAAATTCAAACTTTCTTCATTCCTTTCCCTCAAATGGCTGTGAGCTGAACATCTTCTTAACTGATAAAATTTAGACTTTTCAATGCGAACCCTTAACTTCCAGTTTTCATAACAGTCCCTCTCTTCCCCTCTTCCCTAATAGTGCCTGTATTCTTCATGAGCTGTAATTCCTTCACCTGAGCTCTTGAGCCCAAATCACTCGTAACTTGCCTCGTTAGTTTTCCTCTCTGTCCCTCTTTCATGGTTTCTCACCTTTGCCTTAATCCATTCTCTTTTTACTATTACACAAGAAAACGATAATACACATCTAATGTTCTCATTTCATCTCCAACCATTCAGTTCTTACAATCAACCTTTTTTGTTTGCTTTTAAAAATGAACCCCTAGAGAGTAGCCAACAAGTTCCCAAATGCCCAAGCTAAAGGCTTGGCCTATACTCATTGTTAATTCTCCCATACCTCTCTGGAACATTTGGTACAGGCAACCAACACCTTTCTCTCTCTTTTTCCCATTGCATCTCAAGACATTTGTTATACCTCAGTTTTCCTCCTCCTACGTCTAAAAACTCTAGGATCACTCATTCTCTTCTCTCCTTCAACTTTCCCTTTGTCTTCTTGTCATGGGCAGGAACATTCACCAGACCTTGTCTCCCTGCTTTCTGTATTATCTGGTTTGGTAATCTCAACACATTCTTGGTGATTTCTCATCTATGCAGATGAAATCCAATGTCCTATCTCCAAAATTACAAATACCGCCTTTGACCTATACTTCTAAAATTCTTTTTGATATCATAACTTGGATGTCTATCTAAACAGTAAAATCATCATCTTCCCCTAGACCATTTTTCTGACTTTCTTTCTGTTAATAGCACCACCATTTCCCCCATGATTCAGGCCAGAAGCCTGGAAACCTTTTCTGACACTTCTTTTCTCATTTACCCCCTACATTCAGTCAGCCCGATGTCAAATGGTTTGTACCTTATAAATCTTATGTCATTTAATCTATAAATTCCCACCGTCACGCCTCTAATGCAAGCTCTCATTATTTTTTTATATATAATTACTTCCTAACTGTGCTCTCTGCCTAGTTTCTCTCCATTCCAGTTTATCGTTCATTCTGCCTCCAAGATAACTTTCCATATAGTTCTAATATCACTTATTTGCTCAAAAACTTTCAGAAGTTGCCCTATGAATTGACTGCTAACTCCTCAAACTGACAGAAAATCTTCCACAATGTGTCTTCATATTACCTTTTTAGTTTTCTTTCTCATTATACCTTTATGAATATGTACTTTATGTGTGCACATGCATGTGCACATGTATAAACTATACCATTAGTTATTCTCTCCTGTATCGCACATTTTCCTACCTTTGTATGTTTCCTTATGTCTTCAGTTTTACATGGCATGACCTCTAATCTCTCAAATACCACCTCTACTAAAGTAATATCCATCCTTATATGAACATGAAATCCTTCCTGATTTTTTTCCTTACTCCCATCAACTGGATGAATATAATTTCCCCCTCTCTCTGACCTTTTAATCCTAATAGTACTTTGTATTTCTTTCATTGAATCTATAGTCCTTGCTTTAAAGTCATGTAAATGCTTGTATTCATACTTAAAATAACTTCTCTGAGAGCAAGCAACATGCCTTATTCTCTCTGTACTCCTTTGTGCCTCAGATATAAACTGTCACTTTGTTGAACTGAATCTCAAATGTCACACAAATACATTCTGTTTTCTTTATTCTTGTTATCACAAATGAAATGTACTGACACACTTCTATTCCTTACTCTCTTTTTTAAAATTTATTTTTATTTATTTAGATTCAATTAGCCAACATATAGTATATCCTTAGTTTATGGTGTAGTTTTCAATGATTCATTAGTTACGTACAACACCCAGTGCTCATCACATCACGTACCCTTAATGCCCATCATTCAGTTACCCCATCCCCCACTCCTCCCATTCCACAACCCTCAGTTCTTTACTTACAACCCTCAGCTTTAATGGGTGATGCTCAGTAATATTTCTTGATTACAGACCTTACAGAGGACCACTTACTCTTTAGATTTTCACATATGGGTCATAATATGGATATTCCTTTACTTAATATTTTACCCAGTTTTTTTTCTGTTACATTTTGTTTCATCATGTAATACACTTCTGATTAAGTTATTAAAAGGTTAAGTTGTATATGGTTTTTCATTTTCACTATTCCATAATGAATACATTCTTACTATATTAAATAGTTGTAAATTTTCATTATAGATTTTTGGAAAAAAGTGTGTATACCCATTTTTAATTTTTCAAGTAGCCAGCTGTTCATATGTAAAACTGTTAACTCTACTATCAAAATTACTCTTGATAAGGTACTCATGTAGTAACAATGAAAATAAAAGTAAGCTATTTATACTAATACTCAAAATAATCTAATAATATCACAATTAATAATTTATCATTAAAAAACAATTTATCACTTGAAATAAGTCAACATGTAAGGTCATATTACCTGCTATTGTGTTGAGAAACATCAAATACTCAAAATTTGAAATCTCTCTATGCTGCCATCGCTGGGTCATATTAGAAGTTTTAAAAAGTTGACGTGGACTAGCTAATGAGATACGCCTGCAAAAAACAGGAATTTGATATAGAATCAATTACTACACAATAATAAATTATGAATATCTGTGCTTATTCCATATATTTGACATACAAAATGGTATTTGTATATTCTGAAAAGTTCTATTCATGTTCTACTACTGAAAACAAGAAATATTTCAATGTATAACTAATGGTTAAATGATTTGGACTAGCCACAGGTCCATGATACATGTTCTATTCATTAAAGTAAGCTGTCATTACAATGCCATTATAATATCTAGGTTCCATAAATGTTGATCAATAATAGTATGATTAACAACTTAGTGTTTTACTGATATAAAAGGAATTATAGTAACTGAGAAAGATATATAAAATTGTATTCACATCTTTTTCTCTGTGTGGTTTTTTTGGTGTGTATTCATATCTTTATCAGTTTTAATAGTTCTCTTAAAGACATGTTTGTACATTTTAACTTTAAATATTATATTTATATACCCTTTATAACAGAGGAAAGGAGGATTCTAAACTCCTTACATATCTATTCATGGGGTGGGACAAAAGGTAAGAGAAACTATTATTTTTTTATACAGTTTAATAACAGATGACCAAGTTTAATGTGTTTTTTTAATACAATGTAAATAATAAAAGATGTAACTGACTAATACTAAGTAACAGTGGAAAATAGGCAGCAGGATTAATTATTACATTCAGAGCCTAGAATCTCAGAGAAGTATGCTGTCACAGTTCTTCCTGCCACCAAGGGCAAGGTAACTACATTTTTTGTTTTATTTTCACAGGTATAATTTACATACTATAAAATTTACCCATGTAAGTGTACTATTCAATGATTTATTAATAAATTTCTAGAGTTGTGTGATTATCACCACAATGTACTTCAGAACATTTCATTACCACAAAAACGTGCCTTATGCCTTCTTACAGTTAATCCCCATTCCTATCCTCAGCTCCAGGCAAGTATTAATCTGCTTTCTGTCTCTATACATTTGCCTTTTCTGGACATTTCAGATAAATGGAATCATACATCATGAAGTCTTCTGCATGAGGCTTCTTCACTAACCATAATATTTTTGAGATTCATCAATGTGGCAGCATATTATTAATTCATTTTTTAATTGCTGAATAGTATTCTAGTATATGAATACAGAATATATCACATTTTTAAAATCCATTCATAGGAGGGCCTGGGTGGCTCAGTGAGTTAAGCCTCTGACTCTTGATTTTTGGCTCAGGTCATGATCTCAGGGTCATGAGATTGAGCCTTGTGTTGAGCTCTGCACTCAGCAGGGAGTCTGCTTGGGATTCTGTCTCTCCCTCTCCATCTCCTCACCCACTCTTGCTCTTTCTCTCTCTCAAAATAAATAAATAAGTCTTTTAAAAAAATCCATTTACCAGTTGATGGATATTTAAATTGTTTCCAGTTTTGGATTATTATTATTATTCCAGTTTATATTACTATGAATATTCACGAACATGTCTTTGTATGAACATATGTTTTCATTTCTTTTGGGTAGAATCATACAGGTGGAATTGCTGGGTTGTAGACTGCATTTACATTTAACTTCTTGAGAAACTGCCAAATTGTTTTCCATTCCAATAAGCAATATATGAGGTTCCAATTTTCTACATCTCTGCCAAAACTTGCCATTATAACGTATTTTTTACTATAACCATTCCAGCTAATGTAAAATGGGACCTTATTATAGTTTTAATGTAAATTACTGAGTAAATTTTCATGGCTTATTAACCATTTGTGTATCTTCTTTGGTAAAATGACTATTCAAATCTTTTCTTCCTTCATTAATTGAGGTTTTTGTCTTACTATTGAGTTGTAAGAGTTTTGCATACATTCTGAATACAAGACCTTTATCAGATACATTATGTACAAATACTCTTCTCAGTCTAGGACTTCTCTTTTCATATACTTAGTGGTGTCCTTTAAAGCATGACAATTTCAAATTTTTATTAAATCAAATTTCTCAATTTTTTCTTTTATGGATTATACTTTTTGGTGTCACATCTCAGAATTCTTTGCCTACTCCAGGATCATGAAGTTTTTCTTCCACATTTTGAAAATTTTTTTTAGTTTTAGCTCTTAAATATAGGTCTATGACACACTTTGAGCTAATTTTTTATGAATACTGTGTGGTAAGGGCTGAAGTTCATCTTCTTGCAGGTGACTATCCAAATGTCTCAGCACTATTTGTTCAAGGATTATCTTTTCCTCATTGAATTGTGTTAGCACACTTGTTGTAAACAAACGGATTTTATTTTTGTATTCCCAATTTTGTTCCATTGATTTATATGCCTATCCTTTTATAAATATCAGACCATCTTAATTACTGAGGCTTTATAGTTAAGTTTTGAAATCATGTAGTTGGAGTCCTCTAAGTTTGTTCTTCTTCGTCAACATTGTTTAGGCAATTCCAGATCCACCGCATTTCAGCTTCTTAATATCTCCAAGAAAGTCCATTAGATTTTGAGGATTGCATTGACTTCATAGATCTGGAGAGAACTGACATCTTAATCATATTGAATCTTCTGATCCAGGAGTATGGAATACCTCCATTTATTTGATGTCTGTCTTTAATTTCTATCAGCCATGTTTGATAGTTTTCAATATATAAATCTTACACTTCTTCTGTCATCTAGGAATGAAGATTTCCCCCCCGCCCCCTTTCTAATCTGGATGCCTTTAATTTCTCCCTTCTTCTCTTTTCTTACTGCACAGGCGGAAATCTCCAATATACTGTTGATAGAAATGGTGAGAATGGGGGACATTTTAGCCTTCCTGATCTTAGGGGAAAGCATTCAGTCTTTCAACATTAAGTATTTCCCAATTTGAGCCCTAACTTCCTAGTTAACATTGCAGTCTGGCCATCACTCAGGGGTTTCAACTTCAATAGATCTAAAACTAAACTTCTCATGTTCTCTCCATCCATCTCATCTCCACAACCCCGACCCCAACCTTGGGGGATAGATATAAAACTATTCCTTCTCCAGTGTTCCCAATCTCAGTAAATGCTATTCAGCAGCCTAAACTAAAACTTGGCAAGACACACTGGACACCTCCCTCCCTTATCATCCTCCATTATCTAACTAATCTCCAAGTCACACAAATTATATGTCCTCAAAATTTCTAAACAAGGATGCCTCTCTTTAACTGCACTATCAGCACCACAAAATACCTGTATTTTCACAATAAACTCCTGTCTCTGACTAGACACCCTCTTCACAGAATCACGAAGTTCCAATGATATTTGCCTTCCAACATTCCTTAAAATGCTGGAACCTCACCTTATTTCAGGACCTTTGCGTATGCCATTTCTGCCTTCAAAGGTAAACTGATTCTATCTTTCAAATTAAAACTTAAAAGTCACATAGGAAGACATTTCTGAATCACGCACGTAATACAAAGCATCTAACCTTTACTCCACTAACTGCTATTATAACACCTTTATTATATCCCTCCTGTCACTTACACATTATTTATTTTGTTTGCCTATTTGTTAAAACATGTATTGGTAAGATGGTATCTATCTTGTACACTGCTGGATAACAGACACACAGTTAGTGTTTGCGATCTATTTAAACTGCTGATTTAATGAATTAAGCTACACCTAGCTTTCATTAACTGTGGGAAATCATTACAAAGATTTCCCAACTACGATAACACATCTTAGTTGATGAATAAAACTTAAAAAAATAGAGATAATTAGTAGGAAAAAAGACTTTTTCATTAAGATAAAGAAATTTACTATATCATTCTGAACTGCTTCATTCTGAACCTGAAATTCCTCATTAAATTATAAAATTATCTAATCAAAATCCTCACTGACATTATAAGCAACTACTGCTTATAATCTAGAAGGGCCACTTTTACATAAGAGTTGTACTATGTGGTAGTTTTAAAATATGTCCATAAATACTTTGATACTTTCTCTTCAGGAAGTGGAACTTTTCCCCTCCCTTAGAGCCTGGGCTGTATTTAGTGACTACATTATAACAAATATAATGTAGCAGAATTGATGACCTACTCTACCTATCAAGGGTAGGTCATAAAAAGACATTGGGGCTTCTGCCTCATTCTCTTTTGCATCACTTACTCAAGGAAAATCAGCTCCCAAGTCATACAGACATTCAAGCAGCCTATGAAGAGCAGACTTTATAGGACACTTTTATTTCTTATTTTCTAATCAACATGATCAGTAGTTTCCTTTTCTGGTAATGCTTTTCTGTGGATTTGGAATTCAGGTAATGCTGGCCTCATAGAATAACTTTAAACATCTATCCTTCTTTTCTATTTTCTGTAATATTTTGCTTAGAAATGGTATTATTTCTTCACTAAATATTTGATAGAATTTGCCAATGAAACCATTTGAGCTAGGAATTCTCTCTGTCAGAAGATCTTTAACTGCAAATTCAATTTCCCCTGTAGAGGTATTAATGTTACCTATTAGATGGAAATCTGTCCATTTCATCTAACTTGTCTAAGTAGCACAAATTTGTTCATAATATATCCTTATTTTCCTTTTAATATCTGTAGGATCTGTTGTGATGTCCCCTCTTTCATTCTTGATATTGGCAATTTGTGTCTTCTTTTTCTTTGTAAGTCTTGTATATATATTTATTACATTTATTAATCTTTTCAGAGAAACAACTTTTCATTGCATTGATTTTTCTTTATTGTTTTTGCTTACATTTTTATTAATGTTCTTCCTTTACATTTACTTTCTTCTTGCAACCTACTTTGGTTTACAATTGCTCCTGGTTTTCTAGTTTTCACAAAGAAGTTCAGCTGACTCAAAATAATGCATTAGTAATCATCATTTAATATGAAACATAAAACAGAAGTAATAAGTAAGAAAATGAAGTAAGAAAAAATATTAATACAGGTTTTTTTTCAAAATTTTCTCATATAAAACAGTACCGGGTTTGAGGCAATCCAAAACTGGTTCCAATACCAACACGAGGTAGATAGTTAACTACTTTCTTTACTGTTGCAGGGTCTGGGAAGTTGAACATTACAGCAACTATGAAAAATAATTTTTAGAAGTTAGAACACAACATAACTTCCTTCTTGGAAAACTAACTTCTTGGTGTAATAAAATATTTACTCTTAATTCAGGTATACAATTCTTGCCATATTACTTTTATTCTAGTGCATACCAAGTTTTAGTATTAGTATGTCAGAGGTAATATTCATTTTACTTATAAATACCTTAGCCATAGACAGTTTCTACTCTAAATGCTGTCAGAAGTTCTAAAAACTGTTGTTGTATTAATGTGACATGAAGCTGTGATTAGCTACACCTTGAATTTACAAAATTGAATTTTAGCAAGTTAAACATACTTATCTGTGAGTTTCTATAAACATTTAAAAGTTTTAACTTTATATAATTAACAATCTAACACCAAAAATACTACAGATGTAAGTACTAAACTGTCACTTATATTTATTTCCAATGATGAACAGTTTCAAAATTATTCTCTTTACAATTTTTATGTTTATAATTTATATGTTCACATAATCCAGAACAACGTGTGACCTAAAGGAAGACTTTTCCTCTACAGTTAATAATCAAGTTTAAATGTTTTCTAATCATCTCTATTTTAATAATAATACATTTTGAGAATATCAAGAAACACACATCAATATATATTAACATTCAGTACATAAATGTTAATTTATTACAGTCATCTATAAATTTTTAATCTTTTTAAGAAATACGAAAATAAAGTCAAAATCATGAGAGAGAATTTAGAAGCTATCAATTTGAACAGTCTTAAAATTTTAACTATAATTTCAGTATCATAACCTCTAAGTACTCATCTAGAAAATGATCCTTCTTCTCTACCCAGCTTAAAAAAAATTCTTCAGTCCAAAAAAAATTTATCAACCTGGTATAGCTTTAAATACTGACATTACCAACATATTTCAGGTAAATAAGTACATGATCATTCACTAAGGACCCAAAACACATTTGGAACTGTCATTCATATATATATATATACACACACACACACACACACACACACACACACCTTTTTAATAAGCCATCCCTATATATCCATTATTACGTTGAATACGGGAAAAAAACAACGACAGAAAAACTATCATAAGTTACAGCAGATAACGAAGGCCATGAAGGAAAGGCAAAAGAAAAACACACATACAAAAGCAAGGACGCATAAGAAATTTTAAAGGAGGAAAATATGAATGAGGATGAGCAAGTAATAAATATTGTAAGACTGTACCAAAACCCCTTTGGGACAGCAATGATGCAGGCTGAACTAAAGTGGGAAACATTCACTTGATTATTTGCCTGGAAGAATATGTTTACATCAGGAAAAAGAGGTAAATATGGGGAGAAGGACAAATAGGAAAGGAAAAAACATCTCTACCTAAAGAAATCTGTATTCTCTAAAGACATATGATTCCATAAAGGGAAAATAATGTGTGTATGGAATATGGAATATATATTACTTTGTGTAGATTTTTTAAATGACAACTTGTAGATTATAGAAAGAGAAAATAAAACTTCAATCTACTTATATATAAGGAGTATGTACAATAAGTCACTAGATTTTATATATTCTCCCTTGTATGCCTCCACTCATACCCACCAATGCTTTTACTTCAAGTTCACCTTGTCTCTCCTTCTTGTCTTAATGAATTTCACCAAGTTCCATTTTAAATCCACAAATTGAATTTTAGTTCTTTCAAGAATGATGTAATACAAAGCAACCAGGACACTTGAGTACCATTTTCTGATGGTCCCTTTATAAATGGCAATAGCTTAGACAAAAGATTGAATAAATGTATGAATCATTTGATTACCCTCTCCCCTCTCCAAATGCATCCACCTTCCAGATGAAGTTTAAGCATCAGAGCAATACTGAGAACATCAAAACTCCACAACTAATTAAATGGTTAGTTATTTGCTATATTTAGAAAACCTTGTACTAATCTGTGAGATGGCCAGAAAACTAAAACTACTACAAATGATTCTAAGAATGACCAAGTGGGGAAAAAAAACCATGTGGATGCATGTGGTTCAAAAAATGAGGTCAGTATGGCAGAAAGTTGACTACAAATTACTATCTAAATGGAAACAATACGGTATGTTCAAGAATGAAATCTGAAAGAGGTGGAGGTTAGCTTTATAACAATATACTTCTGAAACATATTACCTCTGTTTGCCATAAAGATCTCCAAGGCTGTATTTTGTAAAAGATAACGACGAGAAAAGATTGATCGTATCTCTGTAAACAGCCATTTTCCATGCAGCCCTTCTGTATATGCCAGGATCTAGTGAGGAAAAAAATAAGTCCAAGTAAGTAATAACAGTTTAATTTTTTCTTGTTGTTTTTCCCCCTGAATAAAACAGAAAAGACCCTATTAAGAAAAATAATTTCTAACAATTGAAAAAACAGTTATTGAAATAAATTGGAGGGAGACTAAGAAAATAGATTGCAACTTATGGAAAGGAAGCTCGATGAAAAAGCAGAGCAAAATTATAAAACATCTATTTATAAATATATTTTGGGCTTTTAAGAGCAGTGATGTAATCTATTGCTTTTCAGGAAATACAAATTGTATTATTTAGTGATTGGGTTTTGAATCAAATCATGGAAAGTAAAGTTTTAGCCAAAAAGAAGGAAGACCTCAAAAGAATGCCCTACATGCTTAGAGATCACATATACAATTCCGTTTCATACAATACAATTTTAATGTACTCAGAAATATTTCTTTTATGTTATATGAGGTTTTCAGGTTGGTTTCTTTTTTTAGTACAGTTCAGACACAATGTTGCATTAGTTTCAGGTGTATAACTTAGTGATTTGATGAGCTTATACATTATGCTGTGTTCATCGTAAATGTAGCTACCACTGATACTGTTAAATCACTATTACAGTATTATTGACTGTATTCCTCATGCTGTGCCTTTTATTCCTGTGACTTATTCAATCTGAACTGGAAGCCTGTATCTCCCACTCCCCTTCACCCATTTTGCCCCACCCCGCCCATCCCCGCCCCAGCAACCATCAGTTTGTTCTCTGTATTTATAGATCTGATTCTGCTTTTTGCTTGTTTATTCATTTGTTTGTTTTTTGTTTTCTTTACTTAGATTCTACTGCAGAAGTACCTTTTATATACTTTAAAATATATATTTAGAGTAAATCCTAAGAGTTCTCATTGCAAGGAGAAATTCCCCCCTCCTTTGTTCTTTTTTAAAAACCTGTATCTATATGAGAAGATGAATGAACGTATTGTAGTAATCATTTCACAATATATGTAAACGAAACCATCATGCTGTATTTCTTAAGCTTATACGGTGATGTATGTCAATTATTTTTTAATAAAACAAAAATTATATATATTCAGGTTCATGACTTTAAAAAATCACACTTTTAAGGTCACTGTTAAAGACAACAGTCACTCATTCAGAAAGCACAAAGACTGACTGTATAAGAGGTTAAGTATCATTTTGTCAGCTAGGCTAAACACAAACCTGCAAATGAACTCAACATAATCTCTCTATGGAGTAGGTGGTTGTCAGAGTAACTTGTTACAATTCTTGTCATCCCATGTGACAGACGCAGTAGCTTAGAATGCTTTGCCAACTCAAAGTAATCCTGTCTTTAGTCCTAAGCTACTTTGTTTTGTTATTCAAGTTTTGTTTTTTAAAAAGTTCATTTCAAAAGCTTAATTATGAAGGTGTTAAAGGAAAACCTGATGTGTAATTTCTTACACCATTACTTCACCTAACATTAATTTAATAAAGAAAATGAGATGTATTTACTATCAAAACCTAATGAAAATCCCTGAAAGCAAACAATTAAAATATACCTCTCAAAAGTAACCACCATTAAAAAATGCAAATAGAATGATATATGATTATGATATTGCATGGTAGGGACAAAGATGGGATAAGCAAGGAGAGGAAAAAATAATAAGAAGAATTTATCCTACAAGAACTTTCTCTTCTACATTCATCTCCATTTTCTAGATCTTCAATGCAAGCAACTCTATATTCCTCAATGTAAAATGCAATTTCTTTGGGAAAAAAGCAACCTTATTTAATTCACGAAGTATGTATTTAGATTTTCCTACAAATTCTATTTTTGGCACAAAGCATCTAAGAACAAAGGAATAACTCCAAGTCTCAGTGTTTTTTGAAAAATAAAACAAAAATTCTAAGGACCAAACAAACTTTCAGTTTTAAAACTGGTGATACAGAAATCTACTTTCATTCAGCCAATATCTGCATAAATAAGGTCAGGAGAAATGAACAGGTAAAGAGAGGACAAAACTATAAGTCTTACTCTCAAGATTTTTTGAAAGCAGAGGTTGCATGTAACTCTTTCTCTCACCATGACCAGTAGGTCCAATCCTCCAGAGCCTACAGTGGCCTCCTACTTGGTCTCTCTCTTATCTTACCTGCAGAATCTACTATGACCAGAGGAACCAAAGGAAAAGAAAAATTTAATAGAATTATTAAATATAAATCAGATCACATCACTCATGCATTTAAGTCCAGTGGCATACCACTACATGCATAATAAACACTGAAGCTCTTTATAATTGTTCATAAAGTCTTACATCTGAGACTCACTGATGAGCCCAATTCATTCTTCTTTGGGGCCTTTATACTGATTTTCTTGTCTGACTCGAATGTTCTCCCAAATCCTCACATGATTGATTTACTCTCACATTAGATTTTTGCTCCAGTGTCACCTCCTCAGAAAAGCCACTGGCTTTAAACCCCACTTCCTCCATGAGCACCCCAAACTCATCAGATTTCCTTCACAACACTTATCATTACCTGAAATTATAGTATCTGCTTGCTTGTCTATTGTCTATTCAGCACTACAATGCTAGAATCTAAGTTACACTAGAACAAAGACTTTTAGTATACTCTATTTCCATTTTCTAGAACAATGTCTGACACAAAGTAGATGTTTTTGAATGATTACATGAGTCAATGAATGGCAACTTAAGCTCAACATATGGCCCAAATTCATTTTGTTTGGACCATATGATATTTTAACGAAGTATTCAGATTTCTGGTTTCTCAGGAAAAAACTAAGGCATCTGTCAAATCTAGAGCTATTTGCCACATGGTAACAACTGACATACACTCACCATTTTGGCACAGTCTCCACTCATTCGTTTATTACCTGTCCAGTTCCCGCTGGCATTTGAATTTGCCACCCTGGACTTAATCAAGTAGGAGAGAATCCAGTATATGTTCTGTAACACTTACACTCCAATCTACTATCCAAGTATCAGTAAGGAAAACGAGTGCCAGACAAATGAAATAGTTAATACAAAGTCCTTTGGGAAGTTAGTGGCAGAGTCTAGCCTACTTCCCAATTCTCTAATCTAAAAATACAAAGGTTACAATATATACACCACATTGTCACATTTGTAAAAAGGGGCTACAATTCAACTTATCAGAATTTTAATCAACTACATTTGTCTTCCTATACTTGGGTTATAGGTGAAAGAGGGAAATCAAAGAAAACAAATACCAAAGGCATCTCTAAGGTCTATGATATGCTAAGAATATCACAACTAATCTGAAAATTCTACCTTTTATATCTATAAAGCTATATAAGACCTGTTGCTCATAATGGTGGCTTCAGTCATTGTAAGATCATGGCCATGCAACTAAACATTTAATTATAGCCAAAGATACTTCAATTATTAATAAGTATACTAAAACATTACTATAAGATTTTTAATGTATTGAAGGTTTTCTAATTAATAAAAAGCTCAATTTATATCTCCTTCCTTTAAGCAGTAGAGTTATTAAAAAACCTACTTGAAGTGGTATGCTTCTTTAAAATGTTTTATTACCAAATCATATTCACAACCTCAGAAAATGACATCAGCCCATGTACCCATTACTCAACCATATAAAATCCTAACATTCTACCATATTATTGCATATATTTAAAAATTAATAAAGCATTTTAGAGTGTTGAAATTCCTATATATAACCCTTTCTGATCCCATTTTCCTCCTCTGTCAGAGCCAATCACTATTCTTGTTTTAAGCTTTATCATTCTCATGTCAGTTTTTATACTATTAGTACATATAAATAATACCCAGCATTGTCTTGTATGTTTTCAAACCTGATATAAGTCAGGTATCATACTGAACATATGACAGTAGTGTGCTTTCAAAATTAAATATAATCAGGTTTAGTGTGTTAAAACTCAGAAAAAAAGAAACAGGAGGAAAGACAGACAAAATCATTTACAATTGCCATAAGTATCAAAAATTAAAATCACATACGAAAAACTAGCCTGACTTAAAGAGAATTAACAAATGAAATTCTATACTTACGGTCAAGATAGTTGGGTTTAAAATGGAAACGAAAAATCTTTTAACTAACAGAATTAGTAGCTGAAATTGATATAATAACATTTCTTTAAGGTATTCATTAGGAAAAGGTGTCAGTACTGAAATGCAGCTGAGGCCTAGTTAAGCAAGAGGTTTATTTCTTATTGGAATAGTATATTCCTGGTCTGAGGCTTCACTTCAAAGTCTCTAGAGTTCAATTAAAACTGGATTAGGTAGAAGCAGACCCTTCTTTGGGACTTTCTGTTCACTGAAACTCTACATACGCTGACAGCACCCTAGACAGAGGTCTAGCCCTCCAATGAATCAGTTGCTATGGAAACCATATCATTACCATTGCTCTGCAGTTATGACCCCAAGTCTAGAATAGCTTGAAAGCTTAAGCCCACCGCACTCTTTGAATGTTTACCACCTTGTTTTAATATTGTTAGTATTGTTAATAGTAAAAGTAAATTCAACTTTTTTTTTAATAATTTGTTCAACAAAGATGGTTTATTAAAATGTTGAGGTAAGAGAGAGGAAACAAAGAAATCAGTATTTAATTTTAAATATACACACATATACACTCATCAAGTGTATAAACAATTTCTTTACATTAAAAATATTAAACATATCTTCTTTAAAATTTTTATCTGAAATTTGTGCCTTCTGAAAAGGGATATATTATTTTTCCCAAAAAATAAACACAATGCTTTCTTTTATCTTTCAAATAACATAATGTGAATACATATAAAAACTTCTTCACCCTGTTGCATTTATTGGCTTGAAAGCAAACCATTCTTTCCACTTTCCTTTTAACCATTTATTTTGAAAAGCTTATGAATTTATCCAAATAAAACTTTCTTTTGTTTGCTCATCCTCTGAGAGAAATAGAAACGTGTTTCCAGTCTAACTGCATAATGCTTTTATTATCAGGCTTTAAAAATTTTTTAAATCATCTCTAAAAATAAATATTTGCTTCATTTAAGTAAAGAAGAAAGGTTTTGTTTTAAAAAAAAACTATACAAACCACCCTCACTAAATTTAAAATTAAAAAAAAAAATTTAAAGGGAAAAATATTAAAAAGTGATAAAATCTTTTACCTCAAAATGAGAAATAGGTGTTTGCATATAAAACTCAGTAAAAGGCTTTTAAAAATACTATTATTTCTTAACGTTTAAAACTAGCATTGCATACACTAGTCTCACATATCTGTCAATTTTTGGAGAGGTTTTACTTTTTTACTCTTTGAGACAATTCCATATTGATTTCTGAAGAATGTGATAATAAAAGTAAAATCAGATAATAATATTACCAGGAATACTTACAATTTCATAACAAAACTATTTCTAAAATATATAGAATATTGTTAACATCAAGAAAAATGTTTCAAACTTACTATACAAAATATAAGCTAATTATTCTATCATTTAAGCAATGACACCACTGGAAGGAAAGTCAAGAAAATATTCATATCCCATTTTCATGAAAAATGATTATAAATTAGTCACAAAATATATCTTAATATGAGAAAACAGTAAATATTTGAAATATATTCAAAATGAAAACACTGAAAAATATTCTAATAGCAACTTATCACTAGCTACATTTACAAATATGTTTTATTTATAACTGTAATATTAACAAACTAGTAGAAAGTAATTTTAATCAAGTATTTTAAAGTTGTACCACTCTATTATTAACATAGCTTTGGGATTTTGCTGCATATAATTTTCTCTGAAATTTGATATCAAAGCATAGCACTTATGAGTTTATTCATAAACTCAGAATTTATTCTAATAATATTGAATTCTAGTTGGCTTATGGATTTACTTCATCACCTACCACAGAACTTTGATGTTTTCAAAGATATATTATTAAAGTAAAACTTAGAGGTCTTTTTGAATTTAAAAATGATATATAGTTGGCTAGTCGAAACTTTACAATAGTAATTTTGTTATTAAATATTATCCAAGAATACGTAGAATGTCTCCAAATTTTGAAAAAAACAGAATAATGATAACATTAAAGTTATGAATATGAAAAAATTACCTTTTAAATTAATTATGAGTTATTTAATTTTTTCCTTCTATACAGTAAATTTCTTCCTTCTGCTTACTAGGTACTATGATGTAGTACAGTATTCTCCTTAGCATTTTCATGGGTGACAAATTCAATTAAACATATTCATTACTCTAATGTTCTACTTGGCAGTTTAGTCAGTATGAAAAATTAAAAATATATAAATAAAATGCTACGTGACCTCTGTATTGATTGGGCTAAAATGATTTTAGCCTGGGTGTGGATGATGGGGCAGCTGGGAGGGGCAGGAGGGGAGCACACAAACACATACGCTCTTATGTTTTCTCTTCCAATTACTGAGGGAGATGATAAAACCACAGCAAATGATGTATCAGCTCATTTTATCTTATCGCTTTGGGGCTAGGTGACAATGAAGTTCATATTTCACTGGCTCCCATTGAAGATTGTGAAAATTACTTGCCCTCATGACCTGAAATTTCACTAGAAGACAGAAATTTCTCTTCTGCAAAGTAATGCAATTTTTCAGATGTCAACCTTTAGCCCAGCTTTAAAAATTAATTTCATTTATATTAACCAATGATATTGATATTTTCACAGCACGCTCTTTGATACATGAAGCACTGACTGGCAAATTGATGTTGCTTTAGATGGGTAAAACTATTTTATTTTAAGCTGCTATGGCAGACAGATTTATGGCAAACTGAAATTCCCATTTCATAATTTAATATTTGTGCTGGAGTGATGCACCTTTAAGCCCCTGGCCTGTAAATAATTCCGACTCTTTGGTTGGTTCTGTTTTATTTTCAATATTCTTCAGCTTCAAAATAATTTGCATTCTAAATGACGTATCAGAAAAGTCATCTCTTATTTAACATTTAATATATATCTTAATGAGTCAAAAGCAAATGTGGTAATGCAGAAGTAGAACAAAGAAGGTATTTATATATCATCAATTAATTTTTAATTTAGTTTTTTAAATTTAAATACATCTGCGTCTGATTATTTTTGAAAGAAGACTCCAAAATATACAACAAAAGAATAGTAAGGGACATGAATGTACCTTACTTTATTTTTCACAGCAGCGTGTGAGGTAAAGAGCTAGTTATTACATTTTCAGAAAAAAAGTAAACTATCTGAATTAAAAATAGAGATATTTGGGTTTGGAGATACCCTTCAAATATAAACTTAATAAAAACAAAACCACAATGTCAATTTTATCATGAAGAAAGTGTGAAAGTGTTCCATCTGATTTTAGTATGAGACAGAGAAATTACCTTGCACTATATACAAAAAAGAAAAAATTCAATATTTTGTAGTAAAAGTGTTATTAAACGGTATCTGGAATCTTAGCAAGTTTTGAGAGAGAGAGACAGAGACAGAGAGAGAAAGAGAAAGCGCACACAGACTCCTCACCGAGCAGAGAGCCCGATGCAGGGCTCAATGCAGGGCTCGATCCCAGGACTCTGAGATCATGACCCAAGCTGAAGGCAAACAACTGACTGAGCCACCCAAGCACCCCACGACCAAAAGTTTTTCATCTTATTAATAAGGTAAGTTAAGCATAAGTATGCATAAACTTATGCATTAATCTATATTCTCAAAATTAGAAAAAGGCAAAGAAAGACACTTCTGTAATTCAGTTATTTTTTCCCTAAAATGATTCTTAACACTGCTCTAGCCAACTTTCTAACCTCAAAATCACTTTTGCATTTTTTATGCTAACAATATCCAAATTGTTTTTTACTCAAATATGCTTATATTTAATTTTTCCTTACATCAATGATATGGGGAAAATAATAATATACATTATACTTAATGATTTTTCCATTTTGATTGGAAAAATTCCTAGTAACGTCTCAAAAAGTTGTGAGAATTACATGCTATTGTCAAGCTATATTCAAGCTATAAAGTATTTTTTCTTATTATTCCACACACTGACTCTCTAAAGTCGAGCTTTCTGTGCTTTAATAAAAAGTTAAATTTCAATCAGCGCTAATAAAAAACTGCCTCATTTTAAATATATTGGAATGTTGTATAATAAATATTTTTAAAACAACCAAAAGACACAACTATTTTTCTTCTTAATGCCAATTCTTACTTATTATGAACTCAAACTCAATCTCAAATTGGTATCAAAAGCCCTCCCTAGATTTATGAATTAAACCTTCAAGTTAGAAGTAATATCAGCCTGTAGTTACAGTAGCAGGTACAATGTGATTTAGCCATTAGAAGTTTCTCTGGTGAGTAAGGTATTTAACTAATTAAAGGGAAAATCCTTGCTTATCTTCAAGAAATTTGCTTTTGTTCTTCAAACAGCAAAGAACAGAGATAAAATGCAAAATGGAAAAGAAAAAGTTACAAAGAACTTCATGCTAACAGTTAATCACTCAGTTGTTTAGCTGGAGTCAGTTATAAATGAGTAGTACAGGCTCCTATTTATTCCATAATAGAGCATAAAACTAAATATCGGGCTTGTATTTAGCTTCGGATATACTCTTCCAAAAGCATTTTCTTAAAGAACCTATTGTAATACACAGAACGTTATAAATACAATTTAAATGAGATTTGGTTAATCTGATTCCACTGTATAACTCCATAACATTGCATAACCTCCCCAGACTGGAGTTCTTACTTGACAGGAGTTCTTTGAGGCTAGGACACTGGTCTTAGTCATCTTTTTATTCTATTCCTAACACCTACCACAGTGTCAGGGACACAGAAGACGGTGACTGGTGGATAGAAGGCCAGCCCAACCTTGCAAACTATATACAAGATTCTAGGACACATGACCACAAACATAACAGAAAGCAGAAATGGGTAGAAAAATGAGATGCAAAAATACAACATAACATTTTTAAAAAATCAAATTCAAGGGTCAGAGTACTTTAACTTCCAACCAAGATAAAGTAACAGAGATTGGATTTACCCTTACACACAAACAATATTTAAAACAATGTATGGAAAAAGTTATTTTCAAGACCGTAAACATCAAGAATGAAAGACAATGATCCCTGAGAGACAAGAAAAAAGTGGTGACACCAACTATTGCCCCAGCTCACTGCCTGGAGAAATTTGCAGGCTCCAGAGCAGCAGGGGTAACCCAGTTGGAACACTGAGGTCTCCTCAAGTAAGAAAACAGACTGGAGAACAGTGAGAGCAAGGCCACTAAGTTCACAGGGCACAGCAGCAGAAGGGAGAGTGATGGAAAGTAACAGAGCTCCTGCGTAATCTGTAGTTTTTAGCTGAGTACTCACCAACCCATGTGTTTTAAAAAAATAACCTGAGGCCAGTAAAAGAAATATCCCTCCAAATTACAAGGAACAATACCCAGAGCTCAAACACCAAAGGAAAAAACAAAAGTCTCATAATTCATGGAGCACTGAGTAAAGTACTCAGAAGGGTTTTGCCTAAGCAGTGGGGAATAATTAGCCCCAAACTAAATGTTGCCCTGGTCCTACCTAATAAACTTTTTTTTTGTTTAAGATTTTATTTGTTTATTTATTGAGAGAGAGAGAGAGAGCGTATGCAAGCAGGGAAAGGGCCAAAGGAGGAGATAGAGGGAATCTCGAACAGACTCCATGCTGAGCAGAGAGCTTGATCTCCAGAACCTGAGATCAAGAACTGAGCCAAAATCAAAAGTTGGATGCTTAATGCACTGAGCCACCCAGGCACCCCCTACCTAATGAACTTAAAAAGCAAGATCCAGATGGATAAAACTATTTCTAAGTAACTTAACGGTATCACAAAACAATGCATCAAAATATTTATAGACTAGAACACAACAGGATAAAATTTACCACAGCTGTTATTTAATTTAAAATTACCAGACTTACAAAAAAAATCAGGAAAATATGATCCATAATGAAGAGAGAAATTAATTAACCAGAACTGATTGAGAAATGACACAGATGACAAAGGTATTAGAAAAGGACATCAAATCAGACAAAATAGATTTTAGAGCAAAAAATATTACTAGGGATAGAGAGGGTCACTTCTCAGTAACAGATCATGTCATTGAGAGGCCATAACCATCCCATCTGTTTAGGAACTAAATAAGAGTGCTTTAAAATACATGAAGCAAAAACTAAGAACTAAAATGAGAAAAACATAAACCCACAATTATAAGCAGATTTCAACATTCCTCCTCAATAACTGATAAACAAGAAGATGGAAAATCAATAAGGATAAAGAAGACATGAAAAAGATGATTGACTATGACCTAACTGACATTTATAAAATACTCCAACAACACAATATAAATTTATAAAAACAGCATATTTGGGGTCAAAAAACCAAGTTGCAATAAATTTAGCAGATTCATATCATACAAAGTATATTCTCTGACAACAAAGGAATTAAATTAGAAATCAATAACAGATACCTGAAAAAATCCCAAGATTTAAGAACTAAAGACTGTCCTTCTGAATAATTCATGGGTCTTAGAAGTAACAAAAAAGAAATTAAAAACCATTTTGAACTGAATAAAAATGAAAACACAACATGTAAATATTTGTGGACTGCAGCTAAAGCACTGCTTAGAGGGAAACTTCCAGTGCAAAACACATATTAATGGTTAAAAAAAAAAAAAGGTCTCATATCAGTGATTCAGCTTCCACCTTAAAAAACCAGAAAAATAGCAAATTAAATGCAAAGTAAGAAAAAGTTGTAAAAAAATCAAAGTGAGTCAATAAAGTAGCAAACAGAAAAAGAAAAAAGAAAAAAACCCAACGAAACCAAAAAACTTGTTCTTTGAAAAGATTAATATAATTTATAAACTTCTGACCATACTAATCAGGCAAAAGAGAAAAGACATGAATTACCAATATCAGGAATGATATCATGAATGATCAATATCAGGAGAGAGGAAACATCACTACAGATTATGTAGACACTGAAAGAATAATAAGGGAATATTATATACAACTTATTACCACAAAACTGGACAATTTTTATCAATGGACAGATTTCCTAAAAGACACAAACTACCAAAGTCCCTTCAAGAAGAAACAGATGACATGAATAAAACTATATCTACTAAAGAAATAGAATTCACAGTTTAAATCTTCCCATAAAAGCAAATTCTAGGCCCAGATAGTTCCACTGGTGAATTCTACCAAATATTTAAGAAAGAAATAGTACCAAATCTACACAAACTCTCCTAGAATATTAAAGAGAAGGGAATACTTGCCAACTCATTCCATTAGGCCAGCATTTCCCACTTATTAAAACCAGACAAAAGCATCATAAGACAATTCAAGTGGCAATCTCCACTTAAATATTTATGTAATTTCTTTTTCTTGAGACTTATTGTGGATACTCTAGAAAATAAATGGATTAAATGTCTTCTCCAACTACCAGGAGAAGTTTTCCAGTCTTGCACTTTCACAAGTTTTCCATGAATGCACCCACCTATCACTTAGATTTCTCAAAAACGTCTATACCAGTTTCCTTTGGTCGTATATTCCAACCTCACTTCCTTTGGACTTTAGTGGGGTAGCTGAATTCTCAGCCTTCTCATTTTATACTGAGTGATTTCATCTATAACCACTGTTTCTAATACCAAACCACACAAGGGTGCAAGAATCTAGTGATGAGACATTAGAGACATTCGAATACCTCTGCTTGGAGGGGTCAGTTTTAGACCCATACATCCAAACACTTACTAGAGAGCTCTCCAATGATGTCTTCTAAATTCTCAAATTCAACATATTTGCACTCATTTTGTGAGCTATCATTAGTCTAGTGGAGGCTGTTTTGGTAAACAGAGCCACAAATATCATGTAAACCCAAAGAAACCTGAGTCGTCCTAAACCCTACAACTCATTTCCTTTTGATTTCCCTATGGGCACCTACAATCCTTCTGCTGTTGGTCATATGTACTGAAATCACATTTAGAATAAATCCTCATCATGTATGGATATTTTCACAGACATATCTCATATCTGAACCACATCACACAATATACACACTTCAATCATGCTATACTTAACATGTCTTCCAAAATGTTG